>NW_020954588.1:48210417-48269099 GCF_900497805.2 Vombatus ursinus
TGTGTGTGTGTGTGTGTGTGTGTGTGTGTGTGTGTGTGTGTGTGTGTGTACTACCAATGTGTCTAAGGAGCTGGCCTTGAAGCCAGAAGTACTAGGTTGGATTCATGCCTTTCAGACGTATTAGCTGGCTGATCCTCAGGAAGTCATTTAATCTCCTTGTGTTCTAAGCAGTTCTCTAAGATTACAAATTACAGAGAACATGCTGATCTGCGTGAGTAGAAGGATTTTCCTCATCTGGAAATTCTCTGTACCAATGAAATTAAATCTAGTCCCAATCCCATCATGAATATCACTTTGCAAAGCTGTCTTCTGAGGGTCTACCAACTTGAACCCAAGTTTCTAAAGTGGTCCAAGGTTCAATATAATGATAATAGTAGGAGTAAGCCAGAAATTCTCTTGCCATGTGGCATATTAGTATAAATCACAAACTATCCTTTCTTGGCCCAGAACACTCTCCTTGCACACTTTCAGAACTTGCCTAAACTTAGGGAATTATTTACTTTTTTCTTTCTGGGATCCTAGTTTGAGAAGTTTTGAGTAACCAGTTTGGGTACTCGAAAGTGAGTTCAGTTGGATAGGTTATCGTTCTGATGTGCATTAGTGGAGGGACTTTCCATACTTTGAGTTCCAACTGCTGCCAAAATCCCAGATCTTCCCCATATCAACACGTGTTATTATTTGTACAAGCTTTTCCTAAATTAGAACAGAAGTCTGGTAGGCAAGGTGAAAACTCAACATGGAATCTGACTCAGAGACCCCCAGACTCTTAGATGCTGAGACCCTGGGACCCATGGAAACCTGGAGGCTTACTCGCTTGACTTTTTGGAATTCAAAATGTTAGAGCCTCCAGATTAATCTCCATCTAAAATGAAAGAATGAACACCAAGCCGGACAAAGGACTAAGGTCCATTTACTAGGGCCGTAAGTTAGCATTGACTCTCACCAGATACTGTCAGGGAAGAGACGATCCAAGGGCAGAGATCTACCAAGAGTGAGCAGCAGTGGAAGAGACCACTCTTTGAAGTACTTCAATGCATAAATTTCAATTTGTGTTACAAATCTGTAGGAAATGTCAGACTGTTCCTTTGGGGAGTGATTAGAAAATTCATTTACACAGTTTAGCATGAAGTATTTTCACCTAAATTTTGGGTTCAAATTCCAGCTTTAGGCTGAGAAAGGGCATCGATTTTATTCTATTTTGTGCTTTAGGAATCCTTACTTTTTTTTTACTTTCTGCATCCCAGAGCCAGGATTCAAGTGGTCCCTGAGCTTCAATGGTGCTCACTGTTTGGAATTTGTGAAGCTGGAAAAATCTTTGCTTTGGATGGGTCCAGACTGTTTTGTTGGACACCTTCCATTTAAGCTAAAAATGCTATACTGTGATGAGAATGATGATAAATTGTTCCCAGGAAAGTTAAAAATGAGTATTTATTCCGTATAGAAGTCACTGATCACAGAATAGAAGAAAAACACCATGAAAATCCAATCTAAATGTTTTATTGTTAAATCCCATGCCCTTCCAGATTCTAATAATCAAATTTCTGTATGCAGTTGGATAACAGATCAAGGAACCCTCTGTACATATGGAAAGAAGATAAATATGTCTACATGGACACATCATAAGAGTGAATGGCTTATAAATGTACTGAGGCAGGAGTAATGGGAAGGTAGAAAATGACCTTATACATGCTATAAGCAGAGTGTATGAGCATCGCACGTAAGCCTCCCTACAGCCAGCTCTGGCAGTATCATAGGACATATTTTTAGAAGGACAAATTAGTTTTAAACAATGACTCAAATGTCTACAGCACAGATACGGTGTTCTTTAACACCAGACCCATGTCTTTTTCCATTCACATTTCCTGGGGAAAAAAAAGTACATTCATGGCAGGCAGTACATGAATAATCAAATTCCTTTTCATGAATGGTGAACCTCAAGAGGTGCAGAATTTCACTCTGGATAAACAGCTTTGGATGTCTCTCTATGGCTTGCATGTACCTATCAAGAGCTCCCATTCTTTAAAATGGACCACAAAAAAAAATTGTTGAAACCAGATCTTGCCCATGACTTCTCCAATTTATGAGGCATGAGGGGCAATCCATTGCTTGATTCCAGCTGGATGGATCCAATTTGTTTTAAGGAATACAGGAGATGGCTTATAAAGAAAAGTCACTGAGCATGTTACCATTACCTTCCCCAAACTAATTTGACAATGGAAACTTCAGGTTTGAAATATATTAACAGAACCCATCAATTACTGCCCTAGCGGATGGATGGGGTATAAGGGACTGGTGGGGTATAAAGGGAAAATTATGGATTGGGGAAATCTGGGTGCATCATAGAGCCAATCCAGCCTATAATCATCTTTAGTCTAGGAGCAATATGGATCAGTCACGGAGGAGATGGCCTTCAAGTGAGACAGACTTGGATTCAATTCACCCTTTGACCTACACTGGCCAATTAGTTCTAGACAAGTAACCTCTCCGTGCCCCGTATAACTTTCTACAAGGTTTCTTATCCTAGGCACTGTGATCTTGCTTTTTAAAAGTATTTTGATAGCTCTACTTCAATATCATTGGTTTCCTTTGCAATCCCCTGATTTTTATGTTATTTGTTTAATGAAAGTCATTCTGAGAAGGATCCATGGTTTTCATTGAATTTAATCCCCATAGATCCCATGACACAAGGGGCAGGGAAGCCCTGCCCAAAACAAGTGGCAAAAAAGGTGCCGATCTTCACTGGCAAAAGGATTCCTCACCAAAGCTCCAAGATAAAGACAAACACAGGTTTAGAAAGAAAAAAATCATCCTGAAAAGTACACTGTGTGATAAATACCTTGATAAGCGTATGATTTCATATGTAATATTTTAGAAGAGGGAACCTGGTCTAGTGGAATAAAGATTGCTGCTGGAATCAGTAGAAAGTGGATTCCAATCCTTCCTCATCCTAATCATGTGATAATGGTAAGCCATGTGCTCAGGCACTGAAGAGTGACTGATGCTCATTGCTGGAGGACGTTTACACACACCTGGACACACACACACACACACACACACACACACACCAATGAAATAAGAGATCTGAAGTCTTCAAAATGTGTGTGACACCACAGTGTTCTTACACATACTCTGTTGGGTCCTGTGGATGCCCAACTTTCTGTAGAACACAGTTTGAGACCCTATACTCAAGCAGCAATTTTGATTCCACGGGACGGCTAAAATAGAATTTACATCGTGCTTTAAAGTTTGCAAAGTGCTTTACAAATATCTCGTTTTATCCTCACAAAAACTCAGGAGGGCAGGCGCTATGATCATTCCCATATTATATATGAGGAAACTGAGGCACACTAAGGTGACATGATTTGCCCAGGGTCACATGGTTACTAAGTATCTGAGGCAGGATTTGAACTCAGATCTTCCTGACTCCAGTTCTAGCACTTTATCTACTGTGTCATCTGGCTGCCAAGAAGGAGGAAGGAAGACAGTAGGTGTTCGTTTTTGTTTTTGGAGGGGGAAAAGGAGGGAGGACAGAACTCAGAAGAGATGCAAGAACATTGGGTCTTCCTTAGGAGAAATTCCAGGCTCTGCCCCAGGAGGCTGGAGAGAAAGGGACTAGCAAAGACCCTAAGACCCTTCCCCATGGGAAGAGAGCCCAAGGCAATGTGAGGCAGGTGAGGCTCTAGCCAGGAAGGCTGCCACCCTGAGGAACAGAGTGGGGACATCACCATCGGAGGTATAATACAGAATGGTGGAAGCAAATGTATCTCTTAGAAACTTCCTCTTTTAACTAACATTATTTGCAAAGTAAGTAATAAGCAGTGTAGTTTCTATACTGCAGAAGGAATGCAAGTCCTATCTAAATATGAAGGCCACAAATTGAAAAATCGCATAACTAAAAAAATTAAAGATCATATGTTTTGCATGACTGAATATGTGCAATCTATAACAAATTGCTTACTATCTCAGGATGGAAGGGGTGGAGGTGAGGGAGGGAGAAAGAAAATCTGAAATTCAAAAAAATTTTAAATGAATGTTAAAAATTGTGTTTACATGTAACTGGGGAAAAATGAAATGTTATTTTAAAAAATAAATTTAAGACAAAAAAATTTCAAAATGTGCTGTCTACATATCAACATCTTGGGCCAAAGCCCTAGACACAGTGCCCTTTTCATGGCTCTACCTGAACCACCCCACACATTCTCACAGGAGATTGCCTGATGATCCGTCTAGTTCTTACGCCAGACAATTAAGTAGATAGCACTGGTGCAATCCTCCTTTACCGATTAACTTAGGGGGCTGAATCTTCATGAGGTGTATTTAATTTTCTGGAAATTTCTGAGCAAAAGAGCTTTGCTGGTTCCTATTTTAGAGAATCCAGGTAGAGAGCCACTTGCCTAAAGGAGGTCAAAGTTTCGGTTAGTACCTTAATTGACCTTGACACTTTTCAGTTTCAGGACTGACCTTCAATTTCCATTTGCCTATGAGAGACTGGTCAAGTTGGAAGTCACTGAAGAAGTCAGACTTTTATCATTTTGTTGAGAATTTTTTAATACTAGACTTTATTATTAATATTAGTCTGAAATTTTCCAATATTGTTTTGATACTAGATATACGTAATTCTTATTAAGATGGATAAGAATACCAAATGTGAGCATAACTCTTTATTTAAATATGATACACAATTTAAAGAAATACAAACACTAAAGTAAAATTATGTATCTCACCCCTCCCCCTCCACTTATAAATTCTCCATCCATGTTTCAGCTGAGTTTTGCCATCAGGTTTGTATAAACAACAATTTTGGTCAAACCCGTATTTTTCTAACCACCCCCCCCCTTCAGACTTCTCTATTTCTCTTATTAGAATCACCAACCTCTGTCTAAGCTACAAGTCGGAGCAAGTCATCTTTGCCTTCTCCCCATCCTTTGACTCTCCATCCTGCTGCTTTGACTTCGATAAGTGAAATGAATCATTTTTTACTTTTCCATTTTCACTACCACTGTCACATTGGACTCTCACTGTATTTCTCCTGGGCATTTGGGATAGCCTCCTTTCTTCCAGTCTCTCACTCTTCTAATTTGTCCTTCACATCCCTTTGCTAGATTTCCCTCCATGCTTATCTCCATTTCTTGGCTGTTCTGGCTTGCTTTAGGTCCCAGCTGAAATCTCACCTTGACAAGAAGTCCATTCTGATTCCCCTTACCGCCAGTGCCTTCCTTCTGCTGATTATCTCCAATTTATTCTGCTTATATCTTGTTTTTAGAAAGCAATTTGCATGTTGTCTCCCACACTAGAATGCGAGCTCCTTGAGGGACTATGTTTTTGTTTTAAATTCCCAGTACTTGACACAGTGCTGGGCACATAATGCTATTGTTGTTATCAGTCATTCAGTCATGTCTGACGCTTTGTGACCCCATAGACCACAGCACGCCAGTCCCTTCTATCCTTCACTATCTTGCCAAGTCTGATCAAGCTCTTGTTCATTGCTTCCATGACACTATCTATCCATCTTATCCTCTGCCATCCCCTTCTCCTTTTGCCTTTAATCTTTCCCAACATCAGAGTCTTTTCCAATAAGTCTTCTTTTCTTATTATGTGGCTAAAAGATTTAAGCTTCAGCTTTGGTATTTGACCTTCTGGTGAACAGCATGAATTAATTTCTTTAAGTGTTGACTGATTTGATCTTCTTGCTGTCCAAGAGACTCTCACAAGTTTTCTCCAGATTCACAATTTAAAAGTGTCAGTTCTGTGGAGATCAGCTTTGCTTATAGTCTAACTCTCACAGCCATACATTGCTACTAGAAAAACCATAGCTTTGATTATATAGACATTTGGTGGCAAGATGATGTCTTTGCTTTTTAGTATGCTGTCCAGATTTGCCGTAGCTTTCCTTCCAAGGAGCAAGTGTCTTTTAATTTCATGGCTGCAGTCACCATCTGCAGTGATCTTTGAGCCCAAGAATATAAAATCTGACACCGCTTCTATTTCTTTTCCCTCTGTTTACCAGGAAGTGATGGGACCAGTTGTCAAGATCTTTTTTTTATGTTAAGCTCCAAGCCAGCTTTTACATTCTCCTCTTTCACTCTCATCCAGAGGCTTCTTAATTTTTCTTCACTTTCTGCCGTCAGAGTAGTATGAACTGCACATATGAGATCACTGGTATTTCTCCTAGCAACTTTAATTCTGGTTTTTGATTCATCCAGCCTGGCATTTCACATGATGTACTCTGCATATAAGTTAAATAAATAAAGTGACAGTATACAGCCTTGCCACACTCCTTTTCCAATTTCAAACCAATTAGTCATTCCATGTTTGGTTCTAACTCTTGCTTCTTGACCTGTATACAAATTCCTTGGGAGACAAGTAAGATGATCTGGTACTCCTCTCACTTTAAGGACCTGCCACATTTTGTTGTGACCCACATGGTCAAAGGCTTTAGTGTAATCAATGAAGCAAAAGTAGATATTTTTCTGGCAGCAAAAAGAGAGACTCTACGTATGTCTTCATCCACTAGCTGACCTTCCCTGAGTTTTCCAATTTTGTTGGCATATTGAGTGCAGCACTTTCACAGCAGTGTCTTTTAAGATTTTAAATAGCTCAACTAGAATTCCTTATTGTTGGCAAGGTTTCCTAAGGCCCGTTTGACTTCATTGTCCAGTAGCCAACCATCATGGTTATTGGTGACGTTAAGATCTATCTTGTACAGGTCTTTTGTGTGTTCTTGCCACCTCTTCCTAATCTCTTACTTCTACTTCTACTTCTACTTCTACCATTTTTGTCTTTGATCATGCCCATTTTTGTATGAAATATTCCTTCAACATCTCTAATTTTCTTGAAGAGAACTCATCTTTTCCTTTCCATTGTTTTCTTCTATTTCTTTGCATTGCTCATTTAAGAAAACCTTACATCATAGCTACTTAATAAATACTTGTTGACTGATAGCACTAAT
Organism: Vombatus ursinus; assembly: GCF_900497805.2. Lineage (NCBI taxonomy): Eukaryota > Metazoa > Chordata > Mammalia > Diprotodontia > Vombatidae > Vombatus > Vombatus ursinus. Next base: position 48,217,367 of record NW_020954588.1, read on the forward strand.
AAATTCACCCATGTCGCAGTAGAAATACTTCTGAAGTTAGAGTTGGATGACTTTGGTTAGAATCCAGGCTCTACACCTTACTACCCGTGTGACCTTGGACAGTTTAATTAACTTCTCTGGATCTCAGTTTCCTCATCTTTAAAAAAATGAGTGGTTTGAACTAATTGACCTCTCACATTCTTTCCAGTTCTGAATCTATGATCTTAGAGTATTCATGTTTAGAAGTTGGTCTGGAGACCGCCATCATGGGAAATTGTTTTCTGGCCTTGATTCAGCTCAGAAATCTGCCGTGGCAGGGGAGATGATAAAATAACTAGCTGAATATGCAAGTTTTTATACGGATTGTAGCATTATGAGTCAGCAAGAGTTGCCATCTGAACCAATCAGCCTTTAGTATTTCGAAATCAGGAAAAACATTCCAGGAGGTTTTAATCCTAGGCATTAAGCATTCACTACTGGTATCTGTTAAATGAGGGCCTACTCCTGGTATTATATTACAAACAAGATAGTCAAGGTATCAAGATATTATATAATTGTGGCCTGTAATACTTAAGGCAAAGCTGAAATCACATCAGGCACCATTTGCCTTGGGGTTGGGGGTCTAGCTGGACCCAATGGGCAGGATGAGTCTTACACAGGAATGATACCAGGAAGTAGTATTCCTTTGTGTGGCTAGGTGATTGTTCAGGAGTAAGTCATGAAACAAGGACAAGTTTTTGAAAGTATGTCTCCTAGGCCAGAGATACCTGTAATGGTGAGACCCTCGGCACTGCTATTTCTCTCATTCAAGTCATTGACGAGAAGCATCTTGTCAGCATGGCATAGCAGACAGAACTTTGGGGGACATGGAGTCAGAAAAGTTTGTGTTTTAACCCTACCTTAGACACTCACTAGCAAATCATTTTATCTGGCTGGGATATCTATTCTTCTCTAAAATAAGGAGATTGGAGTGCATGGCCTTGAAGATCTCTTCCAGCTCTAAATCTGTGAACTTGGGGAAGGAGACTTGATGGGGAAAAGGGAGCTAGCAATAATGTTACCACCGAAAAGAAGGAAAGAAAGAAAGAAGGGTCACTGAAGCAGTTTTTAAAAATACGTTAAAGAGAACAAAAGGAAATTCAGAAGGAAATGCAGATGATCAGGATAACTTTGAAATGAACACATTGAATTAATTACATATATGTATATATATAGCATATATTTTAAAAACAAGTTATAAGTCCTAGTAATCATGGTTTCATATTTAATCTTTTTCTGTTGTACTTTTTATAGAAATATTCCTTTTGGGGGAGTTTGGGAAGGTCTACATGAAAAATAATACTTCTTTGCTTAAAAAAAAAGACTTGTTTTTGATGAAGCCATGCTGGCTTTTCTAAATATTTACAAACCATACCTTTAATGGCACAGTGAGAATTTTGCTAGAAATTGATATCAAGCTTATTAGACCATTACTTTAATTCTCTATCTTCCTTCCTATTTAGAAAATCAGGATTATTTTCTATTTTTTAGTCCTAGAATACCTTTCTTGTTTTCCAAGGTCTTTTGAAAATCAATAGCAGTGATTCAGAAATCACACGGGCCAGATTTTTCTGGATCTTGGGATGTTGTACAACTGACCCTGATAAACTGCTCTCACAGGGCCGTCTGTGTGCTCGTGGATTCAAACACCTTTTATTTAGAACCCCCTATATGTGAGCAACAGTACGTGAACTATTTCCCTCCTCGTGATAAAGTCCTTATGAATTAAAACTGGAGAATGTTGATATTTTTAGTGTTCTCTCAGCCTCCATGATCCTGTTTGGGTCCCAGAAACCAACGCATGGGCTTGCGGCTGGCAGCAAAACAAAGATTCCTTTACTATTATAGAGACTATCTTAGAACCCTACCCTCCATGTAATCCCCACCCTTCAGGTAAGATACTTATTCTACATAGCCACACAAGGAAGAGAAGAGGGGGAACCATAGTACCTTCTGCTTGGGGCAACTTCTAAATTAGGGACCCTCCCTGAGACTGTAGAAATTCTGTCTGGAATACACTCCCTGCCTCCCTCAACCCTGGAAACAATGGCAGATTCTGATTCAGCCCAGCCAGAGATGGAGAGAGAGAGAGAGGGAGAGAGTGCCATGAAAGGAAATGGGGTCGGAGCCAGTACGGGTGATGGTACATAGACTAAAAGAAAAAGCCCTGGAATGTAGATGGACCAATTATGTTCCCACAGATGCTGTTTTGGTCTGGGACCAAAGTCGGTGAAATGAAATCCTCTAATTTTGGAAAAGACTAAGGTAGCTTTACAATATAACCCTGGAGGGCTGGGAAGAGGGGTAGGGGTGAGGGGAACTGTACTCACCACAAAGGAATAAAGTAACAGGAGAATATAAAAATAAAAAGGCTAAAACACCAAAAAAATTTTGAGAAAGAAAATTTAATTAAAAACCTAAAGCACAAATAGATAAATCAGCAAAAAATGATCTTGAAATTACATGGAAGAATGAGTACTAAATCCTCACTGAGAACACAAAGCTGTCTTGACAAATATTCCCAGACAAAGACAAAGCTTGATGAAAGACAGAATCCTGTAGAAACCCAAGAGATCAGGGAACAACAATATAAAATACCAGAACTATTCAACAGATAAATGAAATCTACACAAAAAGAAATTAGTATGGAACAAAGATCAGAATTTATAGCTTTCCAAGCAGGAATAAATAACACATTAGAAAAGATTCAACTTTACAGTGGTGAATTTCTCCAAAGAAGCAAAAGAAGGGAAAAAAAGTTTAAATGGCCTTTTTTATGTCAGAGAGCTGAGCAGCCAGGAAAGTATTAAGTGTACAGAAATATCTGGAAATCAGTGGCAAGGAAGAACAAAATAAGCAACAGTATGAAATTATTTAATTTTTGAGTTTTTGTTTCTTTCTGTCTGTTTTAGGGTGGGGCATAAATGTGCTATCTGCAAATTAAAGGTTGAGGATATTAGGTTGGGGATTTCCCAGAGTTAGTTTCACCTCTGTGATGAACTTTGATTTGTGGGAACATGAAGAGAATGGTGGATTAAAGCAGCATGCACAACTAGACCAAATTATGGGGCACATTCCAAATTCTAGTGATTCTCTACAGAATGATTCTAGCTTTTGGCAAGAATATTGACAAAGCTCTATGTCAGCTCAGTGGTGGCTCAGTGGTGGCCCAGTGGATAAGTGCCAGGCCTGGAGTCACCTTCCTGAGTTCAAATCTGGCCTCAGACACTTACTAGCTGTGTGACCCTGGGCAAGTCACTTAACCCTGTTTGCCTTAGTTTCCCCATCTATAAAATGAGTTAGAGAAGGAAATGGCAAACCATTCCAGTATCTTTGCCCAGAAAATCCCAAATGGGATTTCACAAAGAGTCAGACATGACTAAAAACAAGTGAACAGCAAAATGTCAGATCACTGAATAACACAGTTTGGACTCCTAATAGCCTTGGCGTTGGAAAAGAAGGTGCTTGAGAGGTCAGTTAGAAGGAGAGCAGAGCACCAAGGTAAGAGCATTGAATCTAGAATCAGACAACATGGATTCAAACCCTGCCTCTGATCTTTAACTACTTGTGTAATCTTACAAAAGTTACTAACTCCCTGTGCTTGAGTCAGGATTACCAGTTTTGACAATGGAATAAATTCTACGACTCACTGATATAAGCGGTATAAGCTACATACTCTCTATAGAACCTGGTTAACATCCCTCCTACTGATTGGTCCAAAAGGGTTGGGATCAAGGTGCCTCCTCTGTTTCCACTGTGGTATCAAGAGCCCTAGTTCGTGGCCCTTGGAGGGGGAAAGCGTCCCACATTACATTAAGAAGGCAAATGGGGGTTGGGAGGTTGGGGAAAATAATTCAGCAGTCTTCCAGTCCTAAGTGAGACCATCAAGGAGACTGGACTTCGGAATGTCCGATCTTGGCTGGGAGAAGTCATTGAGGAAAGTTTAAGGGATGCTTGTTGGTCCTGCTCAGCCCCTTGGAAAAAAATAGACCATGAGAACGGCAGACCAATCTTTGCAGATGAGTTTTCAGAGGTTAATACTGACCAACTATGAGACCGTTCCCCAGTCTCATGAGATTGAGGAAGTTAAAAGTGAAAAGAGTCAGAAGTAAAATAAAGAGTATATAAGCAAAATTAAGAAACAATTGAACTCAACAGAACAAGTTCTAGAACTTTATAGAAGTCACTATGGGATGGGGATGAGGGGTAAGGTACAAGAACGAAATGTTTCCTCCTCAGATCTTCCCCCGTCTGGCCCTTTCATTATCTCTAAACCCCTGGGGGTTGAGCTATTTCCCGGGGCAATGGAGCAGGGTGAGGGAGGAGTTGACTAAGGCTCTGAAAAGGTCAGATTCCAGAATTTTTTCCTGGAGCCAAAGAAGAAGGTTCAAGGCCATCCCTCATTGTTGATGCTAAAAGAACAGTGGGGACTTTCTACCACCAGTAGCTAACTGGGGTGTAAATGACTAACCTTGCTTCTGGGGGTGAGGACCACTATTTCTTCTATTCCAAGGCAGATCCTTATTCTCCTTAACGTTATACACTAGCCATTTCACTGATGCCTGGCTTCCATCTCCCAGCTCTCCTATCTCTGATCACTCCTTTTTGCTCTCATTTGCTTGGACTCCTCGAACCAATTCTGCCTTCATCATGAGCATCCTTCAAGTCTCCATCCTGGGCCCTCTGGTCTTTTGGCTCCATGCTCTCTCCCTGGAGGGAAGGTGGGCTAGCAGTTTCCAAAGGTTCAATCATCGTGTCTACACATCTGATTCCCACCTTTACATAACCAGCTTGCCATCTCACTCTTTTTAAGAAAAAGGTCTTTTAATACTGGATCATTTGTCCTTTAAAAGTTACCAAATTCACTTAGGAAAAAGCAAAGCAATTCTGCAGTGGTCTGTCTGATTTCTCCTTTTGAAGTTGGTCTATTTAGTTTATCTGTTTTCTGTTTTGTTAATGTGGATATTTTTGCAGATAATCATGAATTTATTTTAGACTCTAGAATTTATCAGTCTATAGTTGTATAGTAGAATCACACAAAGATATGCTGGAAAGTGTTTAATAATCAGCTCTCTCTCTAAATATACAGATATACATATACATACCAATGACACATGTTTAAGTTTAATATGCATCATTAACATTTTCTCCATCACTTAAATCTAGACATTCAATATAACAATAAATCAAGCCATGATTCACAGCCTCTGCTGATTTCTGGGGTGCGAATGTTCACACTGAAAATTTAACAGTTGGTCTGGATAGCCAGCTCAAGCTGGTTCCAGCATGCCCTTGGATCTGTATCTTCAAAATTTTTCTTGATTTCTTTGGCCTTTCAAAAAAATTTTCTCCTTTTTAATTAGATGGTTTGGGTTTTTTCCATTGCTAAATAAGTCTTGATTTTTAAGAATAACTCGTAAATGATTTATTTCTACATATGCGTTACCTAAATGTGAGTGCGAAGTGGGAGAGAATAATTCAGAAACCTTCCAGCCCAAAGTGGAGTCCAAGGAGGCTGAGCTTGGGGATGTCATCCTTGGCTGGGAGAGGTCACTGAAGCAAGTTTAGGATGTTTGTAGGTTCTCCTCAATCCCCTGGAGAAAGGAATTATATAAATATAAAGTCCAGAAGAAGAGGTCAGTTTTTTCAATCAAAAGTTATACTTTCTCATTGGTCAAACAGTCCATGAAAATATGTAGAATTGACATTAATTGATTATTTAAATTATTAGATTTGTTCAGTATTTTAAAGATGGATATTCTTCTATGGCTGTTACAGTCTAATCAATCCATTGATCAATAAATATTTATTAATTACCTACTACGTGCCAGATACTGGAAATACAAAGACAAAAATGAAACGGTCCCTGCTCTCAGGTTACTTACCCTTTCTATTTGAACTTGGGTCCATTCCAGAAGGGTTAGATCCTAAATGCCTCCGACTCACCCAACCTTCACAATGACCCTGGGAGTGTAGGTTCCATTGTCCCCATTTTACAGATATAGAAACTAAGCCTCAGCAAGGTAAACTGACTTGTCCAGGGTCACCTAGCCAGTGGGTGTCAGAAGCAGGATTTGATACAGGTCTGTGTGACTCCAAAGCCAGTGCTGAATCTTTAGGACACATTGTTAAGACTACATATGTCAGAGAAGTGCTGATGTGAATCCAGAGAGGTCCTTTCCACTCCAGCAATTCCCAACATTGGGAAACCACAAGTTTGGAAAAACAACCCAGGCCACAAGATAATCTGCACTATTGGACTTCCACTAGGACACTGGTCCTCAAACTTCCTCATCAAGGAACCCTTTCACACTCTTCAAAGTCACTGAGAACCCTTTTACAAAGAGTTTTGTTCAGGGGAGGTCTATCTAGCAACATCTGCCATGTTAGAAATGAAAACCGATCCTTTAAAAATAACTCATCTGTTAATTCATTTAAAACGGGAAGAGAAGGGAATACGTATTTATATAGTACCTACTGTGTGCCAGGCACTGTGCTAAACATTATAAATATTATCTCATTTGATCATCACACAGCCCTGTGAGGTAGATGGTATTATTATCCTCATTTTACAATTGAAGAAAAAGGTAAACAGAGGTTGAGTGATTTGCCCAGGGTCATAAATAAAAACAACAAAATCATTCCATGTTAACGTAACATTTTATGAAAAACAACTATTTTCCAAAAAATAATGAGTGAGAACAGTGTCATTTTTGGCAAATTTCTTAAATGTCTGGCTTAATAAAAGACAGCTGAATTCTCAAATCTACTTCTATATTTAATCTCTTGCCAAAAGTTGTTTTGGCTGATGTAAATGAAGAAAATCCGGCCTCACATAGATGCATAAAGTTGAAGAAAAGAGGAAGGTTTTAATAAGCAAATAATCTTGGAATCATAATGAATGGAGTTTTGACCTCTTGGACCCCTTGAGAGGGTCTCATGTACCACACTTTGAAAACTGACACTTTGGGGCTATAGTCAAATGCTTCTGGCTAGTTTCTCTCTTCATAAAATGAAGGATGGCTCGTATTTGTGCGCTCTGAGTTTCTTAAACATTAATTAATTTAAACAAAATGTTTAAGAGAAAGATTTGACATCATTTGAGGAAGATGGTATCTTTTAACATTGCCAAAATTTGATCTATTGAAATACATACCAGGACAATACTATATTCTGCATCTTTGTCCAGGAAGATGAGTCTTCCCAATCTTAGCTCAAGAAATATGTAACTCTCCTCCTGCACTAAACCTACCAAAATAGAATCCAGGAGGGGACCACCTTTGAGCTTAAATGGAAGGAAATAGAAATTCTTATTCAGTCTCTCTTCTGAGCAATTCACCTCTTCTAATGAAATGGCCTGATAATCAGAAATAAGGATTAGAATTAGGGAGTAGCTTGACTTACAATTTCAAATGAACTGGTGACCTCCTCTTTGACCTTGATTTCTCGTGAACTGCTGGAACTCAGCCAACTTAATCACACTATCAGTAAGTGCCAGGACCACCCTGCACTACATCCATCAAATCTGAACTATTTTTAATTTAGAAAAAAATAAGTTACATTAGGAAGGGGCAAAGGGAGGCCCAAACATGCACACATAAAAATGCAAGCCTCATTATTATATTTTGCTATGTGATTCCTAAGAGGGATGAATAGTAAGAAAAAAATCCCCAAAACTCATAACCCCCATTTTTGTTGCTGTGAAAGCCTCTATGCCAGGTTTTAATCACAGAGTTTAGATCATCAAATATTACTTCCTTTTTTTTGCTAAAAAGTGTTGGGCTTCTTAATTAAAACATTTGGATATGAAAACCAGTTTAAACTATTCCCCTTACGACATTCAGTTTCCATACACTAAGACTAATGATAAAATGCTATTACTAAAAGTCCGATGCTCTCTGAAGTTGGCACCTGCCTCCCTTACCTCCTCAATTAGCATGGATGCCCAATATTCACTCCTGCCATTGCCTGATGCTCTTTTGTGAGAGCCAGCAACACGACTGAAGGAGGTCCCCAAAGAACTCCTTGAATGGTTGAACATTATTCATGCTCTGAGTTAATATGTGATTCTTTCCATTATTTTAATCTTAATATGGAAAGTTGTTTTTTTTTAAAAAGTTGATTTTCCTATTTCTAACACCAGATTACCATCCATAAAATTGCTTTGGAAACTATTCAATTGGATGAATTGTCATTATTAATTAACATAATACACATCTACAGAGGACTTTACAATTCTAAAAGCTCTGGTCTCATAAAGACACTGTGAGGTAAATAGCACTGTTAATAATGCCCATTTTATAGATGAGTAAACTGACAATTAGAGAAATTAAGTGATGTAACTTTGAGTAAGTTATTTAAACTCTCTGAGTTTCCTCATCTGTAAAATGAAGAAGATGTGCTAGAGGTTCTATGTGGTTCCTTGTAACTCACAATCCTAAGACTTACCTAAAGACTGGAGGCTACTCGGGGTGAGGTCTGAATTCAAATCCAAGTCTTCTTAATTGAAAACAAGATTCCTCCCACTAAACACAGGGTGGGGTCAGTAAACACTTATTCATTTATCAATTACTTAAATGTCTTAAGTTTTTGTTTTTGTGTAAGTATAACATCTTGTTATAATAATTAGTTCTTTTTAAGCCTAGGGGCAATTTGATGGCCCCTTGAGTCGACATGACTCCCCCTGATGCTTTAGGACATTTATAGTAGGGAAAAAGTTAGGAATAGAGTCAAAATCCCTCTAAGCCCCCAGTTTAGGAAATTCCTAACATTTAGGCAAAGGCTTGGCTCTCTGCTTTCATTTACATTTACATCTATCTCTAGTTCACCTCTGACCTCTTTGAGATTGAGGCAAAACTTAGGTTGCTGGAAATTTAGGGATAAAAAAGCAACAGAATGTTTTGGTGTCTAATGATAGGCAAGAGTTGGGAAGGAAAGTTAAGAAGGAATCGGGCTCATTTTTGGAACATCCTTCAGTCCTCAAGGAAATCAATCCAAATGAAGAGCCAGCCATGTTTTCAAGGATGTGACGGAGTTTTGATTGGGAAGGGAATGTCAGGCAATGATGAAAACATATGTGGACTTTCTCTTTTTGCTGCCAAGAAGCCAGCTCCTTCACTAATGGGATGTGGTGTGACTTTGTGAGGCAAAAAGAGTTTCTACTTTATCCCAGCAAGGAGACATTTCTATCATTTAAGAGAGTTAGATTTAGAAGGATTTTCTCCTAGATTCTGTGTCTGAAGTTTGGTAGTTGTTTTGTGAATAATAAAGCTTGTAAGGTATTGGGGAACTAGTCACACTCTTAATTCAATCAACAAACATACGCCCACTTATGGGTCAGGTATCATCCTGGGAGCTGAGGATACAGAATCAGAAATAAAACAATCCCTGACCTGGGCAAGTGCTGGTGGTAGTGGGAGAGACATCAAGTGTAGCCAGCAATGAGTACAAAATGTCTACAAAGTCAATGGAGCCCCAAGCTCTTGGAGGGTTTCTGAGTGTTCCCATGTTTCCAGTTTGATCTCTCTGGGCCTCATGACCTCTGCATTTCAGATGTTACCTCTATTTAGGACTCAGCATCATCAGCACAGCTTATGTGAAAATGAGATGGCTCTGTAGAGACCTGGAAACTGCCCTTCCAACACACACAGACACACAGACACACATACACAGACATACACAGAGACACTCACAAACACACACACAGACACACACATACACACACACACACTGACCAAGTATACAATTATCTCCAGGATCATACTTATCAATTAATTAGTAAGTGTTGATTAAGGACCTACTATGTGACAGGCACTATTATAGGTGCTGAGGAAACAAGGACCAAAACAAACTAGTAACTGCCCTCAAGGGCAGTTCTATCATGTGCATACAGTAGGCACACAAGGCATTTTAAGTGGGGGAGAGTAGTTGAAATTGGGAGGAATCAGGGAGGGCTTCACGTAGAAGGTAGTTCTTGAATTCAGTCTTGAAGGAAACTTGGTATTCTAAGACAGAAAGGTGAGAAGGAAGTTCCTTCCAGGCTAGGGGATGGCCAATGCAAAGTCTCCGAGATGGGGATGGAATGGCTTATGTGAGGCTACGTTATAAAGTGGGAGAAGCGGAGGAATCCATAATGAGGCTGGAAGGCAACATGCAGCCGTGTTATAAGAGGAATTTAAGAGCCAAACAGCGGATTTATCTTTGATCCTGGGGGCAATAGGAAGCCCCTGGAGTTTATGGATTGGGGAGTGTCACGGCCTGAGCTACGCTTAAGGAAAATCTTGGCAGCTGTATGGAGGCCTGAGTGTAGAGTGGAGAGACTTGTGGCAGATTGACCACTGAGGTCAGATGATTGAGATTGTCCTGGTTACGCACAGATGTGTGTGTTGGGGGGGGTGAGGTGGAGCGAGGCGGGGATCGACCCAGACACTCTGCCTTCTGCCCTCAGAGATACTCAGCCAACCTTCTCTGAGACACCGCTGTTGTACATCCCCATCCTCCTAAACTGGCTTGTCCTGCTGTCTCCACATGACCCACCGCCAGGGACCATCTCACCAAATCTCCCCTGATCTCTTTCACAGCCCTGTGCTTTCCTGCAGATCTCAGCTTCACCGTAACAAGAGCGGAGCACTGACGGGGCAGTGCCTAGATCTGGGATTCTTAACTTGGGTTCTATGATTTTGAACAGAGCGTATGTATATGTATATATGTGTGTTTATACACATGTACATGTACATACAATTACATAGACATTTATATAACTACATACATATATATATAAACACAATTTGCTAATGTATATTATTTGAATAATTCCATGGCTGAATGGATTATTCTACTGCTTATACTAGTGTCCCAGGCCTAGCAAGAGTCTAAATCAGGGTTTCAAACTATTTTTGTGCCATAAAGTCCTCTGGCAGTCTAGTGAAAACCATGGACCCTTTCTCAGAATAATGTTCTTAAATGCATAAGATAAAATACATAGGATTATGAAGGAAATCAATTATATCGAAGCACATTTTTATATATTATATATGCATACAAACATATGTACGAATACATATAAGTATATTTATATGTATCCTCAGGCCTCAGAGACTGGCATAAACAGAAGAATAATCCACACCCTTCAGTGAATGGAATTATTAAGACAACAATTAGCATTGGCAAATTACTCCTTCTAAGAGAGGAGTAAACTCAGAGATGTATGCTGTAGTGTGGTTTAAAGAAAGCCAGACACCTTGCAATAGCTCACTGCCCAACTTACCAGTCTCTCCTCAAGTAAGTCTTGGCCTCTTATCATCTTTGTTCTAAAACCTTTGTTCTACGCACAGACCTTCCAGGGTTGGGAAAGGCCCGTTTTCAGCTTCCAGTTGTGCCTGGCCTCTGCACTTAGCTTGAAGCTTTGTCAACAGAAACCCTTAGATTGCTTTCACTGAGTATGTCCCCCTTATCATGAGGCCATCCCCATGTGCCTTGGGGTCTGCCAGCTCTGACTACCTATCCAAGAAAACAGGCTGGCTGCACCTGGCCTCCTGGGTTGCACCTGGTTTTTCAAAATAAAATCTTCCTACTCACGGGTCAAAATAGAAAAGAAAACACAACCCAGAAAATCCTCTTTGCCTCCATCCTCCTCCCCTCCCCCACCAGTGTTTCTTCTTAGCCCCCCAGATGCTCAAACCTTCCCCTAGAAACTTACCTTCCATTTACTCTGCCCATAGAGGTATGTGTCTGGTTATTTACCTACTGTCTCTTTGGTTAGATTGTAAGCTCACTGAGGGCAGGTTAGTATTTGCCTTTTTTTTGTATTCTCAGAACTCAGCATGTGTTGCTAATAATAATAACTAGCATTTACATGAAAGGTCTGCAAAGTGCTTTACATATCACTCATTTGATTGCTTGACTGAGTACCAGTACCAGGCTGCCTAGTTCACCAGGATGGCGCTGCCTCCTGACCCTCCTTCGAAGCTAAGGGGAGAGCTGCTTTGCATTGTATACCCTACAGGGCCAGACAAATGTCAGCTATTTTTATGGCATGGGTAATAACCTATTTTTTCATGTTTTGACTTTGCAAAGTGGCATCCTTAAACTGGTTGGGATAATTTAGGGATCCCTACAATTCCTACAGCAAGAATCATGTTTCTTAGCCTCCGCAAGCTAGTCTCATCTCACAGTCACCTTCAGAAATGGTTCCAGGACTGGCTCAATTCCCAACAACTGTCTACACTTCATGGGATTTAGGATGAGAGAGGATCGTAGAGATCCTCAGACCCAACCATCTCACTTTACAGATGAGGAGGATTAGATCTGCCTGGTCCTTCTGCTCCAGGCTCTTGGCAAGGTCAAAGTCTCCTAAGGAAGGAATCCCTTCTCTGCCTCATTTTGTAAAGTATGAGCCAAAGAAAATGAGAAACAGGCATTTTAAGCGATAGCACACAGTAGGCAGCTAATAAATGCTTGTTGCCTGCCTGACTTGGTCAAGATAAAAGACAAAGTAAGTCATGGAGCCAAAATTCAAACCCAGGTGTCCTGATCATGAAAACAGCAGTGCTCACATTATAGCGGGCTCACGCCCTTGGGGACTACCTAATGGAACATTCCCCAGTTTCAAGAAACAGGCATGATATCTACTTTATATGGAAACTCACAAAAGATTGAGAAATGGTCATAGATGTCCACTGTTGTTGTGTCTCCTTCGCAAGTAAAAAGAAAAATTAAGGCATGGATGCCATAGGAAAATGAGAAAGCAGCAGTGCTGGGGACCTGGGCTCAAATCCTGACTGAGGCTTTTCCTCCCAGTATAACCCGGGACAATTCATTCACTTGTCTGGATCTCGGTTTCAATACCTATAAAATGAAGAAATTGGACTCAATGACCTCCAAGTTTCCTTCCAGCTCCAAATGTATGCTCCTGTGACAGTATCATCTAATTGCCCATAAAAAGTAGGAGAGTGAAGAATAAAAACAGAAAGAAAAAAAAAGACTAAATTCCTTAGGTGACAGTAGCAATCCAGCTTGCATTTCTAACAATGTTGTGGATAATCAGTTGTTTAATTTATTAATTCTAGCTCGGACCTTGAGAAATCAGAGGAGTATGTTTTTCTAGACTCCAAAGGACCCTATTAATTCCAATCGGACTGAGAATTTGTCATCATCAGAAACATTGGCATTTTCACTCAACAGGACTGAAATCGACCAGGCATGGACAACATTTTGAGACCCTCACTTCCCTCCTCCTGGTTACCGGCAATGCCCAGAACAAGATCAGATGGGGAACCATTAGGCACCATACTCATGGGACAAGACTGGGAAAACAGATTTCTTAAAAAGCTATAGTAATCGAAAGTCCATCCCTTTTTTCTCCAAACAGAAAGACTTTAAGAACGGGAGGGACTGATGGCTCAAGATATCCAGGACTGCAATGTTCAGACCTGGAGTTTATTTTTAGAGTTCACTTTACCATGAACACATAGCTGGCCACCTTTCGGGCTGACTCAGAAAAGCGACCTTTCCTGTTCATTTATAGCTCATGATTTCTGAGTCTCCACCCTAATGGGAAACATAAAAAAACCAGAAAGTACAGCGGTAGGGCTGGCTTTAATAATCACAATGCCAGGTGCTACTCCCTCCCTGAATTAGATTAACAGGCCCTGAGAGACACATCTGCAGAGGAGCCTCAGGAATTGTCAGCAATGGGTGTGACCCGCTGGAACACAGAGAAAGCAGCTGAAGACTTGACTCTTTTCAGTGTGATTGGCCTATTTTAGACAACTCCCCTCACCTCCTGAGCGATGACAGAGCCCAGGGTTTCTGCAGCCACTTTGTTCCTGAGGGCTGCTAGCCTGCTAGGAAGGTCTGCCTCCCTTGGAAACTGATGAAATGCTCGTGATTCCAGGGCTTCGGGCAACTGACTGAAATCTAAGGGATGGCTGGCCGAGAATGCCATGAGCGGGTACAAAATGGCAGCCTGACCTTGGCAATAAAAAGGAGAGGTGCTTTCTGAATGTTCAAACCCCTAGGATATAGGGGTAAATGGAGGAATTATGATTTCTGGGACATTCCTAGGACCTGCTCCCTCTTCCTTCTGCGGGAAATGCCCTCCCTCCTAACTTCAGCCTCTAAGAATTCCCAGATTCCTTTAAAACTCAACTCTTTTCCTGGCCCCCTCACCTCCTGATGCCTTTCCCTCTAAAGCTGCCCTCCATCTAGGAAACGAGACCCAGAAAGGTTGGCTCACAATCTATTAGGGGAAGATGACACATAAAAGGAAGAGAAGGTGGGATGAGGAGGCAGGAAACATGGAGGGATGAGGAGATGGGGCAGGATACCTGCAAGGGGGGAGCATGATGAAGTCTTGCAGCTGGTAGGGAGATGACCAGATGGCTGTTTGGGTGCCCTCCTCCAGCCAAGAATCCACCATCCACCCTCCAACCTCTCCCACAGGAGGGAGAGAGGGGCCTAGGGTTGTGGTGGCTAGAGAAAGTGTTCTGTAAGCCCTGGAGTGCCACATACATGTGAATTATTTTTATATTCCTATAGGAGGTGCTGTGTGCTAGGTAATGTGAATATAAAGACAACAATTAAACAGCCCCTGTCCTCATGGGGATTTATGTTCTACTAGGAGAGTATAAAGTGATTAGCGCATCATACAGTTCCTGCACTAAGACTTTCGGGACATCCTCTATATAATTCTGCCTGTGCCTTCAAAAGTTATTCCTTTGAAAGGAGTAATTAAAAGCTGGTCTAGGCTGGTGTGTGGGTGAGTTTGTAATTGAAGAGGGCTTCCATACCGTTAAAGGGCCTGAATTGCCCATGCATTATCCTATTTCCTCAATCCACAGTTAGTTTTGTGACTATCTCAGGGGGAAAGAAAGAGCTAACTTGTCTCCGTCTCCTTCCTGAACCTCCTGAACCTTGGCAAAGGATCAAAGAGCTGGAAGGGATCCCAGAGATCCCCTGGTCCAAACCCTGGTCCTGAACTCTCACATAGGCATTAGCCATCAGAAGGGGGATTCAGGAATGTGCTGTAGCCAGCTTCTGTGGGGCCCACAGAACAGATAGTTAAATGTTCAGTGTGAGCATTTATACCTTGGGAATCAACAAAGGCTACAAAACAGGGCTTGGTTCATTGTTCTGCTGACTGCCTAGACTTAAGAAGATGATGGAGAAAATATTAATAATGAAGGTTAAACAGAAAAGTGTGTCATGCTACTTTTTTTCTTGGCTAGCCAGTTGTTAAATATTTACCAGCATACTCCTTTTTTATTTATTAAGTTCCTACTATGTTGCTAGGCACTGTGCTAAGCACCAGAGTGCCGGCCAACCCATTCCCTAAAGACTCAAATCTTGTGCAAAACACATACAAAGAAAGACATCAGGTAGACTTAATAGTATACTGGTTGAATTATTGCTGCTGGGCCAATCCATATGGCCAGTGACTTCCTGGGGAAATAAAAGAATTCCTCTGGAACATCTCTGTGGCATTTCACAAATTACCTTATCCAACTAGTAATTCTTAGCAATTATCTGGCAGATAATATCCAATGAGTGTTGCACAAGCCTGTGTTCATTTCTTATACAACCTCATACTCCCAGCTCTGTTACAGAGCTATTCCAGTTCCATAAAGAAATGAATTTTAGCTGGAATAGGAAAATAGTGTCATCGACCTCTCTCAGATATGCCAAATTGTACATAATTGGTTCACTCTTTAGCTTCCTGGTGAATTAAAGTGGGACATAAAATCGTTACATCAGAAATCTATGACTTCTGAGCTCAGAGATGATTTTGGTGATAGGGGACCTCTCTTCTTCTGCTCAGAGAGTGTTGGGATGGATTTCTTGGAGTCAGGAAGATATGGTTCATATCCCACCTGTGACCCTGAATGACCACGAACAAGACACTTTTAATTAACCTCTCTGAGCCAGTGGCAATATATTTGCAAGACTTACCTATCTGGTAAGTAATAGAGGAAGCAGGACATATATACAAGGAAATAAAATGTTCTTATAAAGACAGTATGACACAGAGATGATTTTTAGAGTTATGATTTAGTAAAAGGCTTCAATCATTTGTCAAAACTGAACCAAACATGACAAAGAATTTAAAATTGAGGGGACGCCCATCAATTGGGGAATGGCTGAACAAGTTGGGGCATATGATTATAATGGAATATTACTGTGCTATAAAAAAATGATGAACAGGCAGATTTCAGAAAAAGCCTGGAAAGACTTGCATGAACTGATGCTGAGTGAAGTGAGCAGAACCAGCAGAACGTTGTACCCAGTAACAGCAACATTGTATGATGATCAACTATGATAGACCCAGCTCTTCTCAGCAATATAATGATCCAAGACAATTCCAAAAGATTCATGATGGAAAATGTTATGCACCTCCAGAGAAAGAGTCTGAATGCAGATCAAAGGATACTGTTTTCACTTTTTTTGTTATTTTTTTCTTTCTCATGGTTTTCCCCTTTTGTTCTGATTCCTCTTTTACAACATGACTGATGTGGAAATACGTTTAACATGACTGTACATGTATGACCTATATCAGATTGCTTGCTGTCTTGGGGAGGAAGGAGGGAAAGAAGGGAAGGAGGGAGAAAAATTTGGAATTCAAAATCTTACAAAAATGAATGTTGAAAACTATCTTTACATGTGATTGGAAAAAATACTATTAAATAAAAAAGCAGAACCAAACAACCCTCCCCCCCCAAAAAAACCCAACAGAACTTGTAGGTACCGAATACGTCCAACGACAATTTTGGGGCTTTTTGTTTGTTTGTTTGTCCGTAAGAGACCTCAAAGGCCATTTATCTAACCCAAACCTAAATAAAAATCCCCTTCTACAATATCCCCAACTTATGGCCATTTGGCCTTCGCTCCAAGACCTCCTGTGAGGGGGACACTCTCCCCACAGAGCCAGCTCCCTCCATTTTGGGGAGTAGCTCTAACTATGGAGAAGTTCCTCCTCCCAGAGCAAGCCTGAGGTTGTTTCTTTGCAAAGTCAACCCATTGTTCCTCGTCCTGCCCCCTCAAGGCCAAACAGAACAAGTCTAAACTTTCCACGCGCCAGCCCTTAGAATCCTTGAAACAAGACAGCAGCCATCATTGCAACATCCCCTTCTCCCCTTCCCCGGGGTCCACATCCCCACTTCCTTCAATAGATCCTCATATGGCACGAACTCAAGGACCTTGACCAGCCTGGCCATCCTTCTGGACATCCAATGTCTCTGCTAAGTCCTTCCTCAATGGAAGCCCCAGAAATGAACCTGATGCTTCCCAATGTGGTCTGACTAGGGCAGAGTATGGCCAGCTTCCCCAGGGAAACACAGTCTTATTTGCCCCTCTAAGTCATTTTACTGACTGAGAAATAGAAAATATGAAAGGGTTAAATTATCCCAAGGGTCTCTCCATGGGCGAATGCCCCCAGTTGTGTGAAGTCTGCTGAATTCCCCTAAAAAATCCCCACCCATCTCCTGGAGCCTTGTGTCTGGACAATGAAGTCGTGCTTCCCATTTTTGGCCACAGGAGGGCGCTCGGAGAACATCCCTTGAATGTTATATGGAGCAACTCAGGGCTGTAATCTCTAGGCTCACAGAAGCTTTTTTCTTAGTCCAATAGGAGTTAGATTCCAGCTCGAGTTTCCTATCCTGATTTTTTTTTTTTTATCCTCAAGTCACATGCTTTCACGTGCCTTCTTTTTCTCCTTTCTTTTGGCTATTTAAACAAATGGTTGACCTTTATATAGTTTTCATAAGTTTGCAAAACACTGAACACAAACTTGTGAATATCTGATACAAGTCAGTCTTGTCCCCATTTTCCTGGAGAGAAAACAGAGGCTTGGAGCAGTCTGACCTGGGGTAAATCACTTACCGTCTCAGAAAGAGTACCTACTCCACAGCGTGTTGGGAGGAACAAGTGAGATAATGAGGCAGCAAGGTGGCCTAGTGGACCTGGAATCAAGAAGATCTGAGTTCGAATCTAGCCTCATTCTCTTCCTAGCTGTGTGACCCTCGGCAAGTCACTTAATCTCTGCCTGCCTCAGTTTCCTCAGTTGTAAAATAGGGATGATAACAATAGCACTTGCCTTCCAGGGTTGTTACAAATACTTTTTGCAAGGAGCCTGACACATCGAGGTGCTATATAAATGTTAGCTACTACTACTTGTGCATCTGAGATACATTGTAAACCCTGGCATGTTATAGAAACACTGATTTGCTCATATTCCCACAGCTCCTATCTGTGGGGACTGGAAATGGGAATCACTCTAAGGGCCTGCCTCTGGAGGAGATGTGATAGAGGTTGAGATTCCGACGTCTGGGTCCTAATTATACAACAAGGTGTCAAGGCCCATGAAAACTTCTCCCAACTTGAGATCCAAACCAAGGATCTCTATGGAGGCAGAGAATACAAGTCACATCATGAGACAAGAAGAGTTAAATGGATCACAGCCTGCCAAGACATTAAGGCCAGCTCGGAAAAACCCGACAACTGTTTCAGTTTCTGCATCTGTGAAAGGCATCGATTGCCACATGTTCAGTTAAGTAGATGCCAATTGGATGATGTCCAAGCAATGACAGAATTCAACCAGAGAAACTTTAGGATTGTAAAAGGTACTAGGGGAGAGGGGACCTTGAGACTTAGAGTTGGAAGGGACCTCAGATCAACTTCTGCATTTTACAGATAAGGAAACCGAGTGCCAAGTAAGTTAAGTTATGCCTAAGGTCATAAAGGTGGTGTTACACTAAGTGAGAAAGGCAGAGTTTGAACTCAGGTCCTCTCTGATGTGGCCGCTGCAGTGGGGAGCATGAGACCAGCTCAGTACTCTTAACCCGGAGGCGCATTGAAGAGGTGGGAGACAGCGAGATGGCAAAAGCTCTGTTTCTTAAGTGCTAGTAGCTTTCTTTTATATCCTTAGTAACACCTGATCAAAGCATGATCTCCACGTGATAGCCAATCACCAAGTCTGCTAGACACTTGCAGCCCTCGTGTCAGGGGTATGAGTAGGACTTTTCTCCCAATGAGAGGAGAGCCGAGCCAACCGTGGGAGCAGCGTGTCAGCAAAGGACAGGTCTTGTGAGACTTCCTTGTTTTTGCCACACAACAGGTTGTGACCCTCAGCTTCTGCCAAGAGAAGCTAGAACTCCCATGGGAAAATTCTCCCAACACTCTCCCCACAAAACCAGGGTCATTTGTACTTCCATTGATTAATCCTTACAAGCATGGGAGGTTCCTTGATTAGTTTACTCTGAATATCTCAGCCACTGGTGCCCCATCACATGTTTGTGAATCTTTGGAATCCTTCCCAACAGCTTATAATGCTGCACTAGACACACATACACACACACACACACACACACACACACATACTCACACACACACATACACACACACATACACTCACACATACACTCACACACACATACATACACACACATACACTCACACACACACACACACTCAGCCTGCCAGTCCTAGGTAGGTGGACTTTCATGTCACCTTTGCAACCACTGACCACATAGCCACAGGGCAAAGAAAATGCTAAGCATGTGGGTCATCACCTGCTCTGCCTTTGTGCATTTTGAAAGGTTCTTCTGCCAGTAGGAACAGCATCAGTAGGAAGGATCATGAGGTGACATGAGCCTGCAGTAGCTACGGGGGCATCTTTGAGGAGATGATTGAGATGCCCTCAAAGGTGCCTTCCAACCCTTGATCCATGCCCCCTAGGATGCTACGTGAGGAATCTTGGCATTATTCGTCACCAGACAATAAAGACTAACCAGGATGGTTGGAAGTGGAGATTTTGTCACTCAAACAGACAACGCTGGCATGAGAGATAGATGGCTGGACCATCTGGGAGGCAGCCTGGAAACTCAGCAGCATCCGTTGATCAGCCAATTATCAGGATAGAGGTAGAAATAGGGAGCATGGACTCATTAATTTGAGTGTATTACATAACTCATAGTAACACATTTAATAATTTGTCATTGTTGAATCGATGAATCACATACTTCAGAGGAAAATAATTATTATGTGAAATCAGAGGTTAATATGTTTGTGTACTATACCCCTTGGGCAGTCAATCTGGTGCAACCTATGGCTCCTTTCTCAAAATAATTTTATGCATAAAAATGCAGAGGATCACAGAGGAAACCATTATATCAAAATGCAATTATCAAAATATATATTTTAAGATACACTGACCCCAGTTAAAAACTCTTGTAATAAACAGATCTAGAACAACATTCCTAGAGGGATATTGCCATGGAGTGGGTCCTGGAATCTAGACTCCTGGTCAGGAAGATCTAGGTTTGAATTCTGCATCTGATACTTGCTGGCTCTGTGTTTCTGGACAAGTCACTTAATTTCTCAGTGCCCGGAAGTGGTTAAGTGGCAGGAGCTTGGGTTCCCATCCACCTCTGATGCTTCTAAGCTGTGTGACTTTGAAAAAGTCATTCTCTTTGCTGAGCCCAGGTTCTGATCAATGGCCTCTTTGGGCTCCTCTAGTTCCAAATCCATACTCCATTTAATTCCCTAAGACTGTGAATTGCAGAGAAGACATAAGTCTACATTGCTAAAGGGAGGCCCTCATTGGGAATTTCCTATGCAGTGAAAATAACAATAACAATAATAATAATAATGATGAACAATAACAAATAATAAAACCATATCATCAATAAAATATATGGTCAATATGTAAAGCAATATCTGAATAAAATACAATAAATCATAATAATAAATAAAAAACAATAGATAAAAATATAAGTTAAACAAATAAACAAGAAGAAACTATAATCAATATATAAATAAAATATAATAAATAATAACAATAAACATAATAATAAATAAAACAATATTATAGCTCATATTTATGTGAATCTTTAAGATTTAAAATAATATTGAAAATTTATTAGTGATCTTTAGACTGGATCTGTGGTTTCAGTGAACTAGGGCACTCCCAGTGAGGAACTCTCCCTGCCAGTGCAGATTGCCACTGGCTCTGGAATTCACAGTTCTAGAATTGCCTGGAGCTCCAAGAAATTAAGTAGATTGTACAATTTCACACGGCCTGTTCCAAGCATTGCTTGGAACACAAAGAGCTGTTGGAAGATAAGGAGCTTGGAGACCATCTTAACAAGTGACTTCCAGATTTCTAAGGATGCCACTGGAGAGCTGTTGTCCAGAGAGATGGCCGTGGTAGGGACTTGAATTCGGTTCTTTCTTGCCTCTGAGGCTGTCTCTCTATCCACTATGGCATGTAAGAAGACTTTTGGACCCCCACAAATGGCATTGGGGAAAAGATCTCCTATACCAGGGGTGGGGAACCTGCGGCTTCGACCCACACGTGGCCCTCATTTTACAGGTGAGAAAACCAAGTCCAGGAGAAGGGGAGGGATTTATCCAAGATCAAACAGCTAGTTAGCAGAAATGGTCAGAGTCAATCCGTGTCATTCTGATTCCAAATTCACTGCATCATGCTACCCTTCCTGATGATAAGGTCATCTATTGAGATCTTAAAGGAACTTAAGATGCCATCTGGTCCAATCGTTTCATTTAACAGATGAGGAAACTGAGGCCCAGAGAGGGTATGTGACCCTGCCCAAGTTCACACAGATGGGAAGCATCAGAGCCTGGCTTTGGACTCAATACCATAGGGTCTGAACACTCTTTAAAAATATAGTTGGTTGCTTCACTCTCAGCTGTTTTTCTCACTATCTTTGTGCTCAGATAAGGCTAATTCATTTGCATAATTAGGAAGGTGAATTTTCTCATGAAAATTGCATGGTATATTTCCCAAATCCAATAGAAATTAAACTAGGATGACCTGTGCATTAGTGCTACCTTCTAATAGCATAGAAAATGGAACGGTATCTGGTTTGCCCTAGTCCTTGTCATTTCGGTTCACATTCTTTGGTCCTTTCAGTTGAGGAGGCTTTAATTAAAGCTTATAACAATGGATTATTTGGTTGTTTTGAATAAACAAATCAAAAGACATTCAAAGTGGTGAGGAAGCATGAGTCATCTCCCCCTCCACAATGAGCTAATGTGACTGACTGCAGTCATCAGAAAGAACATTCGCTAAAGTAATTGTTTATTACTCAGGGTCACACGAAAAAGAGAACAGACTCAAACCAGGAACATAAGATAGAACCAGGATTATTGCTTTTCACCTATTGATGACTGACATAGTCATGAGTTTGTAGGAAATGCATAGAAGCGGCCTCAGATATGTGCAGGAAAACTCCCCAGTTTTCTGTGTAAGAATCTTGGACTCGACTTAAGACATTAACACTGTAAGGTCATTTGCTCAACCTCATAGTAGATTTGTCTTCGGTATTGCTTAGTCTAATCTAGTGTAAGTTTAGAATTGTAATATTGCTTGGTGGTACTCGTGGAAGTACTTCTAAAAAAGCTATGAGAAGGCATCCCACATTTCGGGTCAATCCTCTATGGAGAATTTATGGGAGTATGTGGACAAGAATGGTACGGGTGGAAAAGGTGTTGATGGGGGCAAGAAAAGAAGACTTAGGTGGGTAATTGAATGGTATCACGGAGGAGAAATGTGATGGTATCATCACATTTGCTCTACCTGGCCCCCTGTGGTCCAAGGATAGGAGCAAAGGATGGAGGTCCGGAGACAGATTTAGCCCAGGTGAAGAGAAATACTTCTCTTTTATGCTTGATGTCAGGGAAAAAAAATTTCTAGATCAATCAGAAATGGTATGGGCTACCTTGAGAGAAGGAAATCCCCTTCCTTGGAGGTCTTCGAGCAGAGGCTGGGGGACCAGTTGTCAGGCAAGTTAGACTGGGGAGTCTTTTCTGATATAGATTGGATCAGGTGACCACTGAGGTCCTTTCCACATCTCCAACTGGGAGGCCGTGACTCCCAACCCAACGTGCAATGGGCCACCCCAAGAGATATCAGGAGCATTGCTTGGAACACAAAGAGCTGTTGGAAGATAAGGAGCTTGGAGACCAGCTTAACAAGTGACTTCCAGATTTCTAGGGATGCCACTGGAGAGCTGTTGTCCAGAGAGATGGCCACCATGCCATCACATGGGTGGTGATGGAATAAGTGACCACCAGCTATGTGGTCTGATTCCAAGCATGTGGGGAACTCTGTGCTGCTAAAACAAAAATCTCCTGGCCCCATGTGCCCAAGATGTTGCCTAATCCATGTAGAGTAGAATTTGGTTCCTATTCAAGTACAAATGCCTCTGAGGGTGACATTTCTGGCTGTTAGCACAAGGATGTGGACATCGCTGGCACAGAGCTGACATTTGTCCCTATGATTGAAGCTGTTACCAGTAGTTTACATCAATCAACAAGTATCTATTAAGTGCCTTTCATTAGCAAACATTATTTATTAAGCGCCGTGGGCTAAGTTCTGAAGATGCACAGATGCAAGTGAAGTAATGTGAGTTCTCAAGGAGCTTACATTCTGAAGGAGGAAATGACATGTAAGCAAGCTCTGGAGATAGGAATCGGGTCTGCACCTGGGATTTCCTTTATGGAGGAAAGTCCTGGGTGAGGAAACTCCCTCTACCAATGTCGGTCACTACCTTCTCTGCCTTAGAAAGTTGCCTAAAAGCACAAGCGGTCCCTAAACTCCCCACCACCGCTAGAACCAGGTTAAAATGTAATTGGGAAATGTTTAACAAAATAAAGGAAAATACAGTATCACCTGGATGATGTTCATTTGTGGTTTTCTAAGTCAGTCTGTGGCCTGTAGGGATTTATGTTTGCATTTGACACCACTGACCTAGAACACGAAGTGGTGAAGTGACTTGCCCAGGGTTACACACACACACAGGCCCCCCGTGGTCCAAGGATAGCAGCAAAGGATGGAGGTCCGGAGACAGATTTAGCCCAGGTGAAGAGAAATACTTCTATTTCATGTTTGATGTCAGGAAAAAAATTCCTAGAACTATCAAAAATGGTATGGGCTTCCTTGAGAGAAGGAAATCCCCTTCCTTGGAGGTCTTGAATCCAGGTTCTATCCACGACACCCTCACCATCCCTGCAAGACATACACAGACTGAAAACAAGGTAATGTTGAAGTAGAGGCACCGGGGGGAATGGCAGGTTGGAATGGGTGGGGTAATCAGGAAGGATTTTTGTTAAAAAGTAGGGAAGTTAAGAGCAATCTGACAGGACGCTAGATTTGGAGTCAAAGGACCCGGGTCTGGGTCCCAGCTGGGTCACTTGCTAACTGCATGGCATTAGGCAAATCATTTAACCTTCTCTGAACCTCCATGTCCTCATCCATAAAATGAAGATAATAATGTTTATACTACCTACCTCATCGAGTTATTGCAAAGATTGAATGAGAGCATATATTTAGGGAGATTGGTAAGACTCGACATGCTATGTAAAAGTAACCATCGTTTTTATGATTAGAATGCATTTGGGATCAGAGGGCATGTTGGGATGGGGAGAAGCAAGCATGATGGGACATTGGCTAGCTGCGGGCATGGAGGCATCACTACCGAGGAAGGAAAATGGCCCCTCTCAGGCCTCCCAAATGGAACTGCGCCTCTTGCACTCTTCATCATCTTACATCAAACAGGCACTGCCACAGAAAAACAAGCTGAAGGAAATTAGATTAAACTGTTGTGAGTAAAATTCAGGTGAGACATTGGAGGTCCTTAGCCATTGAAATCAACAGCCAGCTGGTTCTTACAGCTCAACAAAAGAAATTCAATATCCAGGTAACAGGATATGGAGGTGATCAATAAGCATTTATTTATAGGATTGTGTGGTTTGTCCTTTGTTCTCAAAGAGGAGCATGACATCAGGGAGGTGATTTAATGATTTGCAAGTGAATTGAATTTAAGCAAGGGAGGGCTGTGCAAAGCCACCAGCCTCACTTTCTCCTCTGGAATCATCTGGGTCCAGTGGCCAGATATAGATCAGGACAACTGGAGACGACCCCTATTTATAGGAAGACCTGAGTTCAAATCCAAGCAGCTAAGTGGTACGATAGTGCACAGAGTACTGGTCCAGGAGTCAGGGACACTCATCTTGAGTTCAAATCCAGCCTTAGACACTTAATTGTGTGACCCTGGGCAAGTCACTTTACTCTGTTTGCCTTAGTTTCCTGATCTGTAAAATGAGCTGGAGAAGGAAATGGCAAACCAATTAAGTATCTTTGCCAGGAAAACTCAAAATGGGGTCACAAAGAGTCAGACATAACTGAAAATAACTCAACAACAAAAGAGTTCAATCCTGCCTCAGACTCCTGAGTGGCCCTGAACAAGTCATTTAATCACTGTTTACTTCAGTTTCCTCATCTGTAAAATGGGATAATTATGATGTCCATCTCCCAGGGCTGTTGTGAGAATAAAATGAGATGATATTTATAAAGCTCTGCAAACCTTAGAGTCTATGTAAATGCTAGGTATTGTTATTATCATTACTGTGTGCCTGTTATGGGTCAGACATTATACTAAATGTTAGGAATACTCAACAAAGATGCAACAGACCCTGCCCTCAGTAAGCTTACTTGTAGAGTACATTAAATTTCTCAAAATAGATTTTGTTAGGAAGTAAACGTGTTCCTTGATTGTGGGGCTCTTTTCTGAGACATAAAAGGCAAATTCAGTCAATACATAGAAACCTGGTGATTGAAAATGAGAAACCTTCAAGTGATGCGCCCTGATTATGTGAATGACTAATGTTTTCCTAATGAGAAAGGTTCCATTCCTTCCATTTGTCAACATACGTGTTCTTAAAAACAACTCCAGATTAATTTGGTGTTTACTCAGCGACCAGTGAAAGCCATCCATCACGGCATCTCTCCTCACTCAATCATAATCAAATCAAGCCAAAAGCTGCTTGAGCATCAGTACACACCCATGCTAAGCCCATTACAGTTCCCAACCTCATGTTTTGACACAACATCACTTGGGTCACCCAGTTACCAGCGAGCTCATGTTTAATAATTGGCCAGCCCCGAATGCAGTTAATCTTGTATTTCACACTGAAATAAATTGAGATGGCATTCTCTTTTGGTGATGATAGAGGCATCAAAGGTTATTAACCATGAATAAAGTGCTCTGTGGAAGCAGAGAGTTTTTATAGAGGTTCATTAGCTTTCTTCTTCTTCCTCCATGAGAGAGCACAGCATAAAAAGTCCCATTTTACAAGTGGAGAAATTAAAATGGACATTTTATTAGGGTTTAGGTCCCTTCACAAATGGAACCAAGCTCAGGTCTGAACTCAACCTTTTTCTTTTCCCTTGTTTAATCTAATTGTTTCAAGTGAGTCTATGAAAATACAGTGAAGATAAAATATTATAGTTAAATTAAAAGCAATAAAGCCATGAAGATTTGACATGTTTTAACTCACTTTTATGAAAATTAAATAGGACATAGTTTGCTGCTATTAACTTGATCCCATGACATTTAAATCTGGGAGAAATTATAACCTCATAATGAATAAATTACTGATATTTTGAGGGCATTTCTCAATTTGCAGTTAACTTTTTTGGAGGATAATAGATGTAGAATATATATAATATGGTTTACAATATTTATCAGGATCCTCTACAACCTGGTCCTAAATCACTTATTGGCTTCAAAGGCCAATTTTTATCATTAAACTTTGTCCAAATTAAGTCATGCAATTTCTAGCAGCCAGTCTATAAAATGGGATACAGAAGTCTTTTGACTTGTCTAGCCAGAGGACGGAATTAGGAACAAGGACTGGGAGAAGCTACAGAGAGAAAATGAAGGGGTGATGGTGGAATCACACATTTGGAGATGGGGGAGACCTTGGTGGTCACGTAGGCCAACCTCCTCCATTCCAGATGACAAAACCTCAGAGAGATTCAGCTATTTGCCGCAGGTTCAATAGGTGGCAAATGATAAACATAGTCTTGGAACCCTTGTCTTCTGACTCCACAAGCCCCTTGACCTCTCATGCTTTCTTCTGTAGTATGCTGAAGGTCATACAAGGAAACTTCACTGAACAATTAAAGTTGTTGAAAATTAGAACAGGTTGCCTTGGGAAGAAGCGTATTAGGTCTTCCCTGAAGGTCTTCAAGAGCATTCTAGACAACCATTTATCAAGGATGTTTCTTGTTCACGGACAAGTCAGACTGATGAACTTCTGGAAGACCTTCCAACTCTGAGATTCTGAGCTTTTGATACACAGAGAGAAAAGCTCGTGGCCTTAGAAGACTGAGCATTCTATTGTTGGGTTGCTCTAAGTATTAGAAGCCTTTCCCTTATGTTAAGCAGCAATCTGCCACCATTGTCTTCCACCTACTGGCCTTAGTTTTGCCATATATGAGCCGTCCTGTGAGCATGGTTGGAAGTCACTTTAGGACTTGCAGGTTGGCATGGGATGACAGGTTCACAAATGTACTGTCACTGGGGCCCTGAAAATTCCCAACTACTCTTTGGGAGTATCCAAACAAGATGAATAAAATATCTATATCCCTTGACTCAGGTATCTTACTGCTAGGGGTCTGTCAAAAGGAAATCAAACACAGAAAGGAAGGCCACATATAAAGCAAAACATTCATAGCACCATTTTTTTTATTGGAACTAGAAGAGATTTTATTTTTAATACTATTTTATTTTTCCCAATTATGTGTAAAAACAATGTAAAACTTTTTTTTTGGCTAGGCAATGGGGTTAAGTGCCTTGCCCAGGGTCATACAGCTAATAAGTATTATGTGTCTGAGTCTGGATTTGAACTCAGGTCCTCCTGATTCCAGGGCCAGTGCTCTATCTACTGTACCACCTAGCTGCCCCAACAATTTAAAACTTTAAAAAAAATTTTTTTTGAGTTCCAAATTCTCTCCCTCCCTCTTTCCCCTTTCCTTTCCCTGAGATGGTAAGCATTTTGATAAAGGTTATACACATGCAGTCATACAAAACATATTTCCATATTAGTCATGTTGTGAAAGAAAACACAGACAAAAAATGAAAAAAAATAAAGAATGTGAAAAAATAAACTTCAATCTGCATTCAGACTCCACAGTTCTTTCTCTGGAGATGGATAGCATTTTTCATCATAAGTCCTTCAGAGTTGTCTTGGATCATTGTATTGCTGAGAGTATCTAAGTTGATCATCATACAATATTACGGTTACTGTATACAATGTTCTCCTGGTTCTGCTGACTTTAATTTGCTTTGGTTCTTCTACATCTTCTGATGTTTTTCTCTGCATTCATTGCATGCATCTTTATTTTATTTTATTTTTAAACTTTATTTATTTATTTTTAGTTTTCAACATTCACTTTTGTAAGATTTTGAGTTCTGAATTTTCTCTCCCTTCCTCCCCTCCCCCTTCCCCATGATGACATGCAATCTGACATAGACTATGCATGTACAATCATATTAAACATATTTCCACACTAGTCATGTTGTAAAGAAGAATCAGAACCAAAGGGAAAAGCCATGAGAAAGAAAAAACAAAAACAAAAAAAAAGTGAAAATAGTATTTTTTGATCTGCATTCAGACTCTGTAGTTCTTTCTCTGGATATGGGTAACATTTTCCATCATAAGTCTTTTAGAATTGTTTTAGATCATTTGATTGCTGAGAAGAGGTAAGTCTATCATATCTATAATCATATGAAAAAATGCTCTCAATCACTATTGATCAGAGAAATGGAAATTAAAACAACTCTGAGGTACCACCTCATACCTATCAGATTGGCTAATATGACAGAAAAGGAAAATGATAAAGGTTGGAGGAGATGTGGGAAAATTGGGACATGAACACTGTTGGAGGAGTTGTGAACTGATCCAAGCATTCTGGAGAGCAATTTAGAACTATGCCCAAAAGGTGATAAAACCTTTTGAGCAAAATAAAACAAAACCATAATGCCACGTAATTATAATTGGACCCAGCTTGGTCTCATAGAAGACATCATTATAATAATAGCTAGTGTTTAGGTAGTGCTTTAAAATTTGTAAAGCACTTTACATATGTTATCTAGCTTGAGCCCCACAGCAACCCTGGGAGGTAAGTACTATGAGTATCCCCATTTTACAGGTGAGGAAACTGAGGCCAAGAGATTAAGTGGCTTCACTGTCTTAGGTTAGATTTGAACTCAAGTCCTCCTGATTCCAAATACAGAACTCTATCCATTGAATCATTTTGCTACTGCTTCCATTTTTTGCCAGAAGTGGGAAATTACAGGGGAAGAACATTGCATGTACTCTCAGTTGATGTGTAGGTTAGTTTTGCTGAATTGTCTTCTTTCTCTGTTAAATAAATCTAGAGGATAGCTCTCTTAGGAGAGCAGGAAGGACATAATTGGCAGTGAAGGTGATGAAGAAACGAAAGATCGCAAGATGGATGTTCAAAGTGCAGACTGAGCTAGTGAACACTGTGCATCAGGTCACAGGCAGCCACGCAAGCCTCCCATGCCTTGACCACTCTCTGTTCCAGTATGACCTCGGACCACCCCGTGCATTAGCATCCCAGCTTCATCTCCTGGTGTAACATTTTTGACTTTCCTCTCCAGCAAAACCATCCCATCTTCTACATCCTCCTCAAGCTAATCTCCTTTATAATGACCTAATTTTAGATGACCATGACCTTTCATGCTTCAGCACATACCCATGATTTATAAGACCCATGATATATCATTTGGAGTTACCTAAACTAGAGACAGCCGGGTGACACCATGGAAAGAAAGACCTGCTGTCACAAGAGTCCTGAGTTCAGATCTGACCACAGATACCTCCTAGCTGTGTGACCATGAGGAAATTATTTAATCTTCTTATGCCTCAGTTTCCTCTTCTGTGGAATGGGGCTAATAATAGCACCTTCCTTCCGGGGCTAAAAAAGGCTTTGCAAACCTTAAAACTCAAATGCTAGCGCTCAAATGCTAGCGATTGCTATTACATTATTATTAATTATAAATAAGGCTAATCCTTTGTCCACGTGACAAACCTTTTATGAGTTGCGCCCTTGCCATTACTGGTGGTAAGACTTGTCATTGCTATGTGTGTAAAGTTGTTGTTTCGCTATTGTAAATTTAAGTTCAAGAAAACATCTCCCATAGGGTGGAGATTGGAATAATGAGTCAGCAGACTTAATGCCCTGGGAAGTGAGTGAAACCAGCAGGAACGCCAACAAAAGTAGAACCAACCCAGGGATGACTCTTATCTCATCCCAATGAGTTCTGGGACCACTGATGTCCCAGAACAGGAACTTGGTGCAATGTCCAAAAGGGTCTCTGGATTTGAGCAGGAGATAAAACAGTCTGTCTGTGTCTAGGAGACCCATTTTAAAGAATAGGTTGGGGAAGGCAGGTTCAAGGAAGTTCATCATGCTGTTCTAGGTATGCTCCTGGCGCTGGCCGCACAGTATCCTGAGATGACAAGGTCTAGGGGCCAGTCTGGGACAGCAAGTAGAGTAGCTAAACCCAACCTCAGAGGCAGAGCCAATTGTTGGGACTGGCTAGGGAATTTGCTTTAGGAAAATCAGCCATAATACACAGATGGATCATGAGAAAGAGAAAGCTTCTGAGGACTATGATCAAGGAGATCTCTAGGTGAAGAAGGAAATGATCAAAACCTACTTCTCTATACACTTGAACAGAATGACAAGATCCATTGTCAAGACTTCTATTCCTTTGTGATTTGTCCGTTTATTTGGTATTTTAGGGCATTGGCTCTTCCAAGTGTGGACCTGTCCTCTGCGTTCCCTGCAATCCTTTTGGGATATCCTAAAGGTCAATACTACTACCATAATAACACTGACAGTATTTGCCTATTAAAATACTCCTCCCTTTTCAAACTATCTATATGGGGAAGGTTGGATTTTTTTATATACTTCTAGCAAAACAATATATCATAAAGGACTGAATGTAAAAGCATGTATGAGAATCAGCTATCTTCTATTAAGCCAGACATTAAAAACACCATGCAATAGTGTGGACCTGAGGTGATGAGGCCCTATAAAAGGGGGGAGGGAGTGTCAAATGAAAGAGGGGGGCAAAGGAGGGTATTCAAGAGATGTTACAAAGGTGAAATTGACAGGCTTTGGCACCATATTGGATATGGAGGGAGTGGGGTGAGAGGTAGTGAGGGGTCTAGAATGACTCCTACTTTGTGAGCTTGGGGGAGCCTTCCTTACTTTAGAAGAAAAGCTAGAAGAAACTAAGGAAAACAGGAATTCCTATAAGAATGAGGGGGTCAGCAAGTCAGAGTCTATAGCACTGGTGTCAAATTAAACTAGAAATCGATCTCTGAGGCTGCAAATTGACTTAGAAAACCACAAATTATCATATATCTATATTATATTGTAGTTTTATTTATTTTGTTAAGCATTTCCCAACTACATTTTAATCTGGCTGTCCATGAGTTTGCAGCCTGTGGGCTATAGTTTAACATTTCTCTTCTACAGGAAGGCTGAGTTGGATGGAGAAAAGGTCATTGGATTTGACTTTTCATGTCCGCTGAGAACTGAGAAAACAGCATCTGTTGAACAGCGAAATTAGAAATCAGATTTAAAGGTTTTTAGAGTGAGTAGATATTGAGGAAGTGGATACAGAGGGTATCAGCTCTGCTTTCTAAAAGTGTGTAAGTGAAGGGGAAAGATAGAACAGTAACTAGAAGAAATAGCTATTTCCTAAGAAAGTTTGTGGTTCTTTTTTTTCTTTCTTTATATTTTCTTTCCTCCCTCTTTCTTTTCTTTTTCTCTTTCTTTCCTTTTTTCTTTCTTCCCTTCCCTCCTTCCTTTCTCCTTCCTCCTTTCTTTCTTTCTCTTTCTTTCTTTCTTTCTTTCTTTCTTTCTTTCTTTCTTTCTTTCTTCCTTTCTTTCTTCCTTCCTACCTTCCTTCCTAAAAAAGGAAATAGTAGAGAGAAAAACAAGAAAGATGAAAAAGGTGAGTATTGAAGCATGGTCCCAGAGGATACAGGGAATAGCAACACAGGCGTAGGTTAAGGAGTTAGGGTTCCATAGTTGTCTCCTTCTAAATATTAATTTTTAGAATACGTGACATGTAGCAATTACATTGAAATTTTCCTTTCTAAAACAAAGTCTTGTCTCCAACAACTGGCTACCCCAATGCTTCATCGCAGGGACAACTCCTCATGGTAATGAAGCTCAAGGCCCTCCCCACTCCCCCAGTTTCAGCTCAGGGGACTTTACACACTCCTAGAAATGGAGCCAGAGGGGTGCATTAGTGCAACAGAGGATATAACAGTGAGCGATGTTTGAATACAGGACAGAGGACAGCCCTAAGCCACCACAGAGACAACACAGGATTACAACTCATTTCCCTTCCAAAGGTTCTTCTTCAGTTAAAGAAAATTTCTGCATCCAAAGTTTGAATGACTAATCAGTCTCTAGGTAGAAGTGAGTTTGTGTATTGCTTGGGAAACAAAACTAGGAAGCTGATTATGGAGCCAAGTTTCCAAAGGACCAGAATATTCACTACTCAATGCTCAACAAAACAGGAAGTGTTCAAACCATGAATGTGCCTGTTGAGCCTCCGCTACCAGTCCAGTTTTATCAGCTGCGGATGTTTGTGGACACTTGAGAGATGGCTTTTTTCTAATAAGAGAATTATTTAAGAGTAGACTCATTATCAACACAAGCGCAGACATATACATTTTTAGCTGTACTACCCTTGAGTGGAAAAGTGAACCCCAAAGTATCCGTCTGAACATACCCAAAACAAAAAGCCCATAGTAGCAGCATTTGGGCTAATACTATTTGAAAAGTACATTCCAGGTACTCAAAAGTAACATTCAAGATGGCAGCAGCATTGCTATACAAACACTGTGGAGCCAACAGGCAGTATCTTTACATTGACACCATGTTTTCCCAAATGGTTTAGATGCCATTTTCTAGGAAACGTATTTCCATTTTTCAGTTCCACTTAAAACTTTCATTTTCGTTGTATGGAAGGTATATGAACATTTTTAAGTGCCTACTATGTGCCAGGCACTGTGTATATAGATGTGCCTGTTTTATAGTCTGGGATCGAGTCTGGACCTATGATTTCAGTGACCTAGGAAACCCCCTCAACCAGTTAAATCAGCACCTGTTCTGCAATTTATCATCTCAGAGAGTTGTCTGAAGGCATTTGGAGGTTGAGACTCATCCAGGGTCAACGGGTCAGTGTGTGGCAGAGGAAGTGACTGAGCCCAATTCTCTGTCCACCATGTCACCCTGCCTTTCATATGATATGAACCACAATGATCTGAATCCAAGCCACCCCCAACTATCGACTATGCTACCCCCAGATACATGGTATTGATATGAAAGAGAAAGCAATTCAAGGATGCAGTGAAGAATGGGATAATTTAAGGCCACTTTCCAGCTTATACAAGCTGGATTGGGAGGGACATTCAATTCATACCAAAGTGAAATTCCTGAAAAATGAAATGATTTTGGCTTTACCCTTTGCATGCAATAGAGATTCAAGGATTGGTCTAATCCTCACACTAATGTGAGCCATTGTAAGGTGGCCTAGCCAGAGTCATGAGACTCAGGTGGCTATTTAGGAATATGGATGTTTCCTGTGAAGAAACCAACATGCCTTTGGATATAGCCTGACTTTGACGGACTGAAGAAGCAGTTTCCTCTCACTGTGAGCCCCCTTGTGTCAGCAAGGAGACAGAGAGTAATCAGGACTCACTATAGGTGCATGGTGGCCTCATAGAAGACCCAAGGGGGTTTCGGTGGCCCAAGAAGAAGTTGCAGGTTATTGGAAGACAGCCGCCTTTGCAGTAAGGTACTCATTGACCGGAATTTCCTCCTACGTTTGCATCATTCTGGGGCTCAAAGGACTGGATGCCATGACTGTTCCCACCCTTCCAGCTCCAAATCCTCTGCTCTGTGACTCAGGACCTTGCTAGAAGGAATAATGCTTTGCGGCGACACATCCCTCCAGGTCAATCCAGTCCCACAAGCTTGTATTGAACTATAATAAGGAAGGCACTGTACTAAGTCTTGGGGATGCAAAGACCTAGGAGAATGAGGCTGGTGACTCAGGCCTTGGGGACAGTGTTTCTGACTAACCGGGCCTCTCTCACCTTCTACTCTCTAGTTAGTAATATGATAGTAAGTCAGTCCATAAATGTCCATTATGTGCCAGGCACCGTACTGAGTGCTAGGTTCTAGTTCATGTTATGCTAGCTTTGATTAGAGTCATCCTATCTTCAATTCTATTTTATTCTACGGACATTCCTGCATAACATTGCCCTGGCTAATTTAATTTTGCAATAATATTATTATTATTAGAATTAGACATCAGAATCCAGATATTTGGTGATGTCCCCTAATGATATCTGGCCATCCACCTGAGACCAGGACAGAACTCAGCTTCAGCTCTGACTCCCCACCCCCCCAAGATTTTCTTCCTTCCACATCTCTCTACCCCTGGGCAGCTCCTCTATCATTTGACTCCTTGCTTGGCAGCTCCCAGGGGCTAGCTGGTAAATGTTTAACAACAGGCCCACCAGGGGGGGAAATGCATTTTAATTTTAATCTGCATTATTAATACTTTTTGAGTCTAGACAATCAATCAAACAATAAACCAAGACCTGATTTGTAGTATTTTTTACTTGTCAAGGTGGCAAGGCCTTAAAAGGAAAATTTAACAATGGACTCCCCCTCTGAGTTGGCTCAGCTGACTCCCTATACAATCAGCACATGGAAAAACTGCGGTTTTGTCCTTTCCACCTCTCCAGGGAATTGGAGGCTGGCTCCTCTTTGGGAATGTGGGTTGGAGAGACCCCTTCAGAGTGGGCCCAGATCTAGGCAGAGAGCTCCCCAGCTGCCAGGAAGACCCTACCCTTTTAAGTGGCTGCTCATTGGGGACTTTGTGGCTCCAGAAAAGGGGCCATGCCAGCCCTTCAGCTTTCTGCTTCCTGCTGCTCTCAGGGTAGACGTCCTGAGCTCTGGAGGGCCTCCCCCAAACTGGCCACCTACGCAACCTCGGATCGGGAGTGGGGCTGACTTGCTCCTTCCGTCTGAAGCAGGGCCTTGGATGATCTCCAAAGGCAGCTGGTTTTTCCCACCCATCCCCTCCCAGTGCCAGCAAGCATCCAGGACTATTTCCCAAAGCCATCGTGGTGGCCGTCACAATCACAAGATAGGTAGCTCATCCAAGAGGGAAGCAGAAACTCACCAAGAAGAAAATGACTCATCTGGTGCTGATCAGCCTGCCCCTTCCTTGTCTGAAAGAAGAGGGGCCTCCACGAGCCCAAAGGACCCTTATGAGGTAAAGCTGTGAGTTAGGATGCAAGGAGGTACCTGAAGGTACCTGTGAGTTAGGATGCAAGGAGGTACCAGGACGAACTGGGCCCTGGAGCTTAAGGAAAAAATGAACCAGCCAGTCTAAGAGGAGAATAGAGGCCTATAAAGAAAGCTGGCCATTGCATTCATTTGTATCTATATGCAAAAACTAGCGCACCTGTACTTTTCCTACTCAGCTATGGTATTTCCTACTTGTCTATGGTTAACATTGTTGTATACTAGAGCTTTGCACCTCATTACAGGGGATAGGGGTACGGGGAGAAGCCAAAAGCAAAGACCATGGTCCTACGGTCCCAGTCTAGGGGGCCCCGATCTGTGGGGAAAGCTGTGCTCAGTGAATCTTATCTGTAACAAGAGGCAGATGGGTCTGCAAGGTCCCCACCGCCTCTCTCATTTTATGGATCAGTGAATACTGTGCATCTTTTTTTTTTGACTATGTTATGGGTGATTTCAACCCAACTGGACACTAGTCCATTTGTCCCCACTTGGGCTGATTTACATAGCCTTTATCTTGGGTTCCAGGCCCTGGAACACTCTGTCTCTGTTCAACCTTCCCAGTTCCTAAAACCACAAGAGAGCAGCCATTGTGCTTTGCTATCTTCAGGCATTTGTGTTTTCCTTTCAAAACAATGCAATTAGCATTCATTAGGGCTTGGAAGCCATCCACTGTCATTCTCCCTCCCTGGTTACTCTCTCCAGGAGCCCCAGCCAGCAGCAGGGACAGACACATTGCTCCAGGAGCATTTTTTTGAAGATCTGAGGGGCTTAAACATCTGTTCTTCCACCCCTGTTTAATATTCCATTTCACAGACCCTCCAGGGGCTCCTCTTCACAGCAGCTGTCGGAAATGTTTCTTGCACACAGACTTGCGCCATTTGCTCGGGGTGGGTTCTGTGCAAAAAAACAATGTCTGCAACCCAAAGGGAGAACGAACGTGTCCATGATCCACTTCAAGAAGTACTTACTAGTCACCTGCTAAAGGCGATGCCCTGTTCCGCGTGCTGGGAGAGCAATGGAGAAGTGATGAACGTTTAGAAGGGGAGAGACAGAGGAGGGAAGAGGAGAGGGAGAAAGCTAGCAAAGGAAAGACAGAAACAGAAAGAGAAAAGAGAAGCATCTGACTTTCAGTACTCGATTTGTTCTGCAGAATAGAAGGTACCTTTTTATTCCGTATGTAAACCACAAACACAGTCAACAGTAATTATAACAATGACATAATGATATAATCAAATAGAAAAATAATATATCATAGTTATAATGACATCATGATGATGCTAATGATGAAGATAACTAAGTAGGGAGGCTGAGAGAGCTCTGGGCCTGGAATTAAGAAGACCTGAGTTTGAATCCTTACTCAGACACCTACTAGCTGTGTGATTCTGGGCAAGTTATTTAACCTCTGTTTGCCTCAGTTTCCTCATCTGTAAAACAGAAATAATAAGAGAACTACCTCCCGGGGTTGCTGTGAGGATAAAGACGAAATATTTGTAAAGTGCTTTGAGAAATGCTTGCCATTATTGGCATTTATTTGGGGCTTTGAGGTTTGCAAAACACAATACCGTTATTTTCTAATTAGATTAGTTCCTAGAGGTAACTTGGCTTTGTGGCTAGGGTGAGAGATTTGGAATTCGGAGGACCTGGATTTGAATCCCACCTGGGGCATCCACTGGTGTCCCAGTTAAGTTAGTACTATCCGTAGTGCCCTATTCACAGTGGGGACAGCATTTCAGGAAACATTGAGGTCTATGCCAACATCGGGTACTCTTGAATGAGGTCTCGGACATAGTCTACTGGGTGGAACAGTGAACTGGTCTGTGGATGGAGAAGGATAACCGCTCTCACCAGAGGCCCATTTGGTTCTCCCACCACTAGTCGGATGGGACCAAGAAGAGAATGATGAAATTAGGCATGAAATGACATAATTCCGTGCTCTGGGGTCTGCAGCACAGGCCCCACAATCACAAAGGTTTGGGAAAAACAGCGCCCTGAATAAATAGAATGGTAGAAGAATAGAGATGCCCACGCCTCTTTCTATTGATTACATCACTAACAGGCCGTGTCTTTAAAAGGACCACACCTGGACACTCAAGCTGTCTTTCCAGCTCCATCCAGAAAAGATGAAGGTCTGAGTTCGCCCCCAGCCTTGGTGCCATGAACTAGCTGGGGGAGGGGAAAGGCTGCCTTTCCCTCCCTCTCCCTTTTACCCTGTGGACTCAGAAACAGACTTGGGCGGGGGGGGGGGGGGGGGGGGTTTGCTTTGGTTTCTTCCACTTCCTTATTCCTCATTTCCAGGTGTAGGAGGTGGCCTTGGAAGCAGAATTCCAGAGAAGCCTTGGGTTTGGAGCTCGGTGGGACTGTGTTATATAGAACTAAACTAAGCTGTGAATTGAATTCCCTTCCTTTCTCAGAGTATGAAGTGGTGTAGGGAGTGAATTATACCTCTGGGTATTTAGGTGAATGTTTATGTGTTTATTTTTGCAGTATCTTTGAAGTAAATATCTCTTTGTAAGATTAATTCAGGGGCAGGTAGGTGGCCCAGTGGATAGAGTGTTGAGTCTAGAGTCAGGAAGACTCCTCTTTCTGAGTTCAAACCCAGCCTCAGACACTTACTAGCTGTGTGATCCTGGGCAAGTCACTTAATTCTGTTTGCCTCAGTTTCCTCATCTGTAATGTGAACTGGAAAAGAAAATGGCAAACCACTCCAGTATCTTCGCCAAGAAAACCCTAAATGGGGTCATGAAGAGTCGGGCATGACTGAAACAACCAAATCACAAAGGTTACCACAACTATTAAGTGGTACAGAGGGCCTCTAGAATGAAGGGAACACCATTGGTGAGCTAGAACCAATAGCAGAGATACTGGACACCCCACAAATCCCCTGGGAGGTCCCGGGAGACTGTGAGAGGGGTGAAATGGAACCTATCTGGCCTTCTGACAGTGCAGGCCAGGGTAATCACTGTGACATCTAAATTGTCTACATCACCTCCTCCCTTTCCATCAACACGTGTGCCTGACTCAGTCATTTGTTTGATGGCTTTTTAGACTCCTGTTCCCCACCTTATTAGGGCTTGGAGTTCAGTAGCCACTCAGAAACCCAGTCCCAATACTGGTCAGTATGAAATTTGAATCTGATCCATTTTTTTCTGGGCTCCTTTACTCCATCTTGGGCAGCCTAGTATGCCTCCACACCACAGGAGTTCCCATGTTGGTGCTGGTTTCAGTGTGGATACTTAATCCCTTTAATCTGTCTTTGGCGACCCAGAAGCCCCAAGTCAATGGGTCAGCCTGAGCCTCCCCACAAGCTGAGATTACAAGCCTGAGCCACCACCCCCAGCCCTCAAGACTGCTTTGCTGACATATGGCTGTGTTCATGTGGATGCCGGCCAAGGAGAGCTTTCTGACCCACGTTTATGATTATCATGATTGTTGTTATTAATTTTACTAGTAGTAACTGGCATTTATATGTCTCTTGAAAGTCTTTAAAGCATATTAAAGTATCTAATTACTTTCCATTGAAATAATGAAGTTAAGCTCAGGCTGTATTTATCTTTCTGAATCACTACTTCTCGCTTCTCCAATGTCGTCTTGTAGTGTGGTCGTAACTGTGAGTTTTTAAGTGTTTTTGTCAGCTGCTCACCCAAAGCCTCCAATCCGGAGAGCGA
This sequence comes from Vombatus ursinus, assembly GCF_900497805.2. NCBI lineage: Eukaryota > Metazoa > Chordata > Mammalia > Diprotodontia > Vombatidae > Vombatus > Vombatus ursinus. The sequence continues at coordinate 48,256,286 of NW_020954588.1, forward strand.
GATGGGTTTTGTAGCTAGAAGACCAGGCTGGCTAACGGGGGAGAGAGAGTTTTCAAAGTAACCTTCCTAATGTATCGCTCCCTCACTCAGTAAACTCCGCTGGCTCCCTATAACCTCTGGGACTAAACACAAAATTCTCCATTTGGTTTTTAAAGTCCTTCATAAGCTGGACTTCCCATACCTTTGGTCTTCTTCCACCTGACTCAGATCCACATATTCTGAAATCCAAGGACCCTGGTTTTCTTGCTCTTTCCTAACCCCGTTCTTTTTCTCTGGCTGTTCCTGGCATTGCTGGCTTCTTCCCAATCACAGCTCAAGTCTCATCTTCTACGGCAAACCTTTCCTACTCCTCCTAAATCTTAGTGTCTTCCAAGAACCTCTCTGACCATCTATCTCTTGTTTACACACGCACAGCTGTTTGCGGGTAGTCGCCTCATTAGACTGTGAGCTGCTTGAGGAAAGTGACCTTGCTGCCTTTTTGAGGAGCGTCTCAGCTTATAGTACAATGTCTGGCTCTTACTGGGCACTTAATAAAATGCTTCTTTTTATGATTCCTCTTCCAGCTCATTTGATAGATGAAGAACTGAGACAAACAGGATTAAGTGACTTGCCCAGGGTCATGCAGCTATTAAGTGTCTGAGGCTGGATTTGAACTAATGAAGATGAGTCTTCCTGATTACAGGCCCAGTGTTCTATCCACTGTGCCACCTAGCTTCCTAATAAATACATTCATTCCCCCAAACGGTAACATCAATATCAGTCCTCTGCCAATAAGGCAGAAAAATACTTCTTTTTAGTAGCAAAATGACCCTTCCTCTTTGGCAGTGTGATTCAGTCCTGGGCGTTAATTCTGAACAGTACCATTGCATAGCAACAAAATATATTAAATTAAATGTGGTGTACTACCTCGTAAATAGCCCTTGGTTCTTTTGGCTTTTCTTGTCTTTTAAAAATTGATCTGTCCCTCCCACTACCTTCCCCTGTAAAGCAAATTAAAAAAAAAAAAAAACACCCAATGCATAGTTGTATGGTCTAGACAAACAAATTCCTACATTGGCCATTTTTGAAAATGTGTGTTCCTATTTTAAGTTCATTTTCTTGGCAAATTCTTGAAGGGCCGTATAAATGTAGGTTATTTGTATGCACTCACAGCCAGAAGGCTGGTGACCAGGTCTGCAACTGTTGGGCGGTTCCGGAAACAGATAAGCATCCATGTGTTGGTCAAGGGCACACCCATGGTGATGAAATCATAGGTCTTTCAGAGGATCAAAGTTTCCCGAGTTATTTCATCACATCTGCTGTTGAGGGGGAAAAAAATTGGAACTTTGAAAGAAATTCCCTATTTTTGACATCCTAAAAGTGGGCTTGGGAAAAAAAAAATCAAGGATAGCCCTATGCAAGGGGAGGGTGGTTTCTTCAAAGTCACTATCATAACATTTGGTTCCCACGAAAATTAAGTGTTGTTTCTCTCCTCCAATTTTCTAGGAGTCAGCAAAGTTAACAAGCGTTTTTTAAATGCTATGTTCCAAGCTCTGTGCCACAGGCTGGGGGCACAGATGAAGGCAAAAACAGGATGCCTGATCTCAGGGAGCTGATGTTCTAATGGAGGAGACAACATAGAAACCAGCATGTACACACTAGATATCCTATGGGATATGGGGGCTCATTGTAGGGGGGTGGGATGGGGAAAGTGGGATTTGAACTGAATCTTACAGGAAGCCAGGGAAGCCAGGAGGCAGAGGTAAGGAGGGAAAACACTTCAGTCACTGGGGAGAACCAGCCAGTAAATAGGCATAGTCAAGCGCTTGAGTGCCATGTGCAAGGAACCAAAGGAAGCCAGAGTCCCTGGATTGGAGAGTCCACGGAAGGGAGGCAGGTGTAAGAAGACAGGAAAGGCCAGCTTGTGAAGGGCTTGGGAAGCCATAGGATTTTGTATTTGGTCATGGAGGTAACAGGAAGCCACTGGAGTTTCTTAAGTAGGGGGTAAGAGATGGCTAGAACTGTGGTTTAGGAGAATCACTTTGGCAGATGAGTGGAGGCTGGACTGGAGCGGGGAGAGATTTGAAGCAGAGAAACTGCTGGAAGCTGCCTGCGATGATCCAGGTAGGATGTAACAAGGACCTACACCAGGGTGAAGGCTATAACAGGGGAGAGAAAGGGATGCTTCTTTCTGAGTTTCCCTTTGCCCCAACTTCCTCTTGCCTGTAGTATATTTAATGTGCGCATATCACACACTCCTGGAATTAATGAACAAGCATTTATTGGCTGATGTTCTAGAAGTCTTAGTAGAGCTTTAAGTTTGGGTGTAGCTTAAAACATATCCATCACTGGGCTAGGAGTGAGGTAAACAAAGGCAAAAAAAAAACCAAAAAAAAAACCAAGCCTTGCCCTCAGGGAGCTTACATTTCAGCAGGGAATACTACATGTACATAAACATATAATGTGTATCCTTAGAAATACAAAAGCATTTTGGAGGGGGGGAGAAGCTTTTCTCCCCCTTCCATAATACTATATTTCTTTCTTGATTTGTCAGCATTTCCATCTGTAGAATTTAGTACCTTCATGTGGTTTTTCTCTACTGGTAAATTTCTTCATGGAGTAGGAAGAAGGATTTTGTCCACACTCGATTCCTTTGGACAATAACCAGAGGAAACAATGTAAATAGCACACAGTTCAACCTGTCCACTCTTTCATCTTTCTACACCTGCTGAAGTCACTTCTCTTCACATGGACCCAAGTCTTCCAGTGCATCTGGGATTTCACCAATGTGGCCATTCCCTCCAGCGACAGAGATTGGACTGCACAACCTATGTGATTCCCATAAGTTTTCTGCAGAGAGACAACTCAGTGCACTAGAGAGGTGGGGAGGAGAGGGCATTGTCAACTTCTCTTGATTTATGAGGATGCTAATGGGGGCCATGGGGCATCTACTCCTTGCTCTCTCCACAGGAGGAGCCCCTTGTCTTTTTTTTTCCCATCATTTATTGCTGTGATGACATTCATATGTCACTCTCCCTTCCTCATTCCTTGAGCGTGATGTGTTGCATTCAACTCTCACCCACCATGTGCCTCTCTATTGCCCTATTGGTGATCTGCAATTCCATTTCTTCAGAGACAATAGAGTTCCTTGATTCTTACCTGTCTGACATGTCAGTATTAAACAAAAAGATGGGCCCCCGGATTAGAGAGACGTAAGGGAAGTTGATCCGTGTTTCAGGGAACAGAGTTAAAGCCCTCTTAGATGAGCCTGGAAGTCAACAAAACAAGCCAACAATCCATGTGACCTATCAGGGAAACAAAAACACGTTTCCCCAAAGAAAGGAGAGCTCCACTTGTCTTTGAAGAACGCCATCAGCAGGCCAGTGGGGTCACCTTCTAATGGCTTTGAAGAAGACCCTCACTTGACTGACCATCATATCTCTGAAGTGGTCCCCCATCAGGAAATAGAAAAGAGGATTGATCACACTGTTCAGAAAGGCCAAGGGTCGGGTCAGAATGTAGAATGTGTTGATAGCGACCTGTGAGCATTCGCTCTGCTTCCAGACCTCAAGGCGGGAAGCTATCCTTACATTTCGCATGATGTGGTAGGGGGTAAAGATAACTGAGAATATCACCACTGCCATGATGACCAAGTTGAGAGGTTTCTCAAGGGGGAGTGCAGTAGTGAGCTGTCTGCTTCTCTCCTTTAGGAAAAGGGCAATTTTTAGGTAAAAGAAACACATGACGAAGAGTGGAAGGAGGAACCCTAGCCCGGTCAGACACACACTATAGATAAGGTTATATTTGGGATCTCCAGAGCTCGCGTAGTCATTACAGGTGGTGCCATTGTTTACTGTGGTTGGCTCAATGAAAAGGAGGATTGGTAGAAGCTCAAGGGTCACCCAAATCCAAATGGCTACTGAGATCAAGATAGAAACTTCTTTCTTTTGCAGGAAATGTTCTCGGAAGGGATATTTCATCAACAGGTACCAGTCAATACTGATAAATGTAAGGAAAAGGATGCTCGTATACAAGTTGGCATGGAGGAAGTACCTGTTACTCATGCACAGGATGTTCCCATATGTCCATTTCCCATTGGCATACCATCTCACCAACATGGGGAGTGTACACAGAAAGGCAAGGTCAGAAAGGGAGAGATTGAACAGGTAAATGTTGCCGCTTTTCCAGTTTCTCAGACAGAAGACATAGCCCAAGACAACAGCTATGTTCCCAAGGATGCCAATGACAAACTCAATGGAATAGATGGTAGGAAGAAAGTCCTTTTCTAGGATTGCCTCTACTCCCAGCCATTTCTCACAAGTTGTCAAGTTCTTATCCTGAGCAAGAGAAAGAAGGAAAAAATATTAGGAACAAATTACAACATTTTTACTCTATGAGATCAAAACTGTGTGATAGAACCCAAACCTTAATACTTCTGTGACCCCAGGCAAGTCATTTAAACTCTCCAGGCCACCATTTCCTCATCCACAAAACGAGAGGGTTGAAGTAGCCTCAGGTCCCATCGAGCTCTAAATCTATGATCCAATGTATATTTTAAAAGTAAAAAACGGTCTCAGCGAAAACAAAACAAATTATAACAAATCACAGCAATTGAATCATTGAGATCCTATTTTCTGGGAAACAGGGTAGAATTGCATCTCTGTGTGACTTTAAAAAGCAACGACAAGTATTTTTGGACAATTCTGGCCCAAACATTCACACGTCCTTCATCCATAAGGCGCCAATGGTCTTAGTTGTGTCAACTGAGCTGGGCTCAAATCCCAGCTCTCCTTTCATGGCCTAGGTCAATTGAATGTCACTCCTCCTTTCTATGCCTCAGCTTCGTCATCTTGTAGATGAATGGCTCCAAGTAGCTAAGGTGCTCTCCAGTTTCAAAAATCTATGACCTGTCATCTTCCAATCTATAAGTACTACTTTCATGTACCTACCTGAATTACCTGAGAAGTAATAACTTTGCAGACCAGCCTTGTGAGTGCTACCTTTCAAATCTGACTCTAATCTGTCTTTCCAGATTTGTTTCAGATTAGTTCCAATCTACATTCCCTCAAAACTAAGCTACACAATTCTCTTCCACATATTTGCAAAGGCTGATCCCGTCCTTGGAATGGTCTCCAGTGTCATCTTGGCTTCTTGGAAGGCCTAGCTTCTTTCAAGACTCAGTTTAAGGAACACATCCTAGAAGAGGCCTTTGGTGATTCCCCCACTTAATTACTTGGTATTCTCTATATTACATATTTACTCATCCGTATATATGTTGTTTCTGACCAGACTGTCAGCTTCTAGAGAGTTTGAAAATTTTCTTTTTGTCTCTATATCTGCAGCTAGAATAGTATATGGCTAATAACAAATGTTTTGTTAAATTGCTGAGACGAACATCATGGACAGAGCTTGACACTTGGAATTGGGAAATTCCCAAATTCAAATTCTGCCTCAGACACTTCCTTGATGTGTGACTCCAGGCCAGTCACATAACCTCTCTGTGACTCAGTTTCCTCATTGCAAAATGGAAATAATAATAGTATCTACTTCATAGATGATTCTCTCTATATGTATTAATATATATAGATACGGTGCTTTAAGTCTTCTTGATTTTAAAGTGCTATAAAAATGTTAACTACTAGTATTAATATTGAATCCTTAAATAGCTTCGAGGTCAACAATAACATTTTCTCTTCAAAACTTATTTTGAAAGTCTTCTGAGGCTTAAGGACAATCAGGCAATGCCTTCAACCTTGTAATTTGGGAAATTAACTAAAAATAAGAGTGGGCATTTTATCTTCTAAAAAATATACAAGTGCAAACATAAAGCAAAATTAGTTACATCTGATGTTCGTTAATCCTGAAGCTTTCACAAAACAAGCCCATTTGTCAAGTTTGGAAGAGCTGATTTCCATGGTTTGAGGAAGTTCCTGGGAACTGCAATATGGGATAAGTCTAACTAACATATAAGTACCACTTGTTGCTTCTTTATTCAGAGATTTCCTTGCATAATGAGACAAACACGGCTTCTAGAAATCGTTTTAAATTTATTACGTGTCCCCTGAAGAAGAAAGAGGAATTTTTCCTGAATAAGTTTGTATCAATTACATGCAATCATAGAATACCATGTGGGACCTAAAAAATGGGGACAAGATGGGGCATACCAGCAAACATGCTAGGAAAAAAGTCCCCCAGCACAAACCTTTTAAAAATGCAACATTTCCCCTTATATTTTCCTCCCAAATGTTCCAGTTAGGAGCCCCCTTAGTCAGAGGTAAATGCAAAAGTTCAAACCAGAGACCCATCCACCAGTGCTCTCAAGTTCAGCAGCGCCATCTTGGGTACAGTGGTTGAAAATACATGCAGCAGCAATATCTAATTTTTATAGTCTTAGAATTGGAAAGCCCTTCATACATATTATCTTTGATGCTCACAAGGACACTGTTGGTGGAACTGCAAATTGGTTCCACTATTGAATGATTTAATTTTTTTATTATTCAGTTTACCATTTTATTTTCCCCCCTTTTTGCACTTAATAATGTTTTATTTTTTTCCAGTTACATGTAAAGATAGTTTTTAATATTCATTTTTGTAAGATTTTGAGTTCCAAATTTTTCCCTCCCTTCCTTCCCTTCCTCCTCCCCAAGAGAGCAAGCAATCTGATATAGGTTATACATGTACAAACATGTTCAACATATTTCCACATTAGCCATGTTGTGGAAGAAGAATCAGAACAAAAGGGGAAAACCATGAGAAAGAAAAAAACAACAAAAAAGTGAAAATAGTCTGCTTCAATCTGCATTCAGACTCTATGGTTCTTTCTCTGAATGTGAATACCATTTTCCATCATAAGTGTTTTGGAATTGTCTTGGTTCATTGTGTGGTTGAGAAGACCTAAATTTATCATAGTTGATCATTGCACAATGCTGCGGTTACTGTGTACCGCGTTCTCCTGGTTCTGCTCACTTCACTCAGCGTCAGTTCATCTAAGTCTTTCCAGGTTTTTCTGAAATTCATCTGCTCATCATTTCTTATAGAAAAGTATTCCATTCCATTCATATACCACAACTTATTCAGTCATTCCTCAACTGATGGACATACTTCAATTTCCCACTCTTTGCCACCACATAAAGAGCTACTATAAATATTTTTGTGCATGTGGGTCCTTTTTCTTTTTTTATGATCTCTTTGGGACACAGGCCTAGCAGTAGTATTGTTGGATCAAAGGGTATGCACAGTTTTACAGCCCTTTGGGCGTAATTCCAAATTTCTCTCCAACCTAGCTAAATCAATTCACAATTCCATCAACAAAGCACTAGTGTTCCAATTTTCCCACAGCTGCTCCAACATTTATCATTTTCTTTTCTTGTCCTATTAGCCAATCTGATAGGTGTGAGGTGGTACCTCAGAGTTGTTTTAATTTGCGTTTCTCTAATCAATAGTGATTTAGAGCATTTTGAATGAAGCATTTATTAAGCCATGTGAAAAGCTCTGTGATAAGCACTGGAAAGACAGAAAAGTAAGATGGTCTTTTTCTCAAAGAACTCTTTTTAATGGGGGAGATAATACATATAGCAGCTTTCAGCTCCAAGTGACATGGAAAGGACCCATGGTCCTTAAGGAGCAGTGTCAAGGCAGATGTTACTGCTTTTCAAAGCTTTTGTGGCATTCTCACTGATAAAATCTTATCCGTTTTTATGTTGAACCATTTGACAATGCTAAAGATTTTGGTGAGAGGAACCATTTTGGAGAGTAACTTGAAATTATGCTAAAAATAAAAAAGTAACTACAATGCCCATGAGATCCTGCTGCTACACATACATACACACACATACACACACACACACAGTGTGTATATACATACATACCTTAATAGCCTAAAACTATACTGACTTTTGAGTCACCCTGTTTACATACATACATATATACATGCATATGTGCATATACCTATATATGTGCACACACATACATGTGTATATATACATGCACACATGTATATATACACACACATATATATGTAAGTATGTGTGTGTGTTTATATACAGTGACCCAGAAGTCTTAGTGTGGTTTTAAGCTATTAAGGTTTAAAACTAAGACTTTTGAGACAGTCTATATATCTATCTCAAGGGGCTCAGAGACAGAAATAATGGTTCCATATGTACCAGAATATTCGTAGTAGTCCTTTATCAATATTAGCAAAAAACCGGAAACACAGTAGATGCTAATCAATTGGAGATCGGCAAAATAAATTATGAGAGGGTAAATGGAACAGAATATTCCTAGATCTTAAGAAAGAGCAATTCTGAAGAATTCAGAAAAGCATGTGAAGACTAATGAGAACTGATACAGAGTAAAATAAGCAGGAAAGCATTCCCATTATTACAACAATATAAATGGAAAGAACGACCCCCAAAACAGACCAAGTGTTATATAACGGTAATGATTGAGCTTGGCCTTGGAGAAGAGATGGGAAAATATACTTCCCTCCCTCATTTGGAGAGGTGAAATATTGCTGGTGTGGAATGCTGCATCAGACTGAGCTGATGCATTCTAGTTTTGTTAATTGATCTTTCTACTATTTTTTTAAAAATTCTTTGTTGCAAGGGGTAATTCCTGAGTAGGAGTGGAGGGCAGATATTTGGAGATGGAGGAAAATAAAAGTTAGCATTATAGAGTTGTTTTAAAAAGTCTTTTTAAGAAATGAACATGTAATGGGCTGGCTTGAAACAAAAATTTCATGTACCAAAATGAAAAATTATTAGTTTAGGAATCACATTTGTGCCTAATTTTGTGCCCACATGAGTGCCTCCTCTCCCCTCCCTTTCCCCATCCTCCCCGCGTACAATCTGGTCCCACCTCCCTCCACACCTCTTGCTAGGCAGTGCCTAGTGTTCTGTCCCCTGTGTATTCTCCCAACCTGCCTGAATGTGTAAGGGAGACACAAAGGGCGGGCCAAGTCCTTACCCTGAAGGATAATAGCAACAGGAAAAGCCAGTGTTACTAGAATTCAGATGACCAGCGAACCCTCAGGAAGAACCAGAAGATAAGGGCGAGGGAATGTCCAAGGGTTGGAGCTTTATCCTCGGACTTCCCCTCACACTGAAGATGAAGGCAACACCAATGCGAGAGACCAGAGCTAGAAGAGGTCACAAATGGTCAGCTGGTTCTGCCTACTGGCATTAGTTACCTTGCTCATAAAGGCATCACCATACTGTTTTCTTTAGTTTTATTCTAATAGATGGGAGATTGCAAAGACTTAAAGCCAATACTTGAAGGATAAGTTAAGCCTCTCAGGACCCTCAATATTTAGTTCATTAGACACCAAAAGATAGTGGAATGATGACAATAATCATTAGGGGTGCTGTTTTTGCAAATGTTTTACAGGCTCCAAAGATGCTTTCCAGGACCTTTCTTTTTCCATACAATAGCCCTGTCTCCCACTCTTAATAGAATCCGGAGGTCTTTTCCCATGAAGAATTGGCACTTGTATTTGTGCATCTAGATGCTTATAAAAAGCAGTAGAAACAATGACAAACTGGCTACAAGTTAATTTACAAAATTTCCCTTCGGAGGCTCTTCAAATGGTGGGAGGAGAATGGCGATGAAAAGGGAATCCCGAGTCCTCCGAGCTATTTCTCCAACCATGCCTGGGGTGCCAGAGCTTCATAAGAGGTCATGCTCACACAAATGGGTTAATCAGTTTAAAAATATAAATTCTGTGAAAGCAGCCAGCAGTCATTCAGTTACTCCTCTGGGCATTTGAGTAACATTCAATATGACATTTACGTTGTAATTTCCTACTGGCTTTTTTTTTTCTATGAGTTGATAAGTTTTTTATTTCACAAAATGCATTTGCAACCATTTCAAATACATTTGAGATGTTGTAAGACTGGAATAATCAGTTCATGAATTTCTCCATGTGTTAAAACATTTTACGATAACAAAACCAATAATAATGGTAACGAAATAATGGCTGGTATTTATATAGCATTTTGAAGATTGCAAAGCATTCTACCCATAGAATATTCAAGAACCCCGAGACTGATTCTTCCAAAGCAATCCAAGGTGGATTACCTCTGCTGAAAATAAGTAACTGCTTCTATTTAATAGGGTTTTCAATTATTAAAACTCTTTGAATGCTGGGGGAAAGAAAAACCATTAAGATTTTGACCACTTTGCATTTGTTGTGCAAATGACATCCTACGTCAAAGAATTAAAATATTAATATTCTATGCTCTGATATAATATTTATTAGGTCCTTGTATTTACAAATAATCATGTGACTCCTTATACATATATTCATATGGCATCTTAGGTCATATTTTCTGGAAAACAGAGTGGTTTAAGTTCTTCAAAATGGGAGTTTTTTTTTTCCTTTCAAAATATCCTCAGGTTTCTTTTTCCCTTGACACTGTAATAAATAGTAATATTAAAGTAGCATTCATATTAAATGCAAACAATGATACACATCATCACCATAAAACACTTCTTCAATATATGTTGCTAGTCAACGGTCAGAATAATAACATATATTTCTAGCAAACCTAATATTGTTTGTCCTCTGTAATTCCCCTGCTAAATAACATAAGCTATTTCAGGAACTCCACTTACTAAATTTAGTGAAATTTTAACATTGTCAGAGACCACTAACATCATCCATAAGCTAAACCAAGGCTTTGGCAATTTTGTCCAAAAAGGGCATTAATTTTCAGAGAGTTCAGTGCTTTTGACATTAACCCTCAAGACAGAAAACAATTTACAAGTTGACAATCAACTACTTGGAATTACCCCCTTCCCCCTTTTTGGAGTGAATTTAGCTCAGCTGGCCCTGGTTGAAGCATTATCCAAAACACCAACCATTCACTTTTCCAGGGAGGCCACTAGCTGCTGGCTCAACATAACATGACAAAAATCGGACTCCCGTGGGTGAGGGAAATTGTAGCTTACCATTCTTCTAGATGGACAAGCACTCCTCAGCAGCCCAGCGCCGACTGATGCTTCTGGCTGGCCGGACCACAGCTGGAGAGCCTTATTTCAACTCATTTGCATATCATGCAATCATTCAAAACACATGGAGGAGTTTATGTCTCTGACCGCCAAAGCAAACCTGCATGCAGTTTCCTGTGAAGAGGAGGCGCAAGGCCATTAACTCTTTCATGAGGGAGGAGGAATAAACTGAAGATTTAGAAAAGCTGATACTTAAATTCCCTCACGCGCAATACAGACGTTAGCCAAGGGTTTCGTATTTTCATTCATAAGCTTTCTCACATGAGCATTAATCAGAGCTGATTAATACCTTGCAGGATCATAATTTTAGCACTGGGAGATGACCTTATAAGGATGACCTTATAGTCATCCTTCCCATAGGATCATAATAGCTAATAGCTAATATCGCTTTAAGGTTTGCAAACCATTTTACGAATAGTAACTCATTTTATTCTCACAAAAACCCTGGGAGATGTTATTACTATTCCTTATTTCACAGTTGAGGAAATAGGTTAAGTGACTTGACCAGAGTCATACTGCTAGTAAGTAGCTGAGGCTGAATTTGAGCTCAGGTGTTCCTGACTCCAGGCCCAGTGCACTATCCACTGAACCACATCCCTGAACCAGAGGATCATATATTTAGAGCTGGAAAGGCACGTCAGAAGCCATCTAGGCAACCTCCACCCCACCCCACCCCACCCTACCCTTTTTGCACTCTGTTGTTGTTGAGTCGACTCTCCCTGACCCCATTTGGCAGAGAGACTGGAGGGGTTTGCCATTTCCTTCTCCAGCTCATTTTACAGATGAGGAAATAGAGGCAAACAGGGTTAAGTGACTTGGCCAGGGTCACACAGTTAAGAAGTGTCTCAGGTGGGATTTGAACTCAGCATGAGTCTTCCTGACTCATGGTGCCACCTAGCTGTTCCACTTCACTTTAAAGATTAGGAAACTAAAGTCCAGAGAGGCTAATTCATTTGGCTAAAGTCACAAAGATAGTCAATAAGATAGGCAGGATTGGAACCCAGGTCCTCTGACTCCAAATCCAATTTTTTTCCCACTGTGCTCTACTTCCTCTCCTTCTCTATGTAGCAGGTAGAAAGTTAAGGGTGTGGGGACAAGAAATTCAGCTAGGGAGAGTCATAAGGAAGACTTGAACTCAGGAGTGTGTGGCTCCAAGGCTGAATCTCTAAGCTACCCTTCCTGGTTGCATCTCTCCCATCGAGTGTTTTTATCCCTGACTTATACATAGGTTATCCTAAAGCTGACTTGTCAGAAACTGGAGCAAATGAAGAGCTCTCTCACTGTCCTTTCTGTATAATGGGCAATGAAGTTTTAAACTACCAGCCTCCCGTTTCTTAGCTTTCTGGCATTCAGCGCAAAAAGAATGCCGCAGACACCCAGGAATGAAAGGGGAGTGACAGCCAAAATAAACATGACAGGTGTGACCTGAGTGCATTCAAACAAGCACTTTGAATTGCACCTAGAAGCAAGCTGCTCTTAATATAGACCAGGGCTGCTTCATCTCTTCTGTCTGGGACCTTGTGGGCAAACTGGTGAAGTCCATGGACCCCTTGTCCGAATCATGCTTTTCAATGCGTAAAGTAAAATACTCCATAGGACTGCAAAGGAAACCAATTATATTTGAAATATAGTTATCAACACTTTACATATAAATATATACATATCTACCCATCCATCCATTCATTCATCTATCTATCTTTCTGTCTTTCCATCTATTCATCCATCCAGTCGGCTATCTATGTATCTATGTATCTATGTATCTATGTATCTATGTATCTATGTATCTATCTATCTATCTATCTATCTATCTATCTATCTATCTATCTAT
>NW_020954588.1:48269109-48283565 GCF_900497805.2 Vombatus ursinus
TATCTATCTATCTATCTATCTATCTATCTATCTATCTATCTATCTATCTATCTATCTAAAGTTCTTATCATCCCAGGTTAAGAACTTTTGACTGTAGACCACAATGGGCATCTGGTTCTTGCTGTTAATGTCTATCAAAATCAGTTAGACCAACCTGCTCCAGTGAATACTGCCTGATCTGAAATCTATAAAACAAATCCAGCAATTCATCAATTAAGTGCTAATTTGAGATTCAGGAAAAAAACCAAGCCTGAAATCATTATCTATAGTTAGTTTTGTTTTGCTTTCCCATAGAGGCAAAGCCAGATCTGATGTTTAAAAGAAATGCCTCATTTGTTATCCACTCATTTCTTTGTGGGGTCAGAGAGGAAATATTGGGTAATCAGATTTCCTTTCCTAAAATGAAGAAACCGAATGATGATGCAAACTGAACAGTCCTTTCCAGGTTTTCAATATACATAGGCAGGATCACAAGGATTATACACTATGGACAGATAGGATTTCTACCAGGAATACAGGGCTGGTTCAATATTAGGAAAACTCATCATTATTGATCACATCAATAACAAAAACAACAAAAATCACAATTATAGCAATAGATACAGAAAGAATTTTTCACAAAATATAATACCCATTATTATTAAAAACACTAGAAAGCATAGGAAAAAAAGGAATCTTTCTTAAAATGATAGTATCTATCTAAAACCATCAGCAAGCATTATCTGTAATGGGGATAAACTTGTAGCCTTCTCAATAAGATCAGCAATGAAGCAAGAATGTCCATTATTACCATTACTCAATATTGTGCTAGAAATGTTAGGTATAACAATGGTATAAAAAGAAATTGAAAGAAAAACATAGACAATGAAGAAACAAAATGGTCACTCTTTGCAGATGATACAATGGTATGCTTAGATAATCCTGGAGAATCAAATACAAACTAGTTGAAACAATTAACGACATCAGCAAAGTTACAAGATGCAAAATAAATCCACATAAATCAGCAGCATTTCTATATACTACCAACAAAACCCAGCAGGAAGAAATAGAAAGAGAAATTCCATTTAAAATAACTACAGAAAATATAAAATATTTGCAAATCTACCTGCTAAGACAAACCAAGGAACAATATGAACACAATTAAAAAACACTCTTCACACAAATACAGATGTAAACAATTAAAGAAATATTAATTGCTTATGAGTAGGCTGAGCCAATATAATTAAAACGATATTTCTACACAAATTAATTTACTCATTCAATGTCATACCAAACAAACTACCAAAGAACTGTTTTATAGAGCTACAAAAAATAATTTAAAAATTCATCTGGAAGAACAAAATATCAAGAATATCAATGAAATCAGTGGGGAAAAAATGAAAGGAGGCCTAACAGTATCGGATTTCAAATTATGTTACAAATTGGTAATCATAAAAACAATCTAGTACTGGATAAAACATAGAGTGGTTGATCAGTAGAAGAGATTAGATACACCCTATACAGAAGTAAATGACCACAATATTGTAGTGTTTGATGAGCCCAAAGAATCAAGATATTGGCACAGAGTTTATGACCAAATAAGAGAAAGGATCATAAGAAATAAAATGAATAATTTTGATTACATTAAATTAAAAAGATTTTGCACAAACCAAACCAATGCAACCAAAATTCAAAGGAAAATAAGAAACTTGAGGGAATTTTTAAAAATGTTCTCAGATAAAGACCTCATTTCTCAAATACATAAGGAACTGAGCCAAGCTTCTAAAAATAAGAGTCATTCCCCAATTGATAAATTAGTCAAAGGATATAATAGGCAGTTTTCAGAAGAAGAAATCAAAACTCTCAATAGTCATGGAAAAATGCTCTAAATCACTATTGATCAGAGAAACACACATTAAAACAACTCTGAGGTCCCACTTCACACCTATCAGATTGGCTAATATGACAGAAAAGGAAAATGACAAAGGCTGGAGGAAAATAGGGATCATTAATGCCTTATTGGGCACGTAGGTGATAAGCGGGATAGTGCACCAGCCCTGGACTCAGGAGGACCTTAGTTCAAATCCAGCTTAGGACACTACTAACTGTGTGACTCTGGGCAAGTCACTTAATCCTGTTTGCTTCCATTTCCTCATTTGTAAAATGAACTGGAGAAGAAAATGATAAACCACTCCAGTATCTCTGCCAAGAAAACCCCAAATGAGGTCACCAAGAGTCAGGCATGACTGAAATGACTCAGTAACAACAACAATGTGCTGGTGGTGGAGTTGTGAACTGATCCAACCATTCTGGAAAACACTTTGGAACTACACCCAAAAGGCTATAAAACTGTGCATACCATTTGACCCAACAACACCTCTACTAGGTCTGTACCCCAAAGAGATCAAAGAAAAAGGAAGCAACTACAAATATAAAAATATTTGTAGTGGCTCTTTTTGTGGTGGCAAGGAATTGGAAATTGGAGGGGATGCCCATTAATTGAGGAATGACTGAACAAGTTGTGGTAGAATGTGACAGAATACCTTTTTTTCTATAAAAAATGACAAGCAGGGTGGTTTCAGAAAAACCTGAGACGGATTACATGAACTGATGCAATGTGAAGTGAGCAGAACCAGAACACTGTACACAGTAACAGCAACATTGTATGAAGATAAACAGCTGCTCTGATTAATACCATGATCCAAGGCAATTCCAAAGGATCGAGGATTAAAAATACTATTCACCTCCAGAGAGAGAACTGGTAACTTCTGAGTGCATATTGAAGCATTTTTTCTCTTTATTTTTATTGCTTTTTTTGCAACATGGCTAATGGGGAAATGTTTCTTACAACTTCACATGTATATTTTGCATCAATTGCTTTCCTTCGCCATGGATTGGGGAAGGGGAGCTGAAGAGAGAGAGATTGGAATTCAAAATTTTAAAAATTTAAAAAAAAAACCAGAAAAAACAAACAAAACAAAAGATACATGGGCATGAGGAGAGACATGTACACTTATTTCACACATTTCATTCTCTCTATTCACATGATTCTAAGCTAGTTTAGGGTCTCAAATCTGGTAGTCTGAATCATCACCAAAGACTCCTGATAGGACTCCTGATTTCCAGACTCTCTCTTCTGAAGACCATCCTCCATACCAGTAGGAGAGCTTTCCAGGGCTCTCTATTGCCTCTGAGATTGGGTTTCTTAACCATTGTGGTGTCCTTGGGATGCCTGGGAGTTTTAAGATCACCTCAAACATTTACTTATTCTAAACAACTCATTCAACCTCCTGCACTGTTTTCTCATGTGTAAAATGGGAACAATCATATTATTATTATTCATTAAATTTAGTCTTATAAGTTAAAGAAGACAAGTAAAGCTTTTCAAATCACAACGGACTTTCACTACCAATCTATGGATATAAAAGTGAGGAATTATCTAAGCAAATGTGACCCCAAATTTGGAACAGCTAGATGATGACAAAAGAAATGATGTTGAGATTGATGGAAATATTTGATCCCCAAGACTAGATTTCTGAATCAAAAAAAAAAAAAACATTGCAAGTGACTATATTCCATTTAAAAAAAAACTACCTTTTGCCAGTATTCTAAGAATCCATGATTCCCACAGTGGGGGTACACCCTTTCTTGATGCAGATCATATACCCCTTTTACAAATGAGTAGATGATCATCATATTTGCGGATATTGACCAAAAAAAATATAATGATCCTTCACCCAACAGGGTTATAGTCTTCTCAGACATTGACAGGCAGGAAATTCATCACTAAACTCATATATAAAGCCTTTTGAGCTTGAATGGATCTATGAGAGCTTTCACTTCTTAACAATAGGTAGGATTTCTAAAACATGTTTTATTTTCCAGACACTGTGTTAAGCACTTTACAAATATTATCTTATTTGGGAGGTAAGTGTTGTTATTAACCCCCTCAATTTTATAGTAGAGGAAACTGAGACCTTGGGAGGTAGATGTTGTTATTAACCCCCTCAATTTTATAGTAGAGGAAACTGAGGCACATAGAGGTTAAATGATTGACCCAAAGTCACACAGAGGTCAAGTGTTTGAGACTGGATCAAGCCTTCCTGACTGCTGGCTCTGCACTTTATCTAGGGCACCACCTACCTGCCTAACCTGTGTCACTTTCAGAGACACATTTTGATACCAAAATGAGGCATCTTATAAAAACTTTACTAAAAGAAAAAATTCCCATGTAAGTCTATGATACGAGGAAGACTTGGTCTGGGAACACTAATAATTCCCTTTAGAAGGGTGGGGAGATATTTAATTTAAATCTAAGGTTACTCGGATTATAGAAGAAAAAAGTTTTTGAAAAATCCAAGAGTATTTAAGGATAGCATTTACACATTTCTGAGGCTATGTGACCATTTCCAAAACCATATTAGTGTTTCCCAGAACCAAACATGCCTTCTGGAATAAAGAGTGACATTTGAAAAGTAAGGATCTAACCAGAAGAATGTTTGAGGAATTTATAACATCCCTAGACAAGGGAAATTATGTAAAAGTTCTTGGAATCTGTTTCAGTTCTCTGTCACCAAGAAACCACCTACTTCAAGATGGCTTCTATCATATCAGGAAGAGTTCTGGTGTACAAGTCTCCATTCTGACTCATGGCAATGTGACTACTGCTTAACCTTTCAGCCTCAATTTCCCTTTCTTTCAAATGGGATAATAAGATATCTTTTTGTCATCATCATGAAAGATGTCCAGCCCATACTCAAAATCAGGGTCCCCTTTCCACTATTCATTCCCCTTCCAAGCCTCTCTTCTTTATTCTCTCGGCTGTCTTCTCAAAATAATATGTCCCATTTCAATACTATATTAGGGTTGCAGAACACTTTCCTCACCACCCTAGGAGGTAGGCTAAGTGGACAAAGGATGTTCTCCGTTTTGCAAATAAGGAAACAGATGTGTTTTGTGTGTGGCTACAGAGCTAATATGGATCTGAGGCAAGATTTGAACCCAGCTTTTCTGATTCAAAATCTGGTGCTCAACACACTTTGGCATACCGCCTAACTTTTATCCACCTCATCTTGCCCTTTTTTGGGGGAGGGAAACATTATAATGTTAATGATTTTTAAAGTGTTTTAATTTTTTTAAACATCTAGCCCACTTCAAAATTCCATAATCCTAATGTAGCTCCCTATTTACCCTCCAAAATGCCTCATTAGCATTCTTTTCTGTAAGGATTCTAGAATCAGAAAACAAATTGTTATAGTTTGGGAGCCACATACGGCCTTTCATTCCTTGTCTGTGTAATGGTGGGCAGTGTCTGGTGCATGCACAGTACCCATAAGCCTGCCTAAGATGGTATCATAATTTGGAGGACTTTAGGGAGCAGATGACATCTCCCCATTCGTCGGACACTAGGGACCCGCTTCTGGGAGAATCAGCACGTGTTTGGGAGAAAGACTGGAGAAGGTGTGGACATTTTCTAACTGGTCCCAGTCGGCTAACCATATAGTTGGGAAGGACTTTTATCTTTTGGCCAAATAGATGGAACTATCAGTGTCTTCTGTGACCCCCCCCCCCATCCTCCTTGCCTGTGTTCAGCTGCGCTCTGATGGTGTGATATTGAGAGATGAGAGACCATAGCATAAAGGGAAAAGTGGTGGGACCTCCTCCTTCTGAGGCCATATGCTCCTTTGAGAAACAGGGCCACCTTGGCCTTCTGGTCCATTCCTTTTCATTCTAGGTGTGGTGAGTAGAGTCTCAGACTTTGGGATAGCAGACCACAGGAATCTAGGAGTCAGAATCCAGTCTGGATTTTACAGCCAGCATAGCATTGATGCCCAAAGGAATATGTAGTTACCCTTGGGAGTGATCTTCAGCACCTTTGAGACCCTAGCCGAGTGGAAGGATTCATCTGGCAGTCAGGCCACACTTAGACATGAATTTAGTGAGACCAATGATATGCAGAAACTGAGCAGAGTGAGAAACTAAGCCTAATCCTCCTCAGAGACCAGTGTGATGTAGGAAGCATTATGCCCCTAGGGTACTGGAAAAAATGTTTTTTTTTTATGCTAGTTCTTGCTATAGCTGAGAAGCAAATGCTCCTCTGTAAAAGCCAATTGATGTTAAGTCCTGTCACAGCCCCCCAAAATGGGCGAGAACAGAGTCAGTAAAGTCTTAAGCTGACAGTAGGGAAAAAAATCATTTCACAAATCATTCAGGATACCCAAGAACTTTGTAGGAAGATATAGCTCCCTGGTTCAAAGAGCATGGGGCCAGGGTATACATGTTTTATACATATATATATATATACATTTCTGGAGATAAAAGACACTTATTCCAAGTTATATTGATCTTTGCAATTTTTGATATTTGGATTGCACACATCTAGAATTTCCCAGCCCTTCACAAGCTGAACCAAAATATCATGAAAACATCAAGTCTTCAATTCAGCGGACATTTCCCTTCTTAGTAGCCACTCCTAAGCTAACAACTGGCTTTCCTTTGCAGTAAAAGGACTCTGACTATAGACTGGCTCCTTTTTCCTGCTTTTAATACTCACCTGTGTACAGTTCAAGAAGAAACCAAATGACTTGTTTGCTTCCCCTCCCTCCTCTGCTCTCCCCTTGCTAAAGTTCTCTCTCAGAAAAATCTACCCAGGGATGAGCTTTGAGCTCCTTGGAGAAAGCACACTCATCAAATTGAAATGATTGCTAGCCTGGCAGTTCTCCCTTCCTCACAGGGATGGGGATGCTTATCCCTGCTTTCAATTGCCTCCATGATTATCTGGCCTTTCTTTGGTCCATTTCTGTTTTCTCTATGACATCCCTTCCAGCACAGAGCTCAGAATGAATAGGTTACCTTAGTACAAAAATAGAGATTATTTCCAATAATCTGGACACGGACATGTTTAATTACCTTTTAAAAAAAATTACACTTGACTGTATGTACCTTAAGGGCAGGGAATGATTTCTTTTTTTCTATCATTTTTGTAGCCTTTCACATTATAGGCACTTCACGAATGCTTAATGATTTGATTTCATTTAATTAGTAAAACAAGCATTAGATACCTACTTGTGCTAGGTCTGGAGGGTATAAAAGTAGATGGGACAAAGGCCTTGCTCTCCAGAAACTTCTCATCTGCGTGGTCTAGAGCTCTATCTGATAAGGTCCTTTGAAATTCAATTTGAAAAAAAATCAATTAAAAAGCATCTTTTGAGTGGATGCTACATTTCAGATTCTATGCTAGGCACTGAAGATAAATTTTTTTTTAAAAGTTCCTGACCTCAAAGAGCTTTGACTATATTGGGAAAGACAAGTGGAAGTTTGAGCTCTTCTAGACAATTCAGAGAAGATACTGCACGTTCTCTAAATTCAGCCCCGTTACTGAGGTTGTTCCCTATCTCTGGAGAGCTCTCTCCTCATCTAGAGCTCTAGGAAGCTTTATCTTCCCTGGCGCCCATCCTGGGTACCTCCTCATCAGTGCAGCCATAGATCTGGGAATGCCATCTCTCTCCCAGATTTACTTGTACTTACTTATCTGTGCTCACATTTTATCATTTGGTGGAAGGTATGATGTCACCTCCTCTAAGGACTGTTTCATTTTTCTTTCTGTAGCTCCAATGGCAAGAAGAGTGTTCTGCACATAGTTGGTGCTTTAAAATAATTTGTTGAAAAGCATGTGTAATAAACATATATATGTACATATGTGTGCATATGTGTATATGTGTATATATACACACATTTTAAAAAATTAACATTTAGGAACAAGTCAACAAATGTCCTTAGTGAGAGATGAAAGCATTACTTTCATCGGCATTTATGTAGTGCCTGAAGCTTTGCGATGAACTTTATCTCATTCAATCCTCACAACAACCATATGACATAGGTACTATTATCATTCCCATTTTAGAGATAAGGAAACTGAGGCACAGGGAGTTGTTAAGCCACCTACTTAGTGTCCAATGAAGGATTTGAACTCGGGTCCAACCTGACTCTAAGCCCAGTAATCTAGTCACTGCTCCATTTAGCTGCCTCATTATCTATGATAGCTCATTTCTCTCTAAATAACACGTGATCAGAAAGCAAAGAGTCAATAGATTGCAGAAATAGTGTGCTCCATGTTACATATGCAGAAAGGTAAGAGCGAGCTTCACTGAGCTTTCTGGATAGACTTCTGCTGAACTGACTTTTGATCACCTGAAAGCTAATCAAATAAACCAATCAAATAAAAAATGAAATATTCTCAGTGAAGGGCCACTTAGATGAAAGAATATGATAGATGAAAGTGTCATGGAAGACCAAGTCTCCATAGAATTAAAGTTGTTGGTCACCCAAAAAGGGCAATCAAGAGATTCATGCTGGGCACAAGTAGGCTACAAAATATTACTGTCAACAGAAATGGATTCTTTGGATAAGAAGGTTGGCCAGGCTAGTCATAATAGATGAAAGTGGTTAACAGCACGTGGTTAACAGTGGCCTTTAAAAATTATTTGGAAAGACAAAGCCCAAGGTCATCAAATGAACCGCTGGGTTAGATGTATCTTTCCTGGAATCTTAAAAACAAAAACCGCATTCACACAAATATACTATGAGGCTTTGTAGAATAAACCAGAACATTGTGTGTTCCCCCCCCCCCATGCTAGCCAGTATTAAAAACTCTCTAGAAGCTAAAGTTTCTCTGTGAAACAAATCCCATATTTTTAAAACCAATATTCCTCTTGGGACCATAGGCAAGGCTTTAAGTGCCCCATGCCAAGCTCCTCATATCTATTGGTTCCATATAGCTCACCAGCCTACTTTCATAAAGGGGATTTCTGTGTAGAGATATATCTCATACCCAAGTCATGTTTCTAAAGAGAGTTTCTTTTTGCTCCCCCTATCTTGGGGGGGGAGGTCCTCCACTTGAGTCATAAATAAATCATTCCCTGGAATGCCTGGGTGGGAAAATTAATGAACTGAAGAGTATGAGAATGGGGAGCCTAAACCTGGTCCTTAGAAGACAGGTTCCCTCAGACCTGACCCTGGTTCAGAAAACACAGTGACTGGAAGGAGCAAACTCCTTATCCTCCGCTCCTCACTACCCACCCCCCCAATTCAGCCAAGTGGTGAGAGACCGATTCCAATCCATGTCAAGTTAAGGGCAGCTACAAATGAGACTGGTAGGAAAATGAAGAGCTCAGAAACACCCAGAGAAGCCTATGAATATTCTTCAAGCAAAGTCTTTCCACCACCGATAACAATTGGGCCACGACATTTGAACTTTAAAATGCAGGAAAAAAATAGAAATGGCACTAGGTTTTCACAAATGATGGAGAATTTATCTTTACAGTTAACACAATTAACTGAAACACGTAGAGAACAGTACTCACATTATTTGCTGAGTATAATCATTGACTGATATGATAGGGAAAAATAGCCTCTTGAAAGTTCTCCTACAACAAAATACTCCCATATATATAATAGGAGACTCCTTAAAAGAATAACAAGAAAAATTTTGTTTCTTGACCCTGTGGTTGTTATCAGATGTGGCACAGAGGTGCCTCAGATGAGGCATAAAATAGAGACATATGTTTGCCACTGCTATGGAGAATGTCCACCACAGAGGCCAAATGGAAGAGTGATTTCCTACAGTTGGAGAGATATCTATTTGTGTATAAAATTTTGTGAATTGTATAATGTACCAGGGCATTGAAGAACCTTTTAAATGAAATACATCAATACTCCAAAGAGTTCAGCCTAACTATCCACACAGGAAAAACCAAGTGGATGAAGAATGCTCACTACCAAAACTTTGATGAGCAGTTAGATATACAGTTTGTAGAGTTAGTTCATCTATAACATATAGCTATATAGACACATGGATAGATGTAGATGGATATATGTATAGCTATATAGACGTGTTATATGGAAACATATATGTATATATCTGAGACAAACACTGCCGATGGACAATGAACTGGGCACAGAACTGACCAATAGGAAAGAAGGCTGGATTGCCTTTAGGCAGCTGCACAGTGCTTTTCATTAACCTTGAGCTTTTCTCCAAATCAAAGTCTTACTTTAGTAATATCAAAGGCATTCTAGTGATGATGAATGACCAAGTGTCATGGAAGACCAAGTCTCCATAGAATTAAAGTTGTTGGTCACCCAGAAAGGGCAATCGAGAGATTCATGCTGGACACAAGTAGGCTGCAAAATATTACCTACTGTCAACAGAAATGGATTCTTTGGATAAGAAGGTTGGCCAGACCAGTCATATTCATGTAGAGAGAGTGAAGGATAATAGATAGATATTCCCCTACCATTTTATGCTCCAGTGGCATATGCACAACATCAGAGACATATAAGAAAGCTCTCACACCTTGGGTAACCCCTCCTGGGTAGGATTTGCATAAGGAACATTGTCAAGAGTTGCACAAGCCTGGAAGCTGTAGATGGCTGACCTTCTACACTGATGGTGTAACAAGGTGCTTTGATGGCTCAGTGCAGGAGTAGCCTTCCCTGAATAAAAGTCCCCTTCAATGCTAATGCTTCCCCACTCTATCCCCTCACATGGCGCAAACCTGTCACAGCACTGCTATATTGGAGACAGAAATAAAGATTCTCTGTCACTGGGGCTAGAGGAGCTCCATCTGGGATAGTAACACAGTCATACTCGGTCTCCTGGTAACTCTGCCAAAGAGGAAGAAAATGCATGCTATTCTTCTCTCTCTCTAACCGCTTTCAATTTTCCTTTGTTGACATACAGTGGGAACCCATGGTTGATGGTTAACTAGACAGCTCTCAGCATCTGTGTCATGGTGACTCAGAGAATCATAAGCACTATGTGCTGTAGGGATTATAGAGGTCATCTAGTCCAGTTCATACTATACTTGAAAAAATTATTTCCTGCATCAAACAAGGGTCCAACTAGCTAGTATCTGACAAAAGCAATTATTAAAATGGGCCCTCTTAAAAACAAAGATACATTTTATTGGTGATTTTTTTCTTCCTATCATCTTTTCTTTCATTTTCCTATCATTTTTTCTTCCTATCATCATTTTCTTCCTAACCTTGCCACAGTGTGTCAACGTTAACTAACACCTGGAGTAGGTGAATTTTCTCCCCATAGAAGTTGCTTCCCAATGACTCTCTCTCTCTTCCTCATAACCTTCCTTCCCTTTAAAAAAAAGACAAGCCTACATATTCAGTCTTGTCCCTTTTTATGTAATACCCCCTCCAATCTCCCACTTCCTGAGAGAAATATGTATGGAAAGAGGACTGAATTGAGTCGGAGGACTTGGGTTTGACCACTTGGGACTTTGGGCAAGTCATTCATCTTTATGGCGTTGTTTCCTTATATGTGAAATGAGTGGGCTGGCCTTGAGAGGCCCTACAGCCCTCTCCAGATTTAAATGCATGATCCTATAATTATTTTAGGCCACGCTGAGTTGTAAATTGGCATAACTTTCAGTTTCTTAATAGAGCAGCAAGTTTTATCAGAGGCACCCTTCAATATTTGGTTAGAATAATGTTTACATTTCCACGTACAGCTGTTGTTACAAGTTTCCCCCAAACCAGAGGTCAAGTCTTTTAGTGACAGAGTCCCAGGGGCTTCAATCATTTTCAAATTCTGATGTGTTCCAGTGGATTATATTCTAATGAAGCTATGCAAGATGGATTTTTAAAAATTTCCATTCGTACTTCCATAGTCTTGCTAAGGTTTTCTTTTTTAAGTTTCCGAAGTGATGATTATAACTCCACAATTGGCAGCATTGAGGAGGACTTGGGTTCAAATCCCCCTTCTACCATGAACTGGCTGCATGATCCTGAGCAAATCACCTAAGTCTCCATGCACTCAGCTTACTCTCTAACTGCAGAAAAATAATAACAGCAGCTAGCATTTCTATAGTGCCTTAAAGGCTGTAAAGGCCTTCACATAGATTCACACAACAACCCAGTGAGTAAAGTGCTATTATTATCCCCATGTACAGATGAGGAAACTGAGGTACAGAGATGTAAAATGATTTATCCAAGATCACATAGCTAGCAAGTTTTAGAGGCAGGATTTGATCTCAGTTCTTCCTGACACCAAGTCCTAAATGAAGGTCTGAGTTGGATATCTGCCTGTACCAATAAAATCATGGATCCTTTTAAAAAGGCACAAAATCATTTCGTTGATTAATTATGTTATTGCTTCATTCTATAATTACAACTGTGTTTTATTATTACATTGTGCTCATATCTTTGGGTCGTTAATCTTGTTTCTCAATAGTCAGAACGTTGAATGTTATATAAGTACTTGAAAACATTTTCATCTACTTGGCGTGTTTGGAGGTTTGTGGTTTTGTTTTAAACAGTGTGAGATCCTGGCTCCATCATCTTGCTTCCTGATCTCCTTCTACATCTTGGTTCCTGAGCCTCATGGTTTGTAACTTGGCCAACTCCCCCAGCTCCTCACTCTCCTCTCGAACCCTGACCTCAGTGATTCCCTCATTCCTCTCCAGCCCAACTTCCAAAAGAGGCAAAGGCCATGAGGATTCTGAGAACCCGTTGCTCCCAGAAGTACAAGGACCTTCTGTCTGCCGGCTCAGTTTGTCTGACAAAGGACTCAAAATAATTGTTCTGGTTTGTATGAGGCACTTAGTGAGTTTCTGCTAATGATTCTTTACTTAAAAAGGGTCTGTCAGTAAAGGCATTTCCCCAACACATACAGATCTCAACCATGCCATGCTTTCTTGCCCCTTGCAATGCAGATTTGTGCATTTCTACCCATTATGGTAGAGTCCTTCAGATCATTCAGTTAGAATTTAGAGGTACCAAGGTACACTCAAGCAGCCCATTTGCTTTCTCTCATACTTGAGACATAACTGACCTGCTCCAAAATGCACATCCCTGGAGACATCTTCTACTTTGCTTCTAGAATTCACTACCTCGCTGGTTACTTATTTATTCCCCTTTTGTGTGGCTTCATTACCTTTAAACTACATTTTGGGGCAACTAGGTGGTGCAGTGGATAGAGCACCAGCCCTAAAGTCAGGACGACCTGAGTTCAAATCCAGCCTCAGACACATAACACTTACTAGCTGTGTGACCCTGGGCAAGTCACTTAACCCCATTGCCTAGCCCCCCCCCAACAAAATTACAAGCTACATTTTGTTTTTTTCTGATACGATGGGTACTATGATCCATAGCTCTGTAGCATCACTATAGAATATTAGGATCAAAGACGTAGGCTCAAGCACATTGAGGTTCTTCAAATACTCTCCTTCCTCAAATGTAGTTACTGAACATTGCCAGGACTTCTTGCTCCTTTGGCCCCCTCACACCTACTCTCAGGGTAGAGATACTAGGGCTTTGCCACAGTGTGTCAAGGTTAACTAACACCTGGAGTAGGTGAATTTTCTCCCCACAGAAGACTTCCAGCTCACCACAGCCCCACTCCCACCTCAGAGTGTATCCAGAGGGTCCTGCATGCACACTGTGGCACTTCCTCTTTCTCTGGGTCTACCCTGCTTAACTGCCAAGTTACCTACCTTCTGCCTCTGTGCTCACTCTCACACCCTCGTGGGGTTTGGAGGGTATCAACTATGCCACAGGGGCTTGAGCTGGACCCTTTGTCTATTATCCCCCGCATAATTCCCCCTAGCTGGTGAACTAACTCCCCCTTTTCTCCCAACACACACACTCCTGAATTTGTCTCAAGAGCCAGAATTCTTGGTTAAGGCTTCTCTCTACCTTAAATTATAGTTAGCTGTCTACATGTCTTACACCTGACCCCATCTATCAATTGGGATCAAGATTAGATGTGATTTCATTGGCATAAAGAACTCCCAAGGTAAGAAACTCCCTTTACTAATGCAGGTAGGCACCCTCTCACATCTTATAGTCTGTTTAGCCCAGGGTCACATAGCCAGTATATCCAAAGCATGACTTGAACCTAGATTTTCTTGTCCACAATACTAACTCTCCATCCACAACACCAAGTAGTTTCTCCTCAACTGCCAATATTGCTATATAAATGTCAGTTATTATTATTGTTATTATTGCTCTAATTCAATGCATAAAGCTTTTCCCAAGCACACATCTCAGAAAAGAGTAACAGGAAAAACAGGGCAAATCAGCCCTGGAATTGGCGACTCTAGAGCCACGCTGCTTTCCAGGCTGACCTGCCTCTCTGGATCTACCTGCTTCTAAAATACACACCTTAACCCACATCTTCCCATGACCCCACTGCTGTCGGTGCTCTCCAGACTCAACGTACTTGCTAACTTGTATCTGTTGGCACGCTTCATTCCCCTTCCCCAGACAACATAAACACAGAAGCTCTTTGTGGGCAAAATGTTTCACTCTTGTCTTTATAGCCCTAGGGCAGAGCACAGTACCTGATAATTAGTAGATACTCAGTAAATGTTTATTGAATTGAACTGTTGTGGGTAATAGTGACTTATTCATTATGGTTCTTTCCATGACACAATTTCCAGGAACACTGGTCTGTATATAGC
>NW_020954588.1:48283575-48373028 GCF_900497805.2 Vombatus ursinus
TCTCTCTTTCTCCCTCCTCCTCTCTCTTTAGTCCTCAATATTTATGAATTCTGTATTTGTGAATTTGTTTTCTTGTCCCCAAATCGCTATTCGCTGCATTTTCTGATCATTCACAGGCCTGCATAGAGCAGTGTAGGATTTGCATTGTCCAACATGCACATTCCGACACAAAGTGGCACAAGGTGACATTCTGCCTTGTGGCTTCAGTTCTCACACTATAAATAAGTGTCCTTTTTGTGGTCTATTTAGTGCCACATTTTTCACGTTTTGACCCCCAAGCATAATGCTGAAGTGCTGTCTAGTGTTCCTAAGGTCGTGATACACTTTATGGAGAAAAGACACATTCGATAAGCTTCATTCAGGCCTGAGTTAAATAAGTGTCTTTAAACAGAAACCCACAAAGGACAAGGTTATGGATGGCCTGATTGACGAAAATGTTATGATTAGATTCTTGCAGGAGCCTAGCCCTGTAATACCCCTAGGAACTCCCTAGGAGTAGTGGTCTGGCATTCACTAATTGAGCCTTCATGATGACTTTGTACAAAATAACTACTACCAATGAGGAGAGTTGACTGTATGTGTGTGTGTGTGAGTGTGTGTGTTTTATATTGGAGAATATTATGGATCCCTGGTGTATAAAACCTCCCATTTTGAGAAGCAGTGTGGCTTAGAAGGTGGAATCAAATGTCCTGGATTTGAATTCCAGATCTGTTCCTTACCAGACTGGGCATGCTACAACCTCTCATCAGTTTTACCAACTGTAGAATGGGGAGATGAGTAAAAGGATTAAAAGTATGAAGGGTATTATGAAAAGAACTGTAGGAACATGAGCTTTGGTGGCTCCATGATTTTTGTGTGTGTGGAGATTCCCTTCATAGTGTAATATTTTGGAAAATAATGTAGTAACACAGAAGAAAATGTCTTTTCTTTCTCCTCAACCAAGTGTTTACAAATCCATTATTTGTAGGCTGTAATATTTGTCTAGGAAATTTGTTAGGCCAACCAGGTACAATATGGGTTCTTTCTGCTGTTTGAGTCAGCTTACCTATTTCCCAAAAATTCTTTAAAAAAAAGGTTTTTTGCAATAATCTGCAGTTTCTTAAGAAATATATGGTGCTTGTCATCTAAACTGGCTGACTTGAAAATATTCAGTTTGTTTTATTTAATTGTTTGGAAAGAATAAAGAATTTGACTTGCTTTCTAATGCTGATTCTGGCAGAACATTCCAATCATCTTTTTCATGACGGCTTCTTCATCCTTGGTCACATGCATTTGAAGTTCATAAGTTTCTTTATATGCATTAACACTTTGACCTAAATGTTGGCTATGCTGCTAAAATGAAATCTCTTCCAAAGGGAAAACATCTTTAGGTATTAAAATGAAAAATACTCACCTTGATACTTTGATATTCTATGACCTCACAGGGGCTTAGATTTAGAGTTGGAATATATTTTAGGGGCCATTAACTCCAACCCCTTATTTTATAGATTAGTAAACTGAGGCCTGGGGAGTTTACGTGATTTGCATATGACCACATTGGGATTCAAGATTAAGTTCCATGACTCTAAATTCAGCTCTCTCTCTCTCTCTCTCTCTCTCTCTGTCTCTCCAGCACTGCACTGACTCCTCAGCGTAGGTGCTCCCTCCCATGAGTACAGTCATTGATTAGATATCAGAAGATGAGGCGGGGAATGGTCCAAGATGATTTTGAGGTTTTGTAACAAAAGAGACTAGGAGACTGGTGGTGGCTTCAACAGAAATAGAAAATTTAGAGGAGACATGTTTAGGGGGTAAGATGGGTTGAGTCTGGGGCATGATGTTTGAAGTTACAATGGGACATTCAGGTGGGGAAACCAGCAGGCAGCTAGTGATGTGGCACTGGAGTTCAGGGGAGAGATCAAAGCTGAATATATTAGTACAGGAAATAATTTGTAGAAGTAATCGTTGAACTTAAGGGGGTGGGTGAAGTCGCCAATGGTGAGAGAATGGAAGTGAATAGAAAGGAAGAGGTTAGGAGATTGGAGGAGGGTAAGGGGAGAATGGAAGGGAACCATGCAGTATATCAGACTGGGAACTTGAATTCACCACTTCAGACCCTGACTCTAATATGTTTTCAATTACACCACACTTTCATTCAAAAAGGGAAGGAAGAAAGGAAGAAGGGAGGGAGGAAAGGATCAAAGAAAGGGAAGGGAAGGGGAGGGGAGGGGAGGGAAAGGACAGGAACTTCTCTGGCCTTCACTTGAAGACCTCCTACGCTGAACAATTCACTCCCTCCCAAGTCTGCCTATTCCACTTTACTCCAGCTGGTGCTGTTTTTCCTGATCCTGAGCCAAAATCTGCTTCCCTGAAACTTCCAATAGTTTCTAGAAGTTGTATTCTGAGGCCAAACTAAACAAGTTTAATCCCATTCCTATATGAGAATAGTTCAAATACTTGGTTGTTGCTTGGTTGTGTGCATCCTTGGCAGAGATACTAAAGAGGTTTGCCATTTCCTTCTCCAGCTCATTTTTCAGATGAAGAAAGTTGAGGCAAATAGGGTTAAGTGACTTGCCCAGGGTCACACAGCTAGTAAATGTCTGAGGCTGCTTTTGAACTCAGGAAGATGAGTCTTCCTGACTCCAGGCCCAGCACTCTTATCCACTGTACCACCTAGCAGCCCCTCAGGGAGATAAGTAGGATTCAAGAAAAAAACAAAACCCATGATTACATAAAACCTATTACATAATGCACAACATATCTAGAAATCGATCTACTGAAGCTGACTCAAACCACATAAATATCTTTATACGATATGTTTTAAAAAGAAATAAAGACAAACAATTGGAGGGATATCCATTGCTTATGTTCATATAATAAAAAATCACGATACTTTCTAAAACGTAGAAACTTCTAATGATTTTATAATCAGTAAGCCCCCACCTCCTGATCTGACCTAGATTTCTAGCCAAATCTCCCACAGCCTATGCTTGGGCAAGTAAATGTTTAGCCATTGTATATGGTTTTACATTCTTCCCTGTTAAAGTTCTTAGATTCGGGTTGTCAAGATATATTTGGATGGTGTCATCTAACAGGGCACTGATTCTTTCAAGTTCATGTCATTCAAAGATGCAAAAGCATGTCATCAAGGTCTCCAGCCAAGTCATTAATAAAATAGAACCCAATGGCACTCCACTCTAGACCTCTCAAGCCTTGACATGTTGATCATCACTTGTTGGGTGCACCTGAATGTGCTCCTGGGTAGTACGCCTCTCTCCATCTTGTCCAAAAGAACACTGTGAGAAAATTGGTCCAATAACTTGCTGACATGTGGGTATATAGGATGTCTTTGGCATTTTCCCATTTCCCATATCTAGTAACCCTATCAAAATAAGAAATGTGGCTAGTCTGATACAACTTGCTCCTGAGAAATCCTTGCTGACTGGCTGAGTGTTCTTCAATTCTCCTTCCTGGCACCTTCAAACTAGGACTTTATTAGTTGTCTCTAGAACTTTACCAGGAGTGGAAGTCAGGTTTGGACAATATGCCTGTTTCCCTGTTTTGAAAACCAGAGCAGCAGCTGCCTGTCTCTCATTCTGCAGGAAACCTCTCATTCTGACTTTAATGGTCATCACCAAAGCTCAGCAGACCAACTCGGAGTCTTTTTTATATCAGGGCAGGGAGATCATGTAGTCAGCCAGTCGTCAGTCAATAAGCTTTTATTAAGCCCTTATGTGGAAGGCACCATGCTAAGTGCTGGGGATACAAAGACAGGGAAAGTCCCTCCCCTCGAAGAGCTCACAGTTTAGCGAAGGAGCCAATGTGCAAACAACTTTGCACAAACAAGGTGGAGACGAGACAAGTTGGAGATGATCTTCTAGAACTTGTCATTTGAACTCATTATGGGTAGTCAAGTTCTCTATCAGTTCAAATCAATTAGTTTCAATTCATCAAATATTTATTAAGCACCAGCTATGTGCAAGGCACTATGCCCAGCAAGATGGTGCAGTGGGTAGAGCTCTGGGTCTAAAGGCAGGAAGATCTAAGTTCAAATCTGTCCTCAGACACTAACTGTGTGACCCTGGGCAAGTCACTTAACTTCTGTCTGCCTCAGTCTCTTCAACTGTAAAATACCTCCCAAGGGTTATTGTGATGATCAAATGACAAAAAGTTGTAAAGCACTTAGCACGGTGCCTGACACATAGTAGGCACTAAATAAATGCCTGTTTTCTTCCTTCTCAGCACTGGGCTACTAAGGCCAAAAGGAGGCAGGCCCTACCCTCAAGGGGTTTACATCCTACTCCGGGAGCACAAGCAGTGTGTGTAATCTCTACAGTTACCCTGGGTTTCCATTATCTTGGGTCCTTCATGTGTTGTTCTTTCCTTCCCAGTCGGAATGGCATTCTCCCTACTAGATAAAACAGACAAAAAATCAGAGTTGAGTAGTTCTACCTTCAGGCGCCTGTTCTCATTGTCCCACCAATTCCAAGCGCTCTCTCCTTCTGTGATCTTTCTCTTGCTCCTCAAACACTACTTCAAATGTTTGTCCTTAGCATCTTTTGTAAACCCAACATTGCCCTGAGTTTCAGCGTTCCTGACTCTGTTCTGATAGGGTCATGCCAAGGTTTCTCTTCATGTCCAGTTACTTGCCCATGTTTACATCTTTTGTATATGGCTTTGTTTTTTTTTTAATCTTAGATAATGAGCTCCCTGTGCAGCCCATCAGTCTGTTTAGGTAGCTCCTCCTTTTCTTCTTCACAATCATGTGTGTTCCTGTTGTCTACATTTCAGGGTCATCCCTAGAGAGGGCACCTGGGTGGTGCAGTAGATAGAGCACTGGGCTTGGAGTGAGAAAAATTCATCTTCCTGAGTTCAAACCCCAGCTCAGAGACTTATTAGCTGGGCGAATCACTTCACCCTGTTTACCTCAGTTCCTCATCTATAAAATGAGTTGGAGAAGGAAATGGCAAACCCCTCCAGTATCTCTGCCAGGAAAACCCCAAATGGGGTCACAAAGAGTCGGACGTGACTGGAACAACTTAATATACCTAGTGAACCAACTTCCTCTGTCAACCCTTTGGGCTCTGAGACCTTGTTCTCCTTTTCCTGAACTCTTTAGAAACGATGGTGTCAAAATCTAAGAGACATATCAGATTATGACTGTGTTCTTTCCCTTCTATGTGTCATTAACCCTAAGCTGGCATGGTCACTGCCTTCCAAGTACTGCCAAAGTTTCTCCTCTATGAGCAGAGCTTCCTAGTTCTGCTGAATCACAGCCAGAAAGTAAATTCTCCCTTGTTACATCTTCTCCCTTCTTACGGGTGGAATTTTCAGCTTCTCTGCTCAAAGCAGAAAGAACCTGCAACATGGACTGGTCACTCTTCTCTTTGTGTTTATTTCCTCAGCTATAAAATGAGTTCACACATAATAACAGGCCCATACCTTAGAAGAAAGACAGCCTGGTGAGTAGAAAGCTGGCCTCCACGCCAGAAAAACCAAGGTTCAAATTTGGCCTTTGATGTGGGACACTGAGTAAGTCACTTTTCCTCAGTCTTCCAGGCAACTCCCTGAGACGACAGGTTGCCAGGCAATTGCTGATCTGAATTGATAGAGGAAGTTCCTGATCAAGGATTTTTTTATACCAGTGAAATCACAGGCCAGGACAAAATAAACAAAGCCCTGATACTTTCCATCAGCTATGGAATAAATAGATCAGGGAAATGAAGCATTTCTCCATGATCAGAAACAAAGGGCCACAACTAATCTAATTTAATATTAAGAATCCCTCTAAGAGCTAAGTAATTGTATCTGGGTTTATAATGGGAGTGGTCTATAAAATGTATTTCCTGCCATTTGAGCATCAGTCAAAGAAACTGGGTATATTTCTCCTGGGGAAGAGAAGACTAGAGGAGGAGGGAATTTTCTGGTTGTGTTTAAGTATTTGAAGAGCTGCCTGAGGAAAGATTATGGCTTAAACTTGTTCCATTTGGCCTCAGAGGGCAAAACTAGGAGGAATAAGTGGAAATTGCAAGAAACAAATTTATGCTTGCTGTCTTGAAAGAACTTTCTAGCAGTGAGAGCTATGGAGTGGAATGCCTTGGGAAGAAATGGATTTTCCCTCAATGGAAGTCCTCAGGCAAAGACTGCGACCCCACTGAGGTGTTTTGTAATGATGGAATTCTTCAGAGGCCAAGCCTGGGAGGAGCTAAGTTACTTTTGTCCATTTAGCCTCCAATTCACCTTCCTCCTGCCAGCTACCTCGTTGCCCTCCCAACCTCTTGCTCAATCCTTTCTCCCTCCCCACTCTCCACTCCCCACACCTTGCTTTGAGACATCACCTCCCTGATGTCACTGTCCTCTTTGAGAACAAAGGAGAATCAAATGACTACTCCCATTGCACCAGGGGAGGGCACAATAGTTGACTGTCCAAATGTTCCACTCTCCATCTTTCTGGCCTCAATCCCCTGCTGTCTCCCCACTTAGAGTTAAGCTTCTTGAGGTCAGGGACTGTCTTCTTTTGGCATTTGTATCCCCAGTGCTTAGCACAGGGCTTGATACCTAGCAGACGTCTAATAAAGGCCATTAGTTTATATATTAATTCAATGCTAGTGGCCTCTCTTCCAAATGATCTTGTATTCAACTACTTTGTCTTTATTCTTTGTACACATTCTATAGCTACTTTGTATAAATGTGCTTTATATATTCCTTACATACTTAGACATGTAAATGTTTTCTTACATATTAGACGTGAGCTCCTTGCCAGTAGGGACTGTCTAATTCATTATATGTATATCCCTGTTTCCCAGCACAGTGCCTGGCACAAAGACGGTGCTTACCAAATGCTCCTTGACTGCATGTTCAATAACAAGTGTGTCTAAGATTATCCTGACGTGCTTCATACCATGCTCTGACC
The DNA here is from genome assembly GCF_900497805.2 of Vombatus ursinus. NCBI lineage: Eukaryota > Metazoa > Chordata > Mammalia > Diprotodontia > Vombatidae > Vombatus > Vombatus ursinus. The sequence goes on from NW_020954588.1 coordinate 48,290,468, forward strand.
CTAAAGGGAAAAAGTTGGGTGCCAATTGGAGTAAATGAAGGAACAGGGAGTTTGCTGGAACTATCCCAGAATGAAATGATTGAACTGTTGAGGGAAGGATTGCGTCTTCCATCCAGATCTGTAGGCTGAAGTTAAGCAATCACGTATAATAGATTGTTCCAGGAAGGTAGGAGCAGCTGCTGCTTTTAATCTTATGTACAAAGATAGCAGGGAGGGAAGCGTTTGCTTTCTGTCTGTTTGGGTGAGCCTAAAGTGAAATATGGCACAGTCCTTCTGTTTACCTTGGACTGCTAGGTCAGTTTCTTCTTTTCTACAAAATTGCTCAAGCTATTTTCCCATCTGTAATAAAAGGTGATCCATTCATACAAAATACTTCTTTTTTTGGAGGGGAGGGAATGGAGGGAGGAGAAGCATCTAAAACTTTCTGAAAATACAACTATGCATTGCCCCATATGGGATAAAAGAATTTGCAGTGATATATAAAATTTTCCTCCCCACCAACAGCAGCTATAACTCTATATGTTAAGTAGATTTAAAAATATTTAAACATAAGGAGAAAATTGAATTCAGGGCAAAACTTCATTCTGAAGTAAAATAAGTAACTTATTTCATACAATCATAGATTTAAAGCTGGAAGGAATTTCAGAGGTAATTTAATTTCAACTCTTTCATTTTGCAGATGAAAAAACTGAGGCCCAGTGAAGTTTAATGACTTATCCAAGGTCACACTGGTAGTAAGTGGGAAGAAGGGTTTGCAAATGTTCAATTAGACAAATATAATTACTACAAAATTTTTTAAAAAGAATATACTTATATCAGGGTAGACTCTCATTATTTATTATCTAATAAAGGTATTTTACTAAAAATGGTATATAAAATTTTACTTTCAATTGTATAAATGAAAAAGAGAGTACTAGAAAGAGAGTAATTGCACATTGCTTAGCTTAGTAACTCATTAATTATCACTGGCGTTTAACAATCCTCAATTAAAGCCACTTAGAAATCATTCAACTATCCAGGGACTTTCACAAATGGATGGCTCTGACAAGGCATCTATTAATGCAGAGATTCTTAACCATTAGCTGTCTGGTGAAGACTGCCAACCTTTTTTTAGAATATTGCTTTTAAATGCATAAAATAAAATACATAGGATTACAAAAAAAGCCAAAATACAGTTATCAAAATATTTTTTCCCATTCAAGTTCATAGACTCTAGGTTAAGAATCCCTGTACTAATAGATAGGTATCCTTTTAACAAGACACATTTTTCAGTTGACACTCCCAGGTGCCCTTGACAGTAATCTAATCAGAATAGGAAAAAAGCAATATCAAAAGGAAACAAAAAAAAATCTTCGCCTATAGCTCTAAATTTACCCCTTCTACTCACCATGTTTTCTGCTCTCCACACCTTTACCTTCTTCCTAATCTCTAGTGTCTGGCTGCCATCTGAAACAAAGACTAGCCACGGCAAAATCAAATCAATTTCCAAAAGGCTCTTTCTTGTTGAAGCTCACCCAACTTTCCCTTGTCTGGATAACTCTTCATGAAATCCACAATTAAATTCTGATATTTCCCTCCACCCCTTTATGTTTTTAAGTAAGCACATCTAAAGGACTACTGCCAAAATCATTTGTTTCAGATTACGTAAGTTAAGCTCTCCACCAAGTCCTTCAGAACTTTTACCAACACCCCCAGAAACCTAACCATGCAGTGGTATATGGAAACTCCAGTAGAGACTCCCTTGCTAATCTTCCTCTATTCTCCAGATTTCCCAATTAGCTCTGGTCAAAGCAATGTTCTCCTATGTTCTCCAATGCCCAATGTTCTCCATTGGTCCTTTTAACCACTTCCTCAGTACTTGTCCCATGTCATCTGAAATCTACCTTTTTCTCATTCACAACCACATTCATTACCCACTTCAGTAAAGTGAGAACCACCCATATGATTCACCAGCTGATAACTCCCTTTTCTCATAAACAATCTCCAGAAAGGTAAACTCTGGAGAAGCTTTCTTTTTATCAACTGATTTTACACTTTAAGATATAAGAGACCTTCTGTAGAACCTTGGACATCAAGGTAGAAGGCATCTCAGAGTCCAACACTTTTATTTTTCAGACAAGGAAACTCAGAAAAGTTATGTGGTCTGAGGTCCCATAGGTTACAAGTATCAGGGGTGAGATTCAAACAAACTCATTTGCTGCCCTAACCCATGTTCTTTCCACTGCGTCACAACATTTCCAGTGAAATGCCTTTCTTATCACAGGCCCCAATAAAGAGCTACCTGATCCATAGTGAAGAATGGCTACTGAGCCATTGTGAAAACTGTTCTGATACCCAGTAGATTGGGTAAAATTGACCAGTGAGATAATGAAAGTAAGTGAGTGTGTGGGTTGGTATCAACTTCATAAGATGATTTGGGGTTTATCAAGAAAAAAATCAGTATTTTTTTCAGAAATTTAAGCAAGCTAAAACTTATCCATCCATTCTGATATTTGCCATTTCCTCTTCCAGTTCATTTGACAGGTGAGGAAACTGAGGCAAACAGGGTGGAGTGACTTGCTCAGGGTCACACAGCTAGTATTTCCATTATTTACTAATTATTCAGCAGCTCTCACATCATTCATACCATCTTGGACCTGCTGAGTCATTGATACTTTGAAAACTAAAAAATTCTGGACAATGGCCATATCTTCTTTGTCTTCCCCCACCCCTCATCATGCATTTAATCATAACTTTCAAAATCATTGCTTGACTTTCTAAGTTCTCTTTGAAAGAGGCAACTAGGACTGAAATTGCCCTTTAAGTTATAGCCATAGGCAAGTCACAGATGAGTGGTAAAATTCATACTCAATGAATAAGAGGTCTATCTCTTCATGAATACCATTTGTTGTTTAGTCCTCTCTGACTCTTTGAGACCCCATTTAGGATTTTCATGGCCAAGATACTAGACTAGCTTGCAATTTCTTTCTCCAATTCACTTTACAAATGAAGAAACTGAGGTAAACAGGGCTAAGTGACTTACCCAGGGTCATATAGCTAGTTAGTGTCTGAGGCCACATTTGAGCTCAAGTCCTCCTGACTCCAGGCTCAGTGTTCTATACACTGTGCCACCAGCTGAATTTATCCAAAAATTCCTCTATTCAAAAATAAATGTAATGTAAAAATAAAAGGAGCTTAATATAAGGCTGTCCTGGTAAATATTTAACAACCAGCTCTCCAAAAAACCCACACTTTTTTCAGTTAGTCTGAATCATTAATATTTTCTCCATCACTTTCTTAAGTCTAGTCAGTTGACAAAACAATAAATCAAGCCCTGACTGTGTCATCTGCCAATTCCTGAGGTTTAAATATCACACTGAATTTGATAATCAGTTCTCAAGAGTTTGTGCGAGCTGGTTCTAGCACGCCTCTGGGTCAATGGCACTCATTAAAGAAAACGATGAAGGGTTGGAACTAGGTCTTTATGGTCCCATAGGACCAGAAGATCTATGAGCTTCTCTCCCCAAGTGAGAACCTACCTTGATTTTCATACTTTTGCAGGTGCTTTTCAAATTTATTTTAGAACAATAATTTATTATATACTTGGGCCAGCTTGGGGATACCATGGTGCACAGAGCACTGGCTCCAGAGTCAGAAAGACTCATCTTTCTGAGTTCAAATCTGGCTTTCAGACCCTTACTAGCTGTGTGACCCTGAACAAGTCACTCCACCCTGTTTGCCTCAGTTTCCTCATCTGTCAAATGAGCTGGAAGAGCAAATGGCAAACCACTCCAATCTCTCTATTAGGAAAACCCCAAATGGGATTGTGAAGAGTCAGACACAACTGAACAACAACACAGTACCAAGGAAGACACAGGTCTTTTTTTATTAATAAATTTACTTATTTTTAGTTTTCTTGTAGGGCAAGATAGGTTTCTGTACCCCATTTTCCTGTATTTCTTATTTCCCAGTTGCATGTGAAAACATTTTTTTAAACATGTGTTTTTAAAACTTTGGGTTCCAAATTTTCTCCCTTCCTCCCTCCCCACCCATCCTTATTGAAAAGGCAAGCAACTCAATATAGGTTATACATGTGCGCTTATGCAAAACACTTCCATAGTAGACATGCTGTGAAAAACTAACTCTATTTCCCTTAATCCTATCCCACCTCCCCCATTTATTCTGTTCTGTCTTTTGACCCTGTCCCTCCTCAGAAGTATTTGCTTCTGATTACCCCCTTTCCCAATCTGCCCTCCTCTCTATCATCCCCCTACTTGCTTGTCCCCTTCCCTCGCTATTTTCCTGTATGGTAAGACAGATTTCCATACCCAATTGAGTGTGTATGTTATTCCCTCCTTAAGTCAAATTCTATGAGAATAATATTCACTCATTCCCTCTCACCTTCCCCTGTTTCCCCTCCACTGTAAGAGTTTTTTCTTTTCTGGTTTTTTTTTGTGAAATAATTTACCCCATTCTACCTCTCCCTTTCTCCTTCTCCAAGTATAATCCTCTCTCACCCCTTAATTTTATTCTCCAGATATGACCCCTTCATCTTCAACTAATCCTGTGCCCTCTATCTATCTATCTATCTATGCATACATATAATTTTTTCCTTCCAACTACCCTAATACCAACAAAGGTCTCATGAGTTACAAATATCATCTTTCCATGCAGGAATGTAAACAGTTCAACCATAATAAGTCTCTTATGATTTCTCTTTCCTGTTTACCTCTTCATGTTCCACTTGAGTCTTGTATTTGAAAGTCAAATTTTCTATTCAGCTCTGGTCTTTTCATCAAGAATGCTTGAAAGTCCTCTATTTCACTGAATGATCATTTTTTCCCCTGAAGGATTATACTCAGTTTTGCTGGGTAGGTGATTCTTGGTTGTAATCCTATCTCTTTCACCCTCCAGAATATTATATTCCATGTCCTGTGGTCTCTTAATGTAGAAGCTGCTAAATCTTGTGTTATCCTGATTGTGTTTCCACAATATTTGAATTGTTTCTTTCTGGCTGCTCATAATATTTTCTCATTGACCTGGGAACTCTGGAATTTGGCTACATTATTCCTAGGGGTTTTCCTTTAGGGATCTTTTTTGGGAGGAGATCGGTGATTCTTTCAATTTCTATTTTTCCCTCTGGTTCTAAAATACCAAGGCAGTTTTCCTTGATAATTTCTTGAAAGATGATGTCTAGACTCTTTTTTTGATCATGGCTTTCAGATAGTCCACTAATTTTTAAATTCTCTCTCCTGAATCTATTTTCCAGGTCAGTTGTTTTTCCAATGAGATATTTCACATTGTTTTCTAATTTTTCATTCTTTTGGATTTGTTTTACAGTGTCTTGATTTCTCATAAAGTCACTAACTTCCAATTGCTCTATTCTAATTTTTAAGGAAATCTTTTCTTCAGCAATCTTTTGGACTTCCTTTTCCATTTGGCCAATTTTGCTTTTTAGGGCATTCTTCTCCTCATTGGCTTTTTGGACCTCTTTTGCCATTTGGGTTAGGCCATTTTTTAAGGTGTTATTTTCTTCAGTATTTTTTTGGTTTTCCTTTAGCAAGCTGTTGACTTGTTTTTCATGATTTTCTTGCATCACTTTCATTTCTCTTCCCAGTTTTTCTTCTACTTCTCTTACTTGCTTCTTAAAATCCCTTTTGAGCTCTTCCAAGGCCTGGGACTGATTCATATTTTTCTTGGAAACTTTGGATGTAGGAGCTTTGACTTTGTCATCTACTTCTGGTTGTATGTTTTGATCTTCTTTATCACCAAAGTAAGATAATACAGTCTGACTCTTTTTGTGCTGCTTACTCATGATCCCGGCCAATTACTTGAGTTTTAAACTCTTTGTTAAGGTAAGAGTGTGCTTCCAATGTGGAGAATGTACTGTCCCAAGTTTTGGGGGTTTGTACAGTTGTTTTCAGAGGTACTTCTAGGGACCTATAAATTTTCAGTTCTTCCAAGGTGGTATGATAAGGGGCAAGGTGTTTCCTCTCCACCACCACAACAAGCTCCACCATGCCAGCACTCCTCCTTGCCCCAGGACCACCCCTCAGAACTGTGACCCAGATCCAAGCACTGGCAAAGCAAGAGATTCCTGCCTCAGCACTGGCAAAGAGATCCCTGCAATCACCCTCTAATCAGTCACTCAATTCCCCCTCAGTCTGTGGGCTGGAAGCTCAGGACTTGCGACTGAAACCTAACTTCTCTCTCTCACCGCAGTCACAGACTTTTCCCACTGACCTTCTAAGTTGTCTTTGGCCTCCATAGGTTGAGAAGTCTGGAAACCACCACAGCTGCCTGTGATTCAGTCCTCTGAGGCCTGTTCCAGGGTTGCCGCAACCTGCGCGCCCATGCCGCACTGCTCTCCTCTCCCCGCCCGGAGCAATATGCCTGTCTGATCAACCATTCAGGCTGTCTTTGGCTGGAAATTTGTTTCACTGTTTTTTTGTGGGTTCTGCTGCTTTTAAATTTGTTTAGAGTCATTTTTTATAGGTATTTGGACAGGTTTGGGGGAGAACTCAAGCAAGTCACCGCTTTCCCTCTGCCATCTTGGCTCCACCCCCACACAGGTCTTCATAAAGCTAATAGCTCAGACACACACATGTATATGATGTATATGTATGTGTATACATATATGCATGTACATATATATACATAAATATATATAATTTTAAGGTTTGTAAAAATTTGTAAAAAAAAAAATTATATAATTACCCCAGTGGATCCTAACAACAACCCACTGAGGGAGGTACTATTATTATCTCCAACTTATAAATGAGGACACTGAGCCTGAGAAACATTTGGTGGCTCACACACTAAGTGTTTGAGACAAGATTCGAACTGAGGTCCTGCTGTCCCAGGACCCGGTGCTCTGTCTACTCTACTATGTGGTCTTCTATTTTTATACTTTGATGGATTCATAGTTTTATTGGCATGAATCATGATAATTAACATTTATTTATGATGTTTTAATATTTGCTTATCATTTTAAATATATAACATAGTATCCAGGATCTGAACTTACATAGAGCAGGCCCAACTGTAGGGACAACCCCCCCCCCCAATTACTCTCTCTTTAACTCAGTTTGTGCCTACCTAGAGTTGCCTCTAGAAACTATCCTTGCCTCCTTGCCTTGTTCTCTTCCTCAGCAATCTTCATTGTATTTAAATTAAAAACCAAACCCCTGAAGACTTAACCCTTTCATTCCCAGATCATACACCATAGTCCTGACTATCCTAATTGGTGGTGGCCTTAGTTGACCACCATCCACATCTGGGCCGCCATTTGTGATTCACTTCATTCCCAACATGACCATCTTCTTAATAGTTGCCATGCTGCTCCACATGTGTGCCCTTCGTTGAACTCCCACTCTCTCTTGTTCCATGTCTGGAACTATAATCAAATTAAGTCTATCATTATTTTTGGGAAAATGTGTGTCAATCTACTCCCATATGGCCACACTCACCATCTTGGTAACTTTCCAAACCAAAATATCCTTCCCTGGTCACCTATTACCCAGCTCAGATGCATATCAGGTCTTCTGATCTAAGCAGATCATCTGCCTTGGAAGCATCATGTGCATGATTTTGTCTCCAATGAGGCCAGTATCACCCAAGAGTCCCTTTTCTTTGTAGTAGATTTAATACCTGAACTTTGAGATTGAGGTTTGCCAGAGAGGCCAGTGGAACTCTTCCTTTCTTTGTAGATCAGAACTTTTTCATCATGGATGCATGTAGCCATCTGGTAAAGTCTATAGATCCTTTCTCAGAATGTTTTTAAATATATAAAATATATAGGGAGTACAAAGAAAACCAATTTTATTGAAATAGTTCTCAAAATATTTTTCTCATTTAAGTTTGTACCCTGCTTGACATCTCTAGAAAGACCCCTGGCTGGTTCATGGACCCTAGGTTAAGAATTTCTACCCTAGAGGGTGGTATCACAGAATTTTAGATCTTGGGGATCTCCAGAGAGGCAATCTCAAGGCTAGTACCACCTACATACTTTTCTTTTCTGAATCCCACTTTGTGGCCACTTAGTTCCCTTTTTCTGGGGCCCCATGGTTGAGAGCACATGTATCTATCAATTTCTCTGCCCCTTCTATTCTAGAGCTAGGTTCAGGTAGTAAGAGGCCAGGATCTCAGGGTCCAGGAGAAGGTCTCCTCTTGGACCTAGTGACTGAGAGAAGTATATATGAGTCCCATGTGCCTCTGCTCCAAGATAGCCATCGTTGGCTGTCCAAGCTCTGCTGCCCTGAGCTCTGTTCTCTGAAAAGAGGGAAAGCACAAAGAGTCCAGCACATTTGTCTTGGCCCATGTGATGGGCACTACAGGCATCATCATCCTCATTTTTCAGATGAGGAAACTGAAATTTATAGAAATTAAGTGATTTGTCCATCATCACATGGCCAAGAAGTGTCAGAAGTGGGTTTTGGAACCAGGTATATGTATCACACTCGAAACCCAGCATGCTATCCACTAGGCAACACTGTACTAGTCAAACTCTTAGCACAAGAGAAAATCAGAACCACTTAGATATTCAAATCCCATATGGCAAGATTCAATGAACAACTATGCCTCATCTATTTACTCTTTGTGGCTAGCCCTGAAATCGTAATCTGTACTTTAATACAGCCAGTCAACAAAAGCTACCTCTTTTCCTTAACAGAAACATAGCTTTTTAAAGAGAATATCTACCCTCTTCTTTGTCTTGAAGCTAGAGTTCTCTCAAACTCATTTACTGGCCATCTTCACCTTGAACTTTTCCCTCAGTCCTTTCTTTTCCTCTAGTATGAAGGAAAGACTTTACTCTTATTTTTGAAAAGAACTCGGTCAGTTTCCAAAGTAAAACCTTCATTAAGCTCAGCTGAGACAGGTAGAGATTCTTGTCATAGAATCAGAAATCTAGACCTAACAAAGGCTTTGGTGGTCATCATGTCCAATTGCTTCATTTTGCAGATGTGGAAACAAGGGAACAGAGAGATAAATTGGTGAGCTAATCAGTTTCCATTGGTTCAGTTACCATTTTTATGCTGATGACTCCTAGATCTACGTAAGTCTCCTAAGCTCTAGTCCATATCATCACCTACCTATAGGACAATTGGAAGAGGATGGATACAAGCATCTCAAACTTAATATGTTCAAAACATAACTCATTATTTTTCTCTTCCAAATTCTCCCCTCTTCCGAACTTCCCTATTACTATAAAAGGCACCATGAAACTTCCAGTTACCCAGGTTCACAATTTCACTTTCATTTACCTTGCATATCCAATCAGTCACCAATCATGCTTTCGTTCTATTCCCATAATATGTCTCACACACATCTCCTCTCCCCTAACACAGTCACCAGCCTAGTTCAGGTCCTCATCACCTCTTACAAGGACCATCGCAATAACCTCCTATTGGCTGTCCCTTGTCTCAAGCCTCTGCCTACTCCAATCCATTCTTCAAATAGCAGCCAAAGTGATTTTCCTAAGATATACATAGGATCATTCTTGCCACCCTGATCAATGCACTCCAGGGGCTTTCAATTGACTCTAGAATCACATAGAAATCTCTCTGTTTGGCATTTAAATCTTTTCACAATCTAGCCCCTTCCTATATTTCCAGTCTTCTTATACATTACTCCCATCTCACACTTATTAACCAGCCATGTTTTGCTACTCACTAATCTTCACACAAAATATTCCATCTCTCATCTCCATTCCTTTTGTTACATTTGAAAACTAAAGTAAAATGAGACACAATGGTTCAGCATGATCAATTTATTAGTTAGGCCTTTAGAGAAGCCTATTGACTCAATTTGTTGGTTACTTAGCAGTAAGTATCTGGATCTACAGCCTCTCACAATGACTAAAATTCTGAGTGGGGGTGACAGGATTTTTTAAACCTAGGGGTGTCTTCATTCTGATTGGCAAAACAGTACATCATTTGGACCTCCCTTTGTGAAAGCAAGACAATCCCAATTGGTAAGCATTTTAATGAGGAGGTAGGCTGAGTCACCTCAGCTCTTCTCCATTACTTCCTCAAGTAATCCACAAATGATGGGATTAGTCTGCAGATATGGGTATAGTCTACAATGACTTTGATTGAATCAACTTGAATGTGAGTTAAATGGGTGGTGGGTGATATTACATGGGTATGCAATGGAGGTGATTATAAGACAAAAGATTTACCTTTAAGTAAGTTTCTGAAGTTACAAGGGTAAAGAGTTTAGACTCATAAGGCATGGGAGAGTATTAAACTATGCCAACTTGACTATGTCTTTAAAATAGAATTGATATCAATTTTCAATTTTATACTTTGTATTGAATGTTCAATCAATCAATAGACATCTATTAAGTGCCTACTATGTGCCAGGTACTAGACTAAGTACTAGGGATACAAAAAGAGGCAAAAGATAGTCTCCACCCTCAAGGAACATAAAATCTAATGGATTTTCTCCATGCCTAGAATGCACTCCTTCTCACCTCTATCTGGAAAGTTTTCTTTCCAGATTCATCTCCTGTCATTGTCAGCATAAAGCCTTTTCTGACCCTCTCAGCTATCACCACACTCATTCCCCAAACTATTTTAATTTCATTCAGCATATATCATTACTCGTTCATACTGTCCCCTCAATTAGAAGACAAACTCTCTAAGAGAAAATAGTTCTTAGGATTGTTTCATTTTTGTCTCTGCATCCCCAGTGCTTAATACAGTGATTGGCACACATCAAGTACTTAACAAATACTTGGTATTGTTGTTGTCCAAGGTCACATAAATACCAGAGGTAGGCTTTGAACCCAAGCCCTCCCCCTCCGGAGCGAATGCTCTTAATAGGCCCCTTTGCCGGTAATTTAAACACTGAGTAGGACTTGGACTTGGTGTGGACCTCCATTTTCCTTAGCTCACATTGGGCAGCATAACATCAAAGCAGTATTAACAAGCATTTAATGATGGTGATGATGATGATGATGATGATCATTTGATGGAACTTTCAGGTTTGTAAAACATTTTACATTTTTCTTTTCTTAGATCCTCACCACAACTCTGTGGGTAGGCACCAATATTGCCCCCATAAAAAGGCCTTTTTTAGGCATATGTTTGTATGTTTGGCATTCAAACAACAGGGCCAGCCTATTACATTCTCTGCGGTAGGGTTTGAATGGTTGGCAGTTCAGCTCGAAGACTTCAGCGCTTTATCTTGCTAGGTGATCTTCAGAACCTTCCTAAGACGATTCAAATGGAAGCAATTCAATTGAATTTCCTGGCATGGTGTTGGTAGAATGTCAGGTTTCACAGGCGTACAACAATGAGGTCAGCACGATGGCTAGGCAGCTGCTCACATGGAGGCCAGAAGAGGTGATGGATACAAGGACACTCTCAAAGTCTCTCTGAACGACTTTGGAATCAATTGTGAGACACTGTGGGAGACACTGGCAAAGGACCACCCAGTGTGGTGTGCCCACATCAAAAAAGACACCGTACTCTATGAGCAAAGCAGAATTGCAGTAGCTCCAAAAGAATGGGAGATGCACAAATTTAGAGACATCTTCATTCCTAATGTCCATAGGGCCTATTTGTGCCTAAGCTGTGGTAGAGCCTTGTGAGCTTGTATTGCCCTGATCAGTCATAGTCACTGCACACTGGCCCCAACATAGTGATGTCACTTTGGTCCTCTCAAATTACACTAATCGACTAATTATTGCCTCCATTTTACATTTGAGGAAACTGAGGGTAAGAGAGGTACAATGACTTGCCCAGGGTCATTCAGCCAGTATGTATCTAAAGCAGCATTCAAACTCATCTTCTTGCCTCTGTACTGTGCTACCTAGACACCTACTAGGAAGCTCTGTTTCTAAGACCTAATAAACTATGAAAACCCCTCAACACAAAGAATACTAGATTGATTCAACAATTCCCTCCCATGAAAAAAAAATTCTTCAATCAAACTTTAGCAGTCAGAAAAATCCTGCTTGATTAGCTATCAAAAGTTCCACTGCAGGTATAATGCAAGCATTGGATTGTTGCCCAAGAATACACTTAACTTGTTGTTATGTGTCCTTCATTCTCAAAGGGGACCATGACATCAGGAGGTTGATGTCATGACTTAAACTTACAGTAAATACCAAGCTGTTACATGATTCAGAGGAAACCATCTTGATTTATAATAGGATAGGAATGAGCCCCTAAATCCATATTTATATGTAGTTGAAGGAAGATTTCCCAAGCAAAGCTCAAGGCAGTGGGAATGGAATTTTTATGGGGTGTTGTGGAAAGTCCTCCCACCATGATATGGGGCTGACCGTAGGTTCTCAAAAAAGCTAGATGTGCAGAGAGCAAACTCTGGAAAGTCTACCAGGTGGAAAAAAATTTTGAACATGGGTCTGATGACAAATGCTTTGCAATCTGAGGACCAGCTTGGCTAAATTCTATGAAGTTACAACAAGATGGATCATTGGGCCCCAGAACCTCTCAAACAGGACCATGTAATGAGTATTGGCTCTGGAGTGACAGTGCCTTGGCTCAAATACCATCTTGGCTGCTTACTGCCCTTGTGACCTTGGGCAAATTACTTATTTTCTCTCTGCCTCAGTTTCTCTGATAACTCACATTACTGGCCTCACAGACATGTGGTGAGGAAAGTTCTCTGTCAATTCTGAAGTACAATATCACATTGATAAAAGCAGCATCTGTAAAAGCAGACTATATTAATAAACAACTATCCAGATCACTGTTCTCCTCAAGCAAGAAAAATGGCCTTAAACATAGCAGCCAGTCAATAAACATTTGAAATATTTGCTCATTCAACTAAGCCTTCTGATGGCTGTGATGGTGTGTACCCATAGAGGCAATTTTTCAGCTATTAAACGGAGTCTATACCAGTTTTATCACAAGTAGTTTCCAACATGTCAAGCACCAATTGAAAACCAAAGAAAAATCTTCATTTAGCTCAGCTGTAGCCCAGCACCAGTAACCAAGGACAGCAAAGACGAAGGTACTGAGGAGAGAGCAAATGCATGACTATCCACGTGCACAGAGAGCTAAGAACATAAAGAGGTGAACTCTGCAATTTAAGGTGACAAAATAAAAAGAACTAGAATTGGAATCTTGAACCCTGTCCCTAGATCCTTGGGCTCAGAGAGGTGAGTTTTCACCTAATCCGGCTGGGACCACATCATGTCTTCACCATGCATGTCCCTCCCTTTTCCCCAACTCCAGTATTCTTGTTATGTGCTGTCTTCCTCCATTAAATTATAAATTCCCTGAGGGCAGTGACTGTTCACTCATATTTGTGTTCCTACAGCTCAGTATAGTGCCTGGCACACAGTTGCTTAATAAATGCATTATCTATCATCTGTCTTTTTATCATCTCTTTATGCATATCTCTCTGTCTCTGTCTGTCTGTCTCTGTCTGTCTCTCTGTCTCTCTGTCTCTCTCTCTCTGTCTCTCTCAAATTGTTCATACCCTGTTACTCAGTGTGATCACGGATGAAGTATACATCCCAAGGAGGTCAAGAACACAAAGTTCCCATGTAAACTAAACTATCCATAGCAGCAATTTTTATTGTCACAGCAAAAATCTGGAAAGAAAGTGTGTTCCCATTGACTGAAGAATAATTGAGCCAATTATAGCATATGCTTATAAAGGATTATATTCAGAGAACCATAGGAAGACTTGCATGAGCTGATGCATGGTGAAGAGACCAGAACCAAGAGAAAAATACACACAATCACTTCAATGATAGATATGAAAAGAAACATGCCAGAGGGTATCACCATTCAGATAAGGGCCATGACCAATCTTGACTCCAAAGCACTGGTGATGTAATATCTTCTCTTCTGCTTCGGGAAGGTAGTATCCTAGGGATGGTGAATGTTTTGCATGTTACTAAATATGATCGATGTGTTGGTATGTTTTGTTTAACTGTTTCTATTTGCTCTGAGGGCGGGTTCTATCCTTGTGAAAGGATACTAGACAGTAATGATGATGATGAAAAAGATAGAAGGCATCAATAAAACAGTTCTGAAAGGTTCTTTCAGTTAAGGCAGACACTAACATGACCCTCCCTCCATACAAGGCTTCAGAGACAGCAATAGTCTGTTCTGTTTTTGTATAATTATGGAAAAGGGGCAATGCTATGTCTGTGAAGGCTATGACTTACTTTCTTAACCAAAACAAAATGTTAAATTGACAAATTACATGTCTCTGAAGTGTTTTGTGCTCCAGATACTGAACATAGGGCTATTTTGATAGGAATTATGATTAGATGTGTAAAAAGCTTCTCTCATACAAACTTACTACTTAGAAATTCAGTGATTTGTGCACATCTAGTCAGCATTTCACAATGTTGCTATCTAAATATGAAGGGTTCAGGATTGGTTCCAGTTCATCATCGTGGACCCTTGGAAGTGCTTTTTTTTATTAGAGGTGATGGATTCAGCTGAACATTTACAGAGCACTAATAGAAGTGCTGAGTACTAAGGAGGGGCACAGAAAGGTGGAGCAGATGGTGCTTCCCCTCAAGGAAGCAAGAGATTTGTTGTTGTTCAGTTGTTTTAGTCCTATCTGACTCTTCGTGACTCCATTTGTGGTTTTCTGGGCAAAGACCCTGGATTGGTTTGCCATTTTCTTCTCGAGCTCATTTTACAGATGAGGAAATAGAGGCAAACAGGGTTAAGTGACTTGGCCAGGGTCACACAGCTAGTAAGTGTCTGAGAAAGATGAGTCTTCCTAACTCCAGGGTTGGCATTCTATCCACTGTACCACTTAGCCACTCCAAAAAAAAAGTCAGTCAGCCTAAAAATATTTATTAAATTCTTAAGTCCCAATCATTAAGCTAAGCTCTGGGAAGACAGAGAAAGGTAAAAACATGGTGTGAAAGTTTAATAGAACAAGACCAGTAATGTCAGAGATGTCAAAAATTAATAGACACTGACTGACATGCCGTAATTAATTGACAAATGAGGAACAGGGAACGTGCTAAGAATCAAGAGGAAGGAAAGAGCACTTTTCGCTGAACAGTTTGAGAAGACATTCTGGAAGGGGCTTTCTATAATTGAGAGTCTCCGTCTCCCGTGCCATCTTCTTTTGGCCTTCAAGGCATATGGAAACACATTTAATTTGGTATTAAGTCCAGAATAAAAAGAAAGAGTGAAAAATGTTGAAATTTTTAGAAAGGCTTCATGAATGAGAGGAACTTTAGCAGAGTTCTGAAGTACAGAGGAAACCCAGATGCAGTAAAGAGACACAAAGAAGTCATTAGAGATGAGGAGAAAGGCACAAGCCGTGTTTGAGGAACCATGAAAAAAGACACAATTTGAAGGAGAGTTTGTTTAGGGGCTATTGGAAGACAAGGCTGGAGAAGAAAATTTAGGACCAGATCATGTAGAGTTCAAATGCCAGGGTAAAGACTCTGGATTTTTATCTTGTATAAAACTGAGCCATTAATTTGTTTTTTTTTTTCCTGAGGGAATGACACCAATAGGGAAAGCAGAATTTTAAGAAAACAAGAGCTGCAGAAGCATACAGAGGAAAAGCCTGGAGGAAGTGAAGCCTGTTAGGAAGTCATTGCAATGAAGTGATAAAGGCCCACACCAAGGAGGTGGTGGGGGGGGAAAGGAAAGGACAGGTCTGATAGAGTCACTGGAAAAATAGACAAGCATTTCTGAATGTGGGGAATGAAGGGGAGGGAAGAGTCAGAAATGTCTGTGTAATTTTAAACTTGAATGTCTGCCAGGCTTGTGGTACCGTGAACAGAAATAGGGAAATCAGAAGAAGGAACTGGTTTGAGAGGGAAAATGCTAAACGCAATCTTAGTCACGTAGAGTTTGAAGTTATGGTGAGACATCCAGGAAGGAATACCCAGCCCACAATTCCTTAGAAGAGGCACTCTGGCTCAAGAGGAGGTCAGAGTGTGGGGAACAATGGACACAAAGTGTTTAAAGAGCTAGCCTCAGAGTTACGGAGATCTGGGTCCGAGTTCCACTCCTGACTCATACTGCTCTATGATCCAGGACAGGCCCTACACAATGCTCTAGGTTGCCCAAAAGGCACTGACCTGAATCAGTAGCAATAGTCAGAGTTCATCCTTGAGAATTCACAGGTCCAGCCCCTATTTTGCACAACAAGGTGCAGTATAAACTTGTTCAAGCGAAAAGACTGATGAGGAGGGAATGTAAAGAGAGCAAAGAAGGATGCCAGTGTAAATGTGGGAAACCTGCATGTTGGGGGGGGGTGAGGAATCTACAAAAGAGATAGAGAAAGATGTAGTGAGAAATGGGGAGGAGAACCAAGGGTTGGTGATGTCATGAAACCAAGGAAGGTGAGAGTTTCAAGAAGGAGTTGGTGTTCAGCTCTTTGAAGAGCTACTGACGGAGGGTAGTGATAATACCACCCCTTCCTAATTACTGGGGCCAAGGGGAAGATGAGACATGAATGGCTATGTTGTTACTCATCTGGAATCTAGAAAGACATTCTCCAGGGAAGGACTACAATGGGCTCAGAAAGAGAATGAGGAAACAAGAAAAAGTCTTCCATCTTGGCTGAATTCAGGATGTGCCTCTTTACAGAGTCCCACACTGGATGTAGGCACAAGGAGGGCACAATCAAAACCGGTGAAAGGATACTGCTTTTGAATCAGGTTGATGGCAGTATAGTGATATTAAAATTAGGAGAAAACAAAATGGAGACAGACAATGGGCAGAGCCTTCAGGGGGAGAGATAAAAGACTCTAGTCTAAGGCCAATTCAATAAAGTCAACTTAAAACCATGTCAGTCACATGAGTGGCTAGAGGAATCACATGAAACCAGCCAGAATAAAGAGGATGGATTAAGGGGAGAGATCAGCTTGCTAACCCTAACCCAGTACCTCAACATATCAAGGTTATAGAATGAGATAGGTATGTCAGTTGGCACAAATAGCCTGGAGCCCAAATGGGAAATTCTTAAGTAGATCAGAGAGAGAAGATTCCTTTTTATCCAAGGAGCTAGTGACCTGATGATATGCCCCTTTCCCATCTGCCCCTAGAGAAGTCTTGAAGAGACTGGAAGGAGCATCCTGCAAGGCCAGAGAGCTTCCTGAATCAGAGATAAAGGTTAGGGAAGTGGTTTCTAGAGGGTCTGAGTTAAAAAAAAAAAAAAAGCTTTGCCAAACTGAATCAACTGATGAGATCGAGAACTGACATATTATAGACTAATTTTAAGACATTTTTTTAATGGGGTCAGCCAGAAAGAAGGAAGCAAAATTAAGAATGCTCAAGACAGTTTCCTACCTTGCACATGGGAGACTCTAGACACCTTGTAACTTCGCTCTGTTATTAAAGATGATATTCCCTGTATGTTTCTCTGCAGTGCTTTGTGCTGAGCCCTTGAAAGAACCTAAGAAGAATGAGATGCTTCTCTAAGGGAAGAGGGAAAGAGTAGAGCCCTCCTGCTCTTCTGCAGCTGCACCAAAATTTAGGAAAATCCAAACTGTGAAGGGAGGTGGTGGCAGCTGGTACTTGGTTGAAGAGGGAGCAGTAGTTTAAGCAATTCCGAACTTGTTGACACAAGAAAAAGTCCTGTTGCCAGCTTAGGGTCATGGATGGCATTAATCAGTCCATAAGTGCCAGAGCTACAGATATCCAGAAGAGTAGGGGTCTTAGAAGAGCTATGGGAGTAGATGACCTTCACCACATGTCATTGATGACCTTCAAGAATATAGCTCAAGAATATAGTGTAATGATAGAGCGCATGACCTGGAGTCAGGAAAAATTGGTTCAAATCTGACCTGAGACGCTTACTAGCTGAGCGACCCTGGGCAAGTCACTCAGCCTCTGTCTGTCTCAGTTTCCTCACCTGTCAAATGGTGATAATAATAGCACCTTCCTCCTAGGTTATTGAAAAGATAAAAGTAAGATGATATTCGTAATGTACTTTGCAAACCTCAAAGCACCATATAAGAGGGAGGTCTTATTATTTTTAGTTTCAGAAAAACGTTAGGAGTAACAGATTTCAAGTAATTAAGAAGATAGTACACAAAGAGTCAGTGGCTATAAATATTTACCTCCAAGGGCTTTGGGCAGATTAGATTTTGCCATTATAAAGAGTTATGGAAAAGCGTTTTCCTGTGGAAAATTTTCTACCTTCTGGTAAACAATGAAGATACTCACAATTTATTTGTGATCAATTATCCATTAATATTTTATTCTTTTTTCAGAATATTCTAAGCCCCTCCTCCCTCCACTGAATCTCTGAGCTTCACTCACTTAATTGTACATTTGCTGTCTTTGGTCAGGATTTCAGTCATGTCTGACTCTTAGTGGGCCCATTTGAGGTTTTCTTGGCAAAGATACTGGAGTGGTTTGCCATTTCATTCTCTAGGACATTTTACAGATGAGGAAACTGAAGGAAATAGGGTTTAGTGACTTGCCCAGCATCACACAGATAGAAAGTGTCTGAGGTCAGATTTGAACTCAGAAAGATGAGCCTTCCTCACTCCAGGCCCAGGACTCTATCAACCATGTCATTTAGCTGCCCCTTGCTTTGCATATTTTCATTACACTCCCGACTTTGTATACCTTCATTCATTTCCTAACTCTGTACCACCCTCAGTTCAATGTTTGTCTTCTCCAAAGATCGTGAAGACTTCAGTCTTTCTATAACTAGGTGGACAAAGTCTTCCCTGCACTAAGACTCTGAGTCTGTAGCCAAATGTCTCTTCCCTAATGGACGTAAGAAATTAGGAATGTACTTGCTTAAGCAAGTATTAGGTTCAATCCTCAACAAATATAAAGGGAAAAGTATTAATTGAGGCAGCCAGCTGGCATAGTGGATGGAGTCAGGAAGACCTGAGTTCAGATCTGGCCTCAGACACTTGTTTGTTAGCTGTGTAATCCTGAGCAAGTTACCTAAGTTCTATTTGCCTCTGTTTCCTCAATTATGAAATGGTGGTCACAATAGCACCCACCTCCTAGGGTTGTTGTGAGGCTCAAATGTGATAATAATTGTCAAGCACTTAGCCCAGTGCCTGGCACATAGTAAGTGCTGTAATAATATAACAGACTGTCAGCTATTATTGAGTAACAGCCATGTGTAGACAGGCCCTGCCCTCAAGGACCTGACATTCCAATAGAGGGAGAACAGACTTACAGGGGAGTGGCGGCCAGAGAAGGGATTTTGTTCTAGGGATTCCTATAGATTATGAGTGGAGCCACAAGGCCTCTGATTATCATGCCCTTTCCAGAATTAATGGTTGTATTGATCAGATTATAGTTGCCAGAAGTGGAATGGGGAGTGTGAGGGACACACATGAAGGCCCTGGTCTCCTGGTCCATGGTTAGATGGGATTAGGAGCATGGTCTGTGGCCTTCTAGATATAGAGGGTCAGATGAGTCTTTGCTCACTTGCTTATTCATTTGAGAATTATTACCACTCAACTTAAGAAGGATAAATTCACTCTGCTTGGGGTGGGGGACAGGTGGAACATGTGCCCTGAAGGAGAGGAGAGGGAGTCAAAGGATTAGCAAATAGCAAGATGTTCTATAAGCCCTGGTTCCATGTGGCTGGATTGGATGTGAAGCACAGTGTGGGGCCAGCCATACATAATGGGTCTTCAATCGTATCTGTAGATAGAGATTTGTTCTGCTTGCTGTCAGAGAGAATAACTAGGAGTAATGGGCAAAATACACAAAAAGGTAAATTTTGCAATGACTGCTAGCCACAAGTGCAATGGGCTGCTTCAGCAGACAATGGGCTGCCCTTCAAGAGGAGACTTCCAAAAAAATGCTAGATGGACTCTTTGTGGATGGATCACAGAGAAGGTCTTCCCAGCCCAGGCTCTGTTCACAGCAGCAGCAGCTGCCACTGATATACTGATGCCCAAGAAGATCCAAACTGTCATTTACAAATGTCTTTTTAAAGAGAAAGTAATGATAACACCCTGAGCTGGCAGACCAGAATGTACCCAGCTTCCATGCTATGAAGGTCATGCAGACTTAGAAGTCTCAGGGCTGTATGAAGGATAGGTTGCCATGGAGACTCTTCTGCTGGTCCCTTAACAAAGAGGGCGTTGAGTACTTCTGGAGTTACCTTCACCCACAGCCTTAAGATTGTAGTCAGAAGCCATTCTGAGACAAGCAGACCAAGACCTTAAGGGCTGCAAGGTGAATGGCCTGGACCACCTACTCAGGGATATACTGACAGAGACACATAGAAACTAAGGGATGCTGGCCCCTTCTCCCTTTTCTAACAAGGCTGAGGCTGGTGCTGGCTCAGCAATAGCATTTCATTATAAAGGTGTACTTGGTCACAGATGGGGCAGCTAGGTGGTACAATGGATAGAATGCTGGGCCTAGAGTCGGTAGGACCTGAGTTCAAATCCAGCATCAGACACTTAATAGCTGTGTGACCCTGTGAAAGTCACTCATTCCGGGGGCAGCTAGATGGCACAGTGGATAGAGCACTGGCTCTGAAGTCAAGGGGACCTGAGTTCAAATCCAACCTCAGACCAAACACTTGACACTTACTAGCTGTGTGACCCTGGGCAAGTCACTTAACTCCAATTGCCTAAAAAAAAATAATAATAATAATTAAAAAAAGAAAACCACTCAATCCTATTTGCCTCAATTTCCTCTCCTGTAAAACGAGCTGGAGAAGGAAATGGCAAACCACTCCAGTGTTTCTGCCAAGAAAACCTCAAATGGGGTCACAAAGAGTCAGACATGACTGAACAGCATTTGAATTTAGTCATGGATGAGACCAATCTTGCCCCAAAAAACTGTATGAAAATCTATTCATGTTGAATAAAATTTGGGGGGAAAACCTATCACATAGAGAAGTTCTTATTCAGTTACTAGTTGAACCAGCTAGCCTCTGATGTTCCTTTTTTGCCAAAGAATTTAGTGATTTGATGTTCTCCATTATCATCAGGGGAGTGATGGTAAATGTTTAACAACCGGCTCTCTGGAACAAAAACTATATGCAGGAAAGACTTTAAGTTTAATATGCATTATTAACATTTTCTCCATCACTTCATTAAGTCTAGACAATCAACAGGATAACAAATCAAGCCCCAATTTGTAGCATCTGCCAACTCACGAGGTGTGAATGCTCACCCTGAAAATTTAACAATTGACCCTGAAGATCTGGTTCTAGTTGGCTCCAGCACACCTCAACCAAAAATAGTCACAAAGGGCAGTCAGGATGCATCACTGTGATAGGCAATCCATTGATGATGCTTAGGACCTTTGTATTTTCCTGTATGGTGAGTTACCAAAGAATCTAAAGATAAAGATGGTAGTACAGGAAGGAATGGACATTTGTGAACACATCACATTCAGTCACCCCCAGGGGGAAGTGGCTTCTGTCTGAGCAAATGCAGTTTAATTGGTTTGGGCCTCCCTACCTGGGCCCACAGTTTGAAACAAAATGAAAGAAAGCATTTTTCTGCCACCTAGGCAAGAAAGGCTGGGAAAGCAAAGACTGCCAAGGAAAGATAGCAGGGAGAAGAGGGTAGGAACAGCATCTGGTCTCTGGTAACATTACCAAAAATGTTTATTCCCTATAATTAGTCACAAACAAATACTTATTTCACCATTGTTTTCTGGGAACCTTTTTCCATTATAACAAAGGCTCCCAAAAGAAATCTGTTTTGAAAGGATTAAAAAGATGAGAACAAAATGGACTGAGTTGGGGGAGGAGAGTCTTGGAAGAGCACCTACTCCCACCTTTTCATTTTAGGGATGAAGAAACTAGGGCCCAGAGAAGTTAATGGACTTCTCTTGGGTTAAAAAGTGAATAAGTTGTAGAACTGGGATGAAAATCTAACTCTCTGAATCCACACCTTGGGCACTTTTCCCTGTTTCCACCATATAGCCTCATCTTAATTCACCTTAGTGTTTCTTGTGAGAATGCATAGCATGGATAGCGTCTGTCCTCTGCCAGATTGTGTGTGATATTTATGTCATGTATCCATGTATATTACATTTATGTTATGCATGTGTGTTTGTGTATACATTCCTTGGGAGGAAATCCTCCCTTTGCCCCAATTTTAAAGTGCTCAAATCTGCATCCTGTGAGTCAGAAGGTGAGCTCATATATTCCTTCATTTACACAGTCCTTCATTCCATAAACATTTATTGAGTACCTATTATAGGCAAGGCACTGTCCTAAGTACTGAGAAATGCCCAGAGATAACATAGTCACTCTTTACAATCTGGCAGAGGACAGAAAGCGTCCATGCTATTCATTCTCAAAAGAAATACTAAGGTGAATTAGAATTATTGAAAAATGTGAAGTGTTATGAAACTTTAGTAGAGGGAGAGATGATTCCAAATGGAGAAGATGAAGTAGGATTTCACCAAGAAAAGAACACTTGAATAGGATCTTTGAAAAGATTTCTTCACTCTGTGAAGATAAGGGAGAGAGTTTTCCAGGTCAAATGAATGTTGTGACAGAGACAAAAGAATGGAAGAGCAAAATTCTTGTTCTCAGAACGGTGGTTAAGTTAGTTTGACTAGAAATGAAGGAATAGTGTAAAACCATGCTGGAAAGATAGGTTGGTAGAACTTGCTTACAAAGCTAGGGAGTTGGACATTATTCTATAGTAACAGGGAAACACTGATGGTATTTGAACAGGCGGAATGACTCAATCAGCTCTTTGAATTAGGAAGATTAATCTGTTAGTAATGTGGATTAGAATAAAGAAGAATTAGAAGGAAAAGATGATGAGAGACTTTTTAAAAAGTTATAGGATGGGGGGGCAGCTAGGTGGCACAGTGGATAGAGCACTGGCCTTGGATTCAGGAGGACCTGAGTTCAAATCCGACCTCAGACACATAACACTTACTAGCTGTGTGACCCTGGGCAAGTCACTTAACCCCCATCGCCCAACCAAAAAAACAAACAAACAAACAAACAAACAAAAAAAAAAGTCATAGGATGGATTGTTCAGGATGTTGGATAGGAGGTGGAATTGAAACAAAGCATGACTGGGGCTTTCCTGAAATAGTATTCTAAGTGAGACAATCACCTTGCCAAGGGATCATAATGAAGTTAATAGCAGCTGAGTTCTTCAACACTCAATTGATTACCTCTACCTCTAGCAGTCTTGAAAAATCTTTCGGTTTCAGGAGACTTGGGTTCTCATTGTGACATGGACTTACTACTGGGAGATAGTAATTTCATCGATACATAAAAGGAGAGGAATTTTTAAGAGGGTGACTCCATTTGAGTAATGAAGAATCTCAGTTGGAAGAGATCATCTAATTTATTAGATTGTGAGCTCCTTAAGGACAGGAACTGTCTTTTGCCGCTTTTTGTAAGCCTAGCACTTAGCAAAGTGACTGGCTCATAGTAGATGCTTAATAAATGCTTATTGATTGGTAGGTTAATCCAAATCATACCTGAACAAGAATTCCTTTTGAAGCATTTCCAATGAGTCCCCATCAAGAGACATCTGTCCAGGATAGCTGCCTAAAGAGGAGAAAGATCACCCAGCTCCCACATACCTACTCCAGCAAAATCCTGAATTTCCCACTAGATGGAAAACCAATGAGAAACTACAGTATGTGACTTTTTTCTCTAAATAACTAAACAGAAAGTCTTCCAGAAGTCCATTAGGAATAGAAAAAGGGGCCCCCACCAACAAAGATAGTACCAGCTTCTCTCAGCACAACCAGAAATAGGACATGTGTTGCCTACAGGCTACAAAACAAAAAGAGTGAAGGATCCCAACTGAAAAAGCCTCAGGGTGAAAACCTTGGAAGTGCCAAAGCACGGAGAAAGCAAGCACCTGCAGCACTAATACCAGGGCAGCCCAGGTTAGCTCCTTAACTGTCTGTCCTGAGACACCAGAGAAGACATTGATCCAGCACTCTGAACCTCCAGGGTCACCTAACACTGGGAAATGGAGATCAAGGCAAGAACACTCCACCAATCACTCCACCCAAAAGTCCATGGGGAAAACAACCTCTCTCTAGCCTCAATTCAGGAACTAAAGCACAAGAGTTCGGTAAATCAAAGAAAACACAGGCTGGTATCCAACACATTATTGCCAATATAGAGGGCCCCTAAAAGGACAAGTGAATAACTCTACAAACTAAAACCAGAAGTTTTGAGGAAGAAATGAGTTTTTCACAAGGATTACATGAATACCTATGAAAAATGAAGCAAGATTTTTTTTAATTGGGAAAGGGGGACTGGAGGAAAGAATTGGAAAGGGAATAAGCAGCTGAGAACAAAAAGTGGTAAAACTTGTTCGAGAAATGGACTCTAAAAACTAGAATAGACCAACTAGAATAAAATAAATAAATGACTCCATTAGAGAGAAAGAATCATTGGAACAAAATGAAAGGTTTGAAAAAATCAACAAAGATGTAAGGTACCTGATAAGAAAAACAACTGACAGAAAATTTGTCAAGGAGAAATAATTCAAAAATAATTGGGCTCATTAAAAACCTTGTTGTTATTCTTTTAAAGGCTGGATACTACATTTAAAAAACATAATTAAAAACTACTCAGATTTATTAGAACCATAGGTCAAAATAAAGATAGAAAGAATCCACAAATAACTTCCTGAAGATCCTCAAGAATGTTATAGCCAAAATCCAGAGATCCTACATCAAAGGATAAATACTGCAATCCAGAGAAATGCAGGTCAAGTGCCAAGGCTCTATGGTCAGGCTCACACAAAACCTAGTCAATTCTACTATAAATGAGAGATCTTGTAATACAATATTCCAGTAGGTTTTTTTTTTCAGCCAAAGACAAGTTTTATTAAAGATCCGCCTTATTAGCCAGACTCTTAAGGAATCTGAGCACCTGTGAGCTATTGGCTGGGTTGTAAAAATCTGAGCAGTGGCTAGATTATAAGAATCTAAGCCAGAATACTTTATTCCAAGAGGAAAAAGATAGACTTGCAACCAACTTACCCCAAAAGTCTGAGTATCACCCAACAAGGAGAGTGTGTGTGGGGTGTGTGTGTGTGTGTGTATGTGTAGGGGGATCAAAAGTGGGGACAGAACAAATACGTAATGGAATAGAAGACTTTCAAGTATCTTTAATGGTAATATCAGAGCTGAGTAGAAGCTATTAAACACAAACACAAGTCCAAAGAAACCTAGATAGGAAATGATGAAAGAGAACCCTTAGTATGACCTGATGCATGTTGGTGTAAGCAGAACCAGAAGAATAATTTACACCAGTAACAATGTAAAACAACTTTGAAAGCCTTGCAAACTCTGAACATTGCAATGAGCAATCATGTCTCCAAAAGACCTTTGATGAAGGACTTCCCACCAAGAAATTAAAATATATAGCTTTGAATACATTAAACTGAAAAGTCTTTAAACAAACAAAATCAATGCCTTTAGCATGAAAGAGGAAACAGCCAATGGAGTGGGAGAGGGAATCTTTGTAGCTAATTTATCTGATAAAGATCCAATAGCTAAGATACATAAGAGATTGATGGAAATATATAAGAAAAAAGAGACTCATTCCCTAAAGACAAATGGCTAAAGAAGATGAATAGACAGTTTCCTAAAGAATAAGTGTTAAGCTATCAAAGCCTAGGCATGAAGTAAGAAGAGCATGATCTATGATGGTGATGGATGGATTTGGAATTCATTCCCCAATACCTTTCTTCAACTCATCTTAAGAAGTAATAGCCCACTCATTTCAGTAAACATAAAACCACATTAAGTCCACTTTTCTGACTTTCACAAATGATTCTTTGTTCAGACTTAGTATGTCTAAGATAAAATAGAATATTTAGAAGGGAAGTATTCTCCAAGATCATAAGGGAATCCAAACAAGTTAAAAATGGATTCTAAATACAGAAAATATCTTCAGAATCTTAGTGTTTGGACAGGATGTTGGCAACGAGACATCTTGATCACTTCATTTTCTGATAGACAGATGTTTATCTACGTTCTATATAAACTAAGAACTTGTTTCTTCTTGGTAAGGAAATTAAGGACAAAACTTACAGTTTCAGTTAGACCACAAGAAACCTGGGGCCTCTGGTTAAAAGGACTGGAGAAATTTTACTTCCCTTCTTTCAGAAACCCAAACTGGATCATATGTTTTTATGTGTGTGAAGCTTAATATAAGGAAAAACTATAGAGCCATCCAAAAGGGGAAATAGTTGCCATGAGAGTTAGTTTCCTTTCACCTGAAGTATTCAAGCGAGGACTAGATGATCACATGTCAAGCTTGTTATTCCTGTGTGGCCTAGACAAGATAGCCATGGAAGTTCCTTCCTCACTATTATGTAATTTGTTTTAAAAATTATTAAACATGTTCTAAGTAACCAAAACATTGAGAATTTGCCCCATGTTTTGTTTCCTCTAATTATTTTTGGGGGGGGTTGGCCTAATGAAGAGCATGGGTCTAGAGGATCTCTAGGATCCCTTTAAACATTCTACATTTCTACAATTGGCATTTTACGGTTCCATGAATGGGGTAAAAACTAAGTGAGCAGGGATTGGAAAGCAGAAAGTGCTATCTAGGTTAGAAGGTGTTTAGCAAGGGCATGACAGCAGCTGCTCAAACTGAAACTGGGAGTGGGAGGTGTGGTCTTCTGGAATGCTGGAGGGGAAGGTCAACACTGGGCTGTGGTATTGGAGGCACCCAGGAGAGCAAGGAGAGATGACTCAGACCTCGCAACAGGACAAACCATAGATCTCGGTTGGTAGGTCCATCAGGTTGGGGTCAGGATGAACAGTTACAGTCTCTAGGAAGAGCCACCTTTATTCCTGTGCATGGGATACCTATGCTAATCCTTACTTCTAGAAATGTTGCTGGGCTAACAAGTATTTCAAACAATAATTGTCAGAGACTAATAGTAATGACATAATATTTACATTCAGCTTTAATATTTTTAAAAAAAATTGACATGCCTTACCTCATTTGATCCTCACAACAATCACTTGAGGGTAGTATTATGCTCATTTTGCAAATGGGGAAACTGGGGCTCAGGGAAGCTACTTGCCAGCATCACACAGCTAATAATGCCAGAAACAGGATTCAGACTCATGCCATTCTGCCACCAAGTTTAGCATTCTTTTCACTACAGTATTGTCATGGTCTCAAAGAAGAAAGGCATCATGGTTTAGTAGTGGATAGAGGACCAGTTTTCAGATTAGAAGAACCTGACTTCAAGCCCTGCTTCTCACACATGCCAACTGTGTGACCATGGGCATTCATTTAACCTCTAAGTGTCTCAAACAACTTCCTGCTGACTTTATGTTACAAAGGGAATTTCCACAAAAGAGCTCCCCACTTCAAAGAAATTAGAAGTCTAGACCAAAATATCTCCATATCTTGTTGCATTTAGCAGAATCTTCTCTGTACCCTAGGAGAACAAGTTTCCCTCATTCTCATGGAAGCTCTAAATCTATGTTAATACATATATATTTTCTTGCAATGCATATAGATGTATATGTGTGTGTGAGTTTCAATAACTTAAAACTACCCTAAGACTTTTGGTACTCTGTATGTGGGTACACACATATACATCTATATGTATTGCATCTATAGACAAACACACATGTAAAATTTATATGTGTATAAGCAAAATTTAGAGCAAGAAGGGACCTTAAAGTTCCAACTTCCTCATTGGAAAGATGAGAAAACTGTGTCCAAAAGAGGTGAGATGACAAGGTCTTATAAGTGGTAAGTGACAGAGACAAAATTCAAAGCTTAATCTCATGACACTAAAACCATCCCTCTTTCCACTATACCATACGCTCTGTTTATTCTGTATACATATATATATATATATATATATATATATATATACCCATGGGGCCCATCATCTTCCCTGATAGAATGTAAGCTTCTTGAGAGTAGGGATCATTTTTGTCTTTGTACACCCAGTATCTAGTACAACAACTGACACGTGGTAGGTATTTAATAAGTGCTTGCTGACTGATTGAGATAGACACATGTTATATACATATAAAATTATATATATATATATACATGCATGTATATACTGATTGTATATTTCTAGACATCATAGCACCCATTCAAACCATCACACAACGTTCACTTTTCCTTTGGGGTTGCCATTTGAAAATTTCCTCATGGTTATACTTCTCAGAGGGCAGCCACAGGACCGCTGTAATTATAAAGAAACTTATAGGAGAGAATGCACTCTATAGCCTGATCTTTACAGATTTACATTTGACAGACTTTACACCGAGGTTATCAGTGTTATCAGAGTTAATCAGAGCATTATTGACTCCATTAGCGATTTCTTTGCTGGTGAGCTACATTTACTTGGAAACTTATTCATTTCCTGTGTTCTGTGTCGCTGACAGCCAGCCCACCATGCCCATGTTACACTGTCTCCCACCTTCACAAACCAACTTTGTTTCCCCAGAAAGGTTCTGTGGCTCATTCCATGTGAGCTGTCAAGAAAAATGTCCTCCAGGCTACCACTTTTCTTTCACCATATTATTTCAACTCTGTTTTAGAGGCCAGATGTTCTACAACCTCAGATGTTGCTGTGAGCTATTGAATTGTTTATGGGAGCTGGCCAGGCTCTGCACAATGTCTGCACACCCAATAAAGACTAAAGAAAATCACTCATTCCTTCATTTTGCAGTTAATCACTGTCCTCTGCTGGCAGCTCTGCGCAAGATTGTAGAAAATCATATACTCAGGTTGCTAGGGCCAGAAGACACCCTAGAATGTCTCTTGTCCAGCTTCCTCATTTTACAATGTCATTGCTGTTCAGTCATGTCTGACTCTCTGTGACCCCACTTGGGGTTTTCTTGGCAAAGACACTAACTACAGTGCTTTGCCATTTCCTTCTCCAGCTCATTTAAAGATGAGGAAATTGAGACAAATAGGGTTAAATGACTTGCCTAGGGTCACACATGTAGTAAATGTCTGAGGCCACATCGGAACTCAAGTCCTCCTGACTGCAGCCCAGCACTCTCTCCATTGTACCACCTATCTGCCCCATTTTATGAATAAGAAAAACTAAGCCCAAGAGAGGCTCAAGGACTTGCCCAAGGTCATGCAGCTACTTGGGGGCAGAGCCAACCTTAGAAGGTCGGTCCTACTGGACCTGTCTCTCTCCTTTTTGACTTTTCACGTACTTTATGCACATTTTGTGTAGAGAGTTATTTGGATTTTTCTGAATTTTCCTTTTTCTGGTGAGGAGAAGGTATCAAAAATGAATTCAATTAGAAAGGTGCCTAAAGATTCATCTCTGTGGAATTGCATGGGGCAAATGGGTCCTGTGTCATCATGGATCACAGGGTCATAGATTTAGAGCTGAAAGGGACCTTGGAGAGCCTTTGTCCAAATCCCTCGTTTCACTCATGAGGAAATTAAGGTTAGGCAAGTAGAAGGGTTTGTAATTAGCAGCCCCATGCAGAGGCACAAACCATTAAACTCTAATGAGAAAAACCTGTTACCTCAGGGTACAGAAAAGACACTGTTGCAATAATCAAGACATATATTGTAGCATATGCATTTATACACACAGACAACCACATGTTTTGCATACTATACATGTAAACATATGTATACATGTATACATAACATGTGCACAATACACACAAGTCCCAATGAACACACTTATTCAAATGCACATGCATGCACATAAATATACACACATATGTCCCCCCACACACAGAGACAAGTACATTCTTACATGTACCTATTACACAGTGATACACATTCATAACATCGCATCGAGGGGATTGAAAGAACTCTTCAAACCTTACCATACTATGTACTTCTCTGGTACTAGTATGTTCTTGTTATGTGGACATATGCACAAGGCGTGTAGTCACACACATGAAGAAGTGGAGCAGCAACCAGCCAAGCTTTGGTGAGGGGTGCTAGGAAGCCCAGATGTAGGAGGAAGATTCTTGCAGTGAACGTGCTTAGTATCTGCTTGTCGTGACCCTTTAATCCCGATGGAGCCAGCCTTTGCTTTTAGCCAGCATTTCTAGCTCTGGAAGCCAGCAGCAGTTTTTTTTAAGGGAGGTCACAGGTTTCCTAGTGGCTCTCCATTAAGTAGCCACGATTTCCTTCAAGACTCAACTGGAGTCCCACCTTCTGAAGGAAATCTGTCCCAGTCTCCCATGCTGCTGATGCCTTTCCCTCTCAGATGCCTCCCATCTACTCTGTCTATATCTTGTATATACCTTGGAGGAAGAGGAGAAAAGCCATTCCATCATGCACATCTCTTGCCTCTGGGGAAAAGGAAGAAAACATCTTTCCATGGTTCCCCAGCTCTTGTCTCCCTTGGAAAGAGGAGAAAGGCCATTTCATCATGCACAAGTTCTCTGCCTCTGGAATAAAAGAAGAAAACATCATTCTATGGTGCCAAGTGTCTTGCTTCCCCAGGGGAAGGAAAAAGACCTTCTATCAAGTATCAAAGTCTCCCACCTGGTATCTTGCCTTGGGGAAAGGAGAGCAACACTATTTCTTCAGCTCCCATAAGTCTCCACTTCCCATCTGCTGCTGTGCTTGGTTTGAACTCCATGAAATAAGATGCCCCTCCTAAGACAAGCAGATCTTTTGAAATGTCATCACCATGCTGTTCACTCAGTCTTGGATACTCAACCCTTTCCCCATTCCCTCAGCCTCCTTTCCTCTCTGATTGGAGGAACACTCAACTCCTCCCGAAGCTTTCCTTTAGAGAGGGCAAGATCTGGACCTTGTAGCTCACTGTCACTTTCTATCTGCAGGTCTGCTTGAAACTCCATGAAGCAAAATACCACCCCCTCAATAGAGTACCCCCTTATGCCCCCTTCCCTTCTTTCCATATTTCATTTCTGTGTTGTCTCTCTCATTAGATTGTAAGTTTCTCGAGTACAGGGACTGTCTTTTTTTTTTGTATCCCCAATACTCAGTACAATTCCTAGTACATAGTAGGCGCTTAACAAATGTTTATATAGATGAATTTAATTGAATTGTCCCCTCACTTGAAACACCTGAGGTCCTAAGGGGATTCTACCCTGAGGCCAAACCTCTATGAACAATGAAAACCTGCCTGAATTTATTCCTTAATGAGGAATGACAAATTCCCCCCCCCAAGTCATACCCTCCCCATCCCAATGATTCTGTAACCCTGGCTAACATCATTTAAACACCATTGTCTGTCCCTCAAGACAGGATCCCTTATTCTCATTCCCTTCAACCCAACCGTTCCCCCAATGTTCAACTAAAAGCCATCCACCCTTTCCAATGTGTTCTCTGGAATACCTGCTCACACACATATGCTGCTGAACAAAGCTGGAGAAAATCACTAAACTATGCTCACTGTGTCCACTATAAATTTATGTTATATTACTTCAGCTGAGCCCTCACCATGGCAAGGAACAAAAAGTTCTAGCTGGGGCTACCTCTCCTGATTCCCTAAACATGACCACAGAGTCAGAACTATCAAAACACACATAGGTACCTTAAATATAAATGAAGTGAGGAGTTTCCATAGCAATGGAGCTTAAGCCAGGTTTGGAGGTGCTGTGGATGAAACTCTGAGAGACAGAGTTCCAGGTATGATAAATCGATTTATTAGTAAGGCTGGCAAATCACCATAAATTAAGGTCAGTGGTTGCTGTCAGTGACCAAACACTCCCATTGAGCATCCCAGGCTCCCCTTAAATTCAGGTGCAAGTAGCACACAGGCCACTGGGGGGCGGGCAGAGAGCAGGCCAATTACTGGGAGCTTCCCAGAGCCTCCTTAAGCTGGTGGTTTCTATTCCAAGTAAATGTGACTGGCCCTTTTAACCTTCCCTATTGCTGAGTTTAAATAGTTTTTTTCCACATCTGTGGCAAATTGTAGCGTTTCTTTGCCCAACTATGGTGATACCAACTTTATTCCACATTTAAAGGTCAGTGGGACATTCTGCTGTTTTAAATTTCCATCCCACTTCCATTCATAAAATGTGGTTAATAGTTTAATTCTTTTGGATGCAAAAATTATAAGTTAATTAAAAATAAAACTTTTTAAAATAGTCAACAGGCCTTAAAATCCCTTGAGTTAATAGCTTCATGTCTCTGTGCCTCAGTTTCTTGATTTGTAAAATGAAGGTGTTGAAATAAATGACTTCTGAGGTCCCTTCCAGCTCTGGATTTATGATCCTATAAGCTTATTTTCTTATTTTGTAGGATCAAAGGGCTAGTTTTAGAGTTGGAATTTTCCTCATAGATAAGGGAAATAAGATTCAGATTGTTCAAGGGACTTGCTAAGGATCACAGAATTTAGGATTTGCAAGAATGTGGGAGGTAGTAGTGGGGGGTGCTGTGATTTTAGGTCCTCTGATTTCATCCTTAAGAGAAAATTTCTTTCCTGGGGATCTTTAGCTGCCAGGTTCAGTCACCAATGTAACATTGATCAGGACAGTAAGTCTTTAGAACAGACTGAGGAAGAAAGGGCACAGAATCATAGAATTTCATCCAGCCTAACTTGCACGGGGACAAAAATACCTTCAAGCACCTCCCCCTCCCCCAATAAGTGGACCTGCAGCCTTTGCTGGGAGGCCTTCAAGGCAGCCCATTCTATTTTTAAATTCTCCAATAAATAGGAAGGTTTGTTTTCCTTGACATCAACCCCAAACTAAGCTCTTCATAGCTTTCACCCATTGTTCCCAGGGTCTCCCTCTAGAGCCAAACACCACAAGTTTAGTCCTTCTTTCTTGGAGAAGCCCTCCAAATACCTGGACAAAATGATCATGTTCCCACTAAGGCTTCCCCCTTCCCAGAGTAAGCGTTCCCAGTTCTTCCATAGGATCTCCCAATGACAGAGTGACTTGTCCTTCGCCATACTGATCATGATGGAGAGCTGGACGGGACCTTACAGATGAGCTATCCAATTCCCTCTTTTAAAAGATGAAGAGGGGCAGCTAGGTGGCAGAGTGGATGGAGCTCCCGCCCTGGAGTCAGGAGGACCCGAGTTCAAATCCGACCTCAGACACATAACATTTACTAGCTGTGTGACTCTGGGCAAGTCGCTTAACCCCGATTACCTCATTAAAAAAAAGATGAAGAATGTGAGGCCCAGAGATATGAAGTTACTTGCCCAAGGTCACAGTTAGTTGTAACAGAAAACACAGAATTTAATTCAGATCCCAGCTCTGTTACTTCTTAACAAGATACTCTTAGGGAAGTCACTTTATCTCCCTGACCCTGAGATTCCACAACTATAATGTCCTGGGATTGGATTAGCTGATCTCTGAGGACCCTTCCGCCTCAAACACTCTGTGATTTCCCAGTTTATGATTTAGTCAGTAGATATTATAACCGTCCCCTGGATTTTTAGGGGAATCATGCACAGAAATATCAGTCTCAATTTGCACAAAACTCAGGAGAGAAAAAAATGACATCTTCCATCCCTTTCAGGGAAGACTTCATTAGTCATTAGCCAATTCTTTTCAGTTTTAAAATAATAACTATCTTGTAATAATAACCCAGATGAGATGGCGCACAGTGTTCTATTCAAGTATGGCGCACGAGGGAGAGTCGCTGTGCTGATATTGTCACCTCATTCTGTTGTCATCTTAGTATGTAGAGGAATGTTCAAGAGCTTCATTGCTAATGAGATAGTTCCTTGATTTCATATAAATGAAATTAATCCACTCGTCATTCCACATCAGGTTTCAATCAATAATGGAAATCACTGAATAATTTAAGAAGACAGGGTCCTTGCCTTGTCCCTGAAATACACTGTACTTAATTCAATTCAATTCAATTCGACAAATACCCATGGTAAATCTACTAGGAGCAGGGCACCCACCGCACTCGGTGTTAGGGATACAAAGAAAGATAAAAATACATCTTTGCCTGCAAGGAGCCTCTGTTCTCCTGGGGAGGAAGTTACAACTTAACTATAGTGAAATAACCACAAAGTCATTTAAAGAAGGAAAGAGTTTCAACATATGGGAGATGAGGTGCTGGCTCTGAAGCTAAGCAAAAAAGGGAGACAAGGACGCCGAGAGCTGAAGAAAAATCAAAAGTGCATTCTGCACACCGGACATAGCTTGGGTCGTTAACACGGTGGTGGGGAGTTCAGGAACAACAAGTAATTCAGTTTGTTTGAAATGCAAGTACAGAGTGTGGGAAAGATAGGGCAAGTCCAGATAGTGGAAGGCCTTGAAAATCAGACTAATGATGTGAAATTTTATCCTAGAGGTCAGGCAACTAATGAAGGGTTTTCAAGAATGGGATGATACAATGAGGCTTGTGTCTTAGGAAGACTATTTTGTCAGCTCTGTAGAGCAAGGATTGGAGAGGGGGCATGGAACTAGAAGGAGGGTAACTAATTAGGAGGCTAGGACAGTAGCTCAGATGAGAAGTGATGAGTTTCTAAGCCAGGGTGGTGGCTATGGAGGTGAAGAAAAGTGGACATATGTGAGGCACGCTACGGAAGGAAAATTGGCAAGACTTAGTAACTGATTATTTTTTAATGTTTTTATTCAATTTAATTTTAAATACAAAATGAGAAAAGAAAAAAAAACATTTCCATGGTCACAGCAGAACATGAGAGAAGATTCAATATAGAACAATAAATTTCCATTTCAAATGGTTTACTTTTTTAAAAACCTACATAATAAATACTATACCTTTTTTCAAAGCTGTTCAGCTTTTCTGTGCTTCCTTCTAAATTTCCTCATTCTCTGCTATATATCATTTTTATTTTTCTTTTTTCTCCCTCCATTCCCACCCAGCCCTACAGAAGGCTACAACTAAACACAAATGTACACACACACTCATATCTACTGTTTGGTTGGTGTCCTTCATTCTCAAAGAGGACTCAAATGATATCACTATGGTAGAGTCAGGTTACAGTGTGTCCAACTGTGGCTAATCAGACCAATTGGAGCTTAGAATGTTCTACCACAGGTCGGGCACAAATAGCCCAAGGGAACCTTTGGGGCGGATTCTATAAATCTGTGCAGCTCACATTTATTTTGAGCTACTTCAATTCTGCTTTGCTCGTAGAGCACAGCACCTTCTCTGATGAGTGCACCATGCTGGGCCATCCCGTGCCAGTTATCTCCCATGTCACACAATCAATTCCAAAGTTCTTAAGACAATCCTTCAGAGTGTCCTTGTATCACTTCTTCTGACCACCACGTGCACATTTGCCTTGTGTGGGTTCTCCATAAAATAGTCTTTTTGTCAAGTGTACATTTTGCATTCAAACAATGTGGCCAGCCCGTTAGCATTGCACTCCCTGAAGCAGAGTTTGAATGCCTGGCAGTTTAGCTCTAGAAAGCACCTCAGCGTCTGGTATCTCATCCTGCCAGATGATCTCCAGAATCTTCCTAAGACAATTCCAATGGAAGCGATTCAGCTTCCTGGCACGGCGCTGGTATACGGTCCAGTTTTCACAGGCATACGTCAATGAGGTCAGCACAATGGCTCTGTAGACCTTCAGTTTGGCAGTCAGTCTAATACCTCATCTCTCCCACCCTTTGCTTCAGAGTCTCCTAAACACTGAGGTTGCTTTAGCAATGCATGTGTCAACCTCATTAAGAATGTGTACACCCTGGAGTTGGATTTGAACTCAGGACTTCCTCACTGCAGATCCAGCTCTCTATTTACTTACTATGCCACCTAGCTTCAGTGGTTAAGTAAATGTTAGGAATATTGCCTGGCATACCATTAAGCACTTAATAAATGTTTATTAACTAATTATTGAAGACTAATGTTAATTTGGAGATCAAATAGATGTTCCCATAACTAACACTGCATTAATTTCTAGGAATCTGACTTACATTGTGAAGTTCTTGTGATGTCAAAATATAGATGTTTACAATACTAATCTTTGTAATTGTACTTAATATTTTGCTATCGTCAAGGTCCATTCTTCCAATGCTTCCAGCATTTGGCCATTGCTGTTGGGGTGCAGGTGATATGTGGAACATAAGTGTCTCCAAAGAATTAAAAGTGAATATCCCTCAGAAAGCCATGGAGAGGTTGGTGGTGGTCATGAGCAGGCTGCAACATGACCACCATAAGGAATTTTGAAGAACAGGAGTAAAAGAGGTCATTAGGGAGATGTATGCAAGGAAGGGCATATGGCCTCGCCACTTGACAAGAGTAAGGCATGACAAGTGATTGTCCCATCGATCCTTTTGTAGCCTCTGGATTTCAGGAGAAAACAAGGAAGGCTTCCAGCAATGGGGTCAACCCCATAGCAAATTAGGGAGGGAGCACACCCAAGAGGTGAACAGGACTTTCAAACATGGGGAATTTTTGACCTGCTTTGTTGGAGGGAACAATCACATCATTGAATTCCCATTTCCTTTTCATATGACCTTGGCACTGTACTAAGTTCTGGAAAGACAAAGACAAAATAAAATAATCCTGGCCATTGGAGAGCTTTCGTCTTATCAATAAAAACAACACATGCACATATACGTATAATAAAATATTTATATCTGTAGTCCTTTTTTGACTCTAACCTGGGCAGATTTTTGCTGAGGGACAGCCTTGGTAACGTCTGCTGTGCACATGCAAAGGGGACATGACCCTTAACTGGTTAAGAGAATGCTGAGCCGTACACTGTATGTAAAGAAATGACTTCCATTTTGTTGGAGTCAACTTGAAAGAGCACCTCAAGAGAGACGGCCGAGAGATAGGGGAGGCATGAATTTTTGAATAGCTAACAAAAGCCTTTAAAACCAAAGATAAGTGGGAAACCAGCCTTCATCATGTCCCTTGACTTCTAGCACTTATAACATTAAAGAGTTAAGGCTCTCCTTGTAAACTCCCTTGTTAAGACTATTCCTGCCTCCTTGGCTGCATGGAGGTTCTATCCTACCCCTAGCAAAAGAATCCATTCATTCTTCTGCATTCTAATCTGAATTCTATTTATTTGTATAAATGGGTCTAGTTGCAATTTGCTATTGGAAATAATCTTTTGCATAACCAGCTTTTGGTGGGAAGGGAATAAGCTTGGTAGATGTGAGATACCTTCAACCCTGCCCCTTGAGAGACAGGATTATAGCCCTACATTAAAGATATTTGAAAGTTGCAGATAGACATCATTCTAGTCCAATAACATCTTGGAGACTAGAGAAGACATTTCTCTGCCTCAGCGTCCCTAGCTCCTGCTTGTCCCCCATCCCAGCTTGACTGTTGACAATGCCATTCTAATTCTCCTCCTACTCTTTACCAAAGTGTCCAGACCTCAGATTCTATCTAGTCATGTTAGAGAAGTTATGTAGAAAAGAGGACAATGATTCCACTTTGGGACCTGTTGGGTTGGAGGTGCCGGTAATAACAAAAATCACTACTACACCAATAATCACTGACATCCACACAATGGTTTAAGGTTGGCAGGATCTGTTTATATTTTCTTCTTTGGGCATCCAGGTTGCCATGTGCAGTAGGCAGTTGGGAGCATAGGCTGGGTGCTCAGGGCAGAGACAGGAGCTTCACTGATCATTCTCTGGACCCCCATCTCACCTGGTTTAACTTCTCCCAAGCACTTAGGACATCTGACTTGGTAATATGTCAATGCATGTTTTCTCCCCTTCACTTCAGTTTCTATTGCAGCTATTTGTGCAGAGATTTTCTGTCCAGGCAGTCAGAACCATGTCTTAGTCCAGTTACTAACCCCTACTCCCACCCCCGCCCAGCCCCCCCCCGCCAACAGCCGATACCGTGACTTGCACACACAAGGAACTGGCTCTTGGTGGAATGGAACAGCTGAATTATCACTAGAGATTCTCCTCTAGCCACTTCAGATACTTGTTGAGTTCCCTTTGGCCTGCTTTAAAATTCATACTGAATGCCAGGATTCCATGGAACCCATCTTCCACATGTTCATGGACTACCTGGACCCCTGCAGCCCTAAGGCGGGAGACATACATGAGCCCATCATCTCTTAAGACATCATACTGACAGGTGAGGATATGGGTCAAGGGTAAACCCTGTAACTTAGAATCATCAGCTAAGAGGGGGGATGCCCTGACATCTAGAAATCCAGGGTACTTTTTTGCAAGGTCAGAGTGTCCATGAATTGGACTGGTATAGAGATGTCCTTTTTGAAACCTCTCAGGAAGCAGGGCACGCCAGTTGACAAACTTGAAGAGGTGGCTTGATTCCACAGATGTATGTTGGTTAGCGAGCATGGCTTCCCTTAGCGCCTTGTCCGAGGTGAAATACAGGCTCCACATCATAACCATGTCATATTTTTTCAGGATGGGCATATGGGCATTTTCTCGATATGATGGTAAATCCATATCAAGAGCCTGAAGAGCAGGATAAATTAAAGACTGAATCTTGACTTTGATCTTGACTTCTGGGTCATCTAGGAGCTGAAAAAGAAAGAGACAATACCTTACTTATTTAGAATTCATAGCAGATAGGACTTTAGTGGTCATTACACCCTTATCAATTAAGAGAGAGAGACACTAAGACTAAGGAAGGAAAAGCAACTTGGTCATGATCATAATATTCCGTCTCTTACCACCAAGCCTTGGCATGGATGGTTCCCAACATCCCATAAGGGATGTCTGCGAGACACTCTTCCTCACCTCTACTTCTTGGGAATTTTAGCTTCCTTCAAGATACTGCTAGAGACCCTCCTCCCCAATAACTGTTTTCTCCTTCTTGCAATTCTTTTGAATCAATTTTCATATACTTTGTATTTGCCTATCTGTGCAGCTCTCATTTGTTTCTCTGAGTGTTGAATGTAAGCTCTTTGAGGCCAGAGATTTTTAAAATCTTTGTCTTTGTAGCCCCAGCAAGCCTAGTACAATGCCTTGCAAGAACTCAGTGAATGACTGTTTGATTGATGTGGAATGAAGTGAGTTAACCTATCTGGCAAGGTGGCCCAGCTGGCCCATGAACCATTCACTGCCTCCATGATTGTAAGGCCCTATTTTGGAGCCTATGTCAATTAATTTTATTATATCAAAATATGTTTTCAAAAGAAGATATTTATGAAATCAAAGTTTATTTTAAGACAAACCATATCTAGTTAGAGGCATAAAGAATCTAGGGGACAAAGGGAATAAATTAAATCTGCAGGGCTTTGTTACACCTTTTCCTTTGCTTGGTAGGAAATGCGGCAATCCTCAAGAATTAATTACTGGCTATTTGAATGAATGAATGACAGAATGATACCGAATTTATTAAGCATTTATTTACTATGTGCCAAGCGCTATGGTGCACTGGGGATATAGATACAGAAATAAAGACAGACAGTCCATTCAATCAGTTACCTGGGCAAAAATTGTTTGTGTCAGTTTGTCCAATAAGGTATCATTTCCAAGATATAAAAGGATATGATTCAAATTTACAAGACTAAGAGACATCCTCCAGTAAATAATTGATCGAAGGATATATATATATATATATATATATATATATATATATATATATATATATGTCTATAGACAGGGAATTTCCAAAAGAAGAAAGCCAACATGTAAATAACTATATAAAAATTTGTTCCAAAACACTGATAGAGAAATGTGAATTAAATCAACCTGAGGTTCTACCTTACACCCTTCAGACTGACAAAGTTGACGAAGAAGGAACATGACAAATGTTGACAAGACTGCATGAAAACAGGCCCATTGATATACTGTTGGTGTAGCTGTGGATTTCTCCTGCTATGGTGAAAAGCAATTTGGAACTATTCCCTAAAAATCAGGAGCTCTGTTTGCCCAGAGACACTAATGCTAGGCCTGTATTCTAAGAAGATCAAAGAAAGAGACCTTTAAGTACAAAGTTTTTAAATGAAAAAAATTAAATCTTTTTTAAAAGGCCAATCCTGAGGTCAAGAAGTTTATATTCTAATGGAGTGGATGACACAGATAGACATACTGTGGATGAGGAGGGGTACTTTTTATTTGGAAAGTGGCAGTGACAACAGAGCTAAGATAATAGAGTGGAGTAAGCTCTGCTCCACAAACTTCTCCAAATAGGTCTAGAAAATGCACCAACTTAAATCCTAATGGTGAAAACCAGAAAAAGTCACAATGAGTTTGCAAAGGGAGACAGGAAGAGAGGTCTGCTGACAATGAGGTGGGGTCAGCCCAGGATCATGCTTGGCTCTAAGCACTCCAGTGCCCAGAGAGAGGCTGTGTGCCAGGGCAGAAGGAGGTTCCAGATCCAGAGCAGACCACCCCAAGACCCATACTGGGGCCTTGCAACTAGGACAGATAGGAACTGGCAGCTTTGTCACCCACTCTCCAGTCCTAGGCTGAAGATTGAGGGCAAAGGAAGAAGGTGACCTGCACACAGGCATGGCATCCCCAGGCAGGAAAGCCCTGGGCCACATATGAAGAAAGGAGGAAGTTCGGAAGCCAGCAATAGCAGCAGTTGTGACAGGCAGGAAGGCATGACTCAAACTCCAGGAGCAAAGCAGGGCCTCCCTTCCAAAGTTTAACCCAGTCTGCAGAGGAATCACCAGGGTAGGAATTCCAGATCAAAGGGAAGCATACAATTGTGCTGCTCTAAGACAATGGAGCTTTCCAGCTGACTGAGAGGGTGGAGTCCAGCAGCTGTATCTGCTCATGCTTAGACCCAAACCTGGGTCAGAAAGTTGCAGAGCTCAGAACAGGGGGCAGCAATCAGACTTTGCCCTTGATCAGTCCATTTTGGGAGCACCGAAGGCTTGCAAGCTTCCAACCTGTCACTGAGATCCTACAAAAGCAGAACACTCAATACCCCAAGAAAGCAGCATCAGGAGGCAGCCCAGATGTTCCCTCCAGAAGTACTGTAGAGGGGCAGCTAGGTGGCACAGTGGATCAAGCACCAGCCCTGGATTCAGGTGGACCTGAGTTCAAATTCGGCCTCAGAAACATAACACTTACTAGCTATGTGACCCCGGGCAAGTCACTTAACCCCATTGCCTAGCCAAAACAAAACAAAACAAACAAACAAACAAACAAAACGAACAGAAATGCTGTAGAGCAAAGCCTTGACATCAAGTCCAGAGTCAGGAGATAAGCTGAAAGAATGGGCAAACAAAGAAAGACGCCCCCCCCACCACAAGGAGCTCAGAGCCAATGGTGGCAGGGACACTCGAGACACAAATGGAGAAGAGAAAGACCCTAAAACATCTACAGGCAAAGCCTCAGACAAATTCACAACTAGAATTCCTAGAAGAGATGAAACAAAAGCTTTGGGTTTTTTTTATAATGGAATAAAATGGCTTGAGGAAAATTGGAAAAGAAATGAGAGCTATGAAGAAAATTGGGAAAGAAGTTAACAGCTTGGCACAAGAGATACAAAACCTCACCCAAATAACAAACTCCCCGAAAATTCAAATGGACCAAATAGAAGCCAATGAATTTTGACGCAAAAAAAAAAAGTCAACAGGCAGGGAAAAAATAGAAGAAAACATAAGGCATCTCATAACAAAAACAACTGATGAAAGAGAAAAAAACTAAAGAATCATTAGACTATCTGAATGCCACAACCAAAAACACAGCTAAGACATCATATTTCAAGAAATCTTAAAAAGAAAACTGTCCAGATATTTTAGAACCAGAGGGCAAAGTGGAAACTGAAAGAATCTACAGGTTACCCCAAAATGAAAACTCCCAGCAATATCACAATCAAAATCCAAAGCTTTGAGGTTAAAGAAAAAATACAGCAAACTACCCAAAAGAAAGAATACAAGTGCTGAAGAGTCACAGTCAGGATCACACAAGCTTTAACAACCACCAGTATAAAGGAGCAGAGAATTTGGAATATGTACATTCCCAGAACCTACAAAGCCGAGTATGATGTTACCAGGGGTGGGGGAAATGGATCTTTAATGAGAGTGCTTGTTCTAAGGACCTTTTAAGTGCTCTTGATGAGAGATGCAGAGAAACTTTGAAGTTCAAACACATAAAGAAAAACATAAAAAGGTATACATGAATGAATAATAAAAAAGGACTACATAAGGATAAACTGCTTACATTCACATATGGGGAAATGATACATGTGTTCTCCCCTCCCCTCGATCCCTAGCATTATCAGGGTTAACAGAAGGAGTCCTATTAGATAAAGCCTAGGGATGGTTCTGCTATGTCTTGATCATCTTAAAAAAAAGAATAGAAAGAAGAGGAAAAGGAGGGTGGGATGGGGGAGGGAAAGGAAGGTTAGGGAAAATTATCTCATATAATGGGCAGCTAGATGGTGCAGTGAATAGAGTGCCAGGCCTGGATTCAGGAAGACTCATCTTCCTGAGTTCAAATCTGGCCTCAGACATTCACTATCCATGTGACCCTGGGTAAGTCACTTAACCCTGTGTGCCTCAGTTCCTCATCAGTAAAATGAGCTGGAGAAGGAAATGGCAAACCACTCCAGTATCTTTGCCAAGAAAATGTTCAGTATTGGTGAGCTGTGGTCTGTGGGGTCACAAAGAGTCAGACAGGGTTGCACAACAAGATTTAGAGAGCAATTAGTCCTAAGCAAAATAAAATCTAAGGACGTACAAAAATATTTATAGCTCTTTTAGAGGTAGCAAAATATAAAAATCTAAGAGGATACCCATGAATTGGTAATGGATAAACAAGTTATTTCACATAAATATAATGGAATATTATCATTCTAAACTTACAGGCATAAACATCAACAAAGATTCTGATGATGAATAATGAAACATACTATTTGCCTCCAGATAGAGAGTTGAAGAACTCAGAGTGCAGAATGAGACAATTTTTTGTGGACGTGGCCAATGTGAAAATGTGGTTTGATTTGATGTT
The DNA here is from genome assembly GCF_900497805.2 of Vombatus ursinus. Lineage (NCBI taxonomy): Eukaryota > Metazoa > Chordata > Mammalia > Diprotodontia > Vombatidae > Vombatus > Vombatus ursinus. The sequence goes on from NW_020954588.1 coordinate 48,333,106, forward strand.
TGTAATGGGGGAAGAAAGAAAATAACTTACATCTTTCTTATAAAAGAAAGAAACAGCAGCGGCAAGTGAAATCATAGGGGAGCCACTTGATAGGCCCTTTCCAAAAGTGAAGCTAGAATTTATTTGATGATGTCTCAAGAACCGGAAGGAGTAACAGGGATGACCCAACTCATCTGAGTTGACAAACTCAGTGGGGAAGGACAGTGGCAAGAGATGTTCAAGCTGGAGGCCATCATGCTAATATGCTTCTTTTACAAATGAGGAAGCAAAGGCCTACATTGTTTGGGAGACTTGCCAAGCCACAGAGATTAGGATCTATCAGAGTAGAGAATTTGTCTTGGGGTCTTCTGATTTTACCTTGTTTCCCTAATGGTCTTCAATCACCAGTCTGTTACTACTCAGGACAGTGAGTTTTTAGAACAAATCCAGGTAAAGAATATTTACAATCATAGAATATTATCTAGCCCAGCCTACTCCAGGACAAAAATCCTTCCCAGGACATCTGCATTGAGGGGCCCTCCAGCCTTTGCTGGAAGGCTCTTGAAGGAGCCCATAACACCTTTAGGTAGTTCCAATGAATAAGAAGCTTTTTTAAAGCCTAAATTGGCCTCTGAAGCTTCCACTCTGCTTCTAGCTCTGCCCTGGAGGCCAAAACACTGAGTGTATTCCCTGGCCATGGAACAACCATGGACAGATACTTGAGTAAACTATCATGCTTTGTTTGTGTTCACTAAGTCTCCTCCCAATGTCTTCTTCCAAGTGATTCCCATAGGACAAGGGTGAATGGCCCTTCAATATCCTGGTCGTCTTCCTTGGGGTTCTGTTCTCCTTATCTGTATCCTTGCTATAATACGGTACCCAGAAATGAACACAGTCTTCCAGTTGTCATCTGAGCAGGGAAAGAGTCCGATGAAAGGATCACACCCCCTCTCCTGGATTCTCTGCCTCCTTTAATGTAGCTAAAGTGGAATCTCATTCACTTCTTTGGTTGCCAGAGCACATTGGAAAGTGAAGTGATTCAGCAATCAATTTTCTGGTCCTCTCTTTTCCTCATAGGCTGAATTTGCTTCTGAATGGCTCACCTGTGCCAAGCACATGTTCTCTAGAGAGTGCTAGTGGGGCGCAGCAAAGAGGCCCCTGGACTTGGAGTGAGATGTCCTGAGTTTGAGTGATAAGTGCGCGTGATGTGGGTCTGGAAGACACTTTGGAGATAAGCTCATCATAACTTCAGCAATTTACAGCTCTAAGAGGTTTGAGGTTATTCTACTAATCCCATCTCTGCTTTTCATAGATGGGGAAACCGAAGCTCAGAAAATGAAGTGATTTGTTCAAGGTTAGAGTCGTTGAATGTCAGAAAAATCCAAATTTGAACTCAAGTCCCTTCTCTGTGCTCACCCAACCTACATTCTCCATGGAGGAAGAAGAGGAGATATGACAGTAACAGCTAAGTTAATTATAAGATGATCTGTGCAGTGAAAAACTCTAGGAACCATGGGGATTAGAAAAGGCTTCCTGGAGTTTTTGGAACTGAAACTGAATGAAGAAGGAAGACAAGGAAGCAGACAGCTGAAGATGAGGAGAGAGTATATTCTACACCTTGGGAAGGGCCTGGGGTCACTATGTGGAAATGGGGCTCTCTCAAGGAGTGCAATGAGCCTGATGTGTTTGGGATTGAAGCATAGGCAGTGGGAAGGAGAGGTCAGACCCAGATGACAGAAAGCATTAAAGATCAGATTGAGCTAGTTTGTCCTAAAGGTACTAGGGAACCAATGATGGATTTTGAGCAGAGGAGGGACACTGTCCGATATGGGTCTTCAGAATATAATTTTGTCAACTCTATATAATTTTGTCAGCATGGATTTGAGAGGGGAAGAAACTGAAAGGAGAGTAACCAATTAGGAAGCTGTGACAGTAGCTCAGGTGAGAAGTGATGAGTGCCTAAGTCATTGGGTGGTGGCTACGGGAGTGGAGAAATGAGGACATATGTGAAACATGCTATGGAAGAAGAATTGGCGAGACTTACTAACCGATTAATTGTGAGAGGTCAACATGGACAAAGTGCCAGAGGTGACACAGTTATAGAATGGGACAGTTTCAGAGGAGGAAGATAAGATTTCAACTTTGGACACACTGAAGTGTTGAGAGGACACACAAGTGGAGATTTCCAGCAGGTAGCAGAGAAAAACACCCGGAATTCTAGAGAGAGATTAAGGCTGGACTAAAGATTTCAGTGGTGCATTGGTGTAGTGGTGATACCAGATGAAGGCAGAAAAAAGGAGACGGGGGAGGGGAAGGGAAGAGAGAAGAGGAAAGAAGAGGAGGGGAGGGGAGAGCAAAGTATTGAGGGTCAATCATGATTGTAGGAAGAGATGTCCTAGAAACCAGCTCAAACCCAAGAATTGTTCAATTTTAATGAGCATTTGCACCTCAGAAATTTGCAAACACTACAAATCAAGGTGTGATTTACTGTTTTGTTGATCGTCTAGATTTAAGAAAGTCCAGATGGATGTTAATAATGCAGATTATACTTAGAGGAACGCTGCCTGTATTTTCAATGTTCTAGTTATTAAACATTTACCAGCACAACCCTGATTAGAAGGTAGCAAAATGGATGAAGAATTAACAAAGCAGACTAAGGTGTGGTCAAAAAGTCAGGAGAATCAAAGTGCAATTATAACCAAAGGGCAATGTTTGCAATTTGATTAGTACATGCTCCAATCTACAGGCCTAAGACTTGGCTATGCAAACCTGTTTGGAAAATCTCAATAAACTTATAACAGGCTGGTGAAAGTTATCTCCTCCCCTCAACAGGAAAACATTAGCCTCTTTCAGAAAGACAATGATATCTTTATTCAAGTACATTGAGAAAATAAGCTTGGCAGCACCAAGAAGGATGGATTGGAGAGAGGAAGGCTGGAGGCTGAGATATGAGAAGGGAAGGGATAGCAATAGTCCAAATGGAAGTCAATGAAGGACTGGCCTAGAGTGGTGGTAGGGAATTAAGGGAGGAGGAGCTGGGTGGGAGAGATGAGGAGGCAGAATCAGCAAAACTGGGCAACTGCTTGGATGGGGATGAAGGAGAAAAGAGAGCCAAGCCTGATCTGGAAGTTTCTAAGCTGATGGGCATCCAGGGATGGCGGAAGCCCGGGCAGACTTGAAGAAAAGAGGACAATGATTCCACTTTGGGACCTGTTGGGTTGGAGGTGCCGGTAATAACAAAAATCACTACTATACCAACAATCGCTGACATCCACACAATGGTTTAAGGTTGGCAGGATCTGTTTATATTTTCTTCTTTGGGCATCCAGGTTGCCATGTGCAGTAGGCAGTTGGGAGCATAGGCTGGGTGCTCAGGGCAGAGACAGGAGCTTCACTGATCATTCTCTGGACCCCCATCTCACCTGGTTTAACTTCTCCCAAGCACTTAGGACATTTGACTTGGTAATATGTCAATGCATGTTGGCACGAGGAGCAACTCTGAATGACTTAGCTAGTCGCAAAAATACAACAATTCAAGAAAATCCCAAAGGATTCATGATGAAAAATGCTATCCACCTCTAGAGAAAGAACTGACTGAATGTGGATCAAAGTATACTATTTTTCTCTTCCTTACTTCCTTCTTTCCTTCCTTCCTTCCTTCCTTCCTTCCTTCCTTCCTTCCTTCCTTCCTTTCTTTCTTTCTTTCTTTCTTTCTTTCTTTCTTTCTTTCTTTCTTTCTTCCTTCCTTCTTTCCTTCCTTTCTTTCTTTCTTCTTTCCTTCCTTCTCAAGTTTTCATACACAAAATGATTAATATGGAAATATGTTTTATATGACTGCACATGCATAGTTTATATCAGGTTGCACACCATCTCAGGGAGTGGGAAAGGGAGGAAGGGAGGAACAGAATCTGGAACCTAAAATATTTTTTAATTAATGTTAAAATTATTTTTACATGTAATTGGGAGGAAAATATTATTTGAGAGAAAGAAAGAAAAGAAAGGCTAGTTAGGCATGCCTTTTTTTCCCTTACTATATTGATCCTGTATCAATCACTACTTTCTTTATTAAATGTTTATAAACCCTGCATTTTATAATCTCTTCCAGAATATCTCTGGGGGTTGATGTCAAGCTATTGGGCCTTTAGTTTTTGGAGCTCACTATTTCCTACTTTTCTGCCTTTGAAAAATTGGGATATTCATTGGCACCTCGCCCCCTTCTCCCTCTGTCTAACAGTTCTGTCATTCACTAGAGTTCCTCAGAGATCACTGAGAACTGTTCAACAATCACATCCTAAGTGCTTTCTGCACTGTATGAGGAAATTGGCAAAGAAATTTGAAATGACTGTTTGATTTGTTGTTTGTTCATTTCAGAAAAAGAATACTACTCATAACACCAACAGAAGAAACTTGGGCTCATTGAAAGTAGCTAGATACTTTTTGACTATTTTTCCAGTTCTGTCTTGAGGTTCACTTCTTTTTTTTTTTTAACTTTAAATTTATTAGTTTTTAACATTTAATTTTAAAAAGTTTTTGAGTTCTGAATTCTCTTCCTCTCTCCCACTTTTCCCCTACCCATTGAGAGGCAAGAAATGTGATATCAATTATATACGTGAAATCATGCAAAACATATTTCCATATTAGCCATATTGGGAAAAAAAGCAAGGTAAATAAGGAAAGTGAAAAAAGTATGCTTCAATTTGCATTCAGACATTTCTTTCTTCGAAGGTACATAGCATTTTTCATCATAAGTCATTCAGAATTGTCTTGGACCATTGCATTGATCAGAATAGCTAAGTCATTAACAGCTTGTTGTCATTACAATATTGCTGTCACTCTATACAATGATCCCCTGGTTCTGTTCACTTACTTTGCATCAGTTCATATAACTCTTTCCAGGTTTTTCTGGAATCACCCTCCTTGTTATTTCTATTTTTTTTTGTAAATAGTATTTTATTTTTCCAATTACATATAAAGATAATTTTCAACATTCATTTGTAATAAGATTTTTGGTTTCAAATTTTTTCTCCCTCCTGCTCTCCCATTCCCCCCTCCCCAAGATGGCAAAGAATCTGATATAGGTTATATATGTTCAATCATATAAACATATTTCCACATTAGTCATGTTGTGAAAGAAGAAACCAAATAAAAGGAAAAAACCACAAAAAAGTTAAAATAGCATATTCCAATCTGTATTTAGACTCCATAGTTCTTTCTCTGGATGTAGATAGCATTTTGCATCATGAGACTTTTGGAATCATCTTGGATCATTGTACTACTAAGAAGAGCTAAGTCAATCATAGTTGATCATTGCACAATGTTGCTGTTACTGTGTATAATTTTCTCCTGGTTCTGCTCACTTCACTCAGCATCAGTTCATATAAGTCTTTCCAGGTTTCTTTTGAAATCTACCTGCTCATCATTTCTTATAGCACAATAGTATTTGATAACATTAATATACCACAACTTGTTCAGCCATTCCCCAATTGATGGGTATCCCCTCAATTTCCAGTTCTTTACCACCACAAAAAGAACTGCTATAAATATTTTTGTACATGCAGGTCCTTCTCTCTTTTTTATGATCTCTTTGGGATACAGACCTAATGGTAGTATTGCTGGATCAAAGGGTATGCACAGTTTTATAGCCCTTTGGGCATAGTTCCAAATTGCTCTCCAGAATGGTTGGATCAGTTCACAACTCCACCAACAATGCATTAGTGTCTCAATTTTCTCACATGTTCTCCAACATTCATAATTTTCCTTTTCTGTCATATTAGCCAACCTGATAGATGTGAAGTGGTATCTAAGAGTTGTTTTAATTTGCATTTTTCTAATCAATAGTGATTTAGAGCATTTTTTCACAAAACTACAGATAACTTTAATTTCTTCATCTGAAAACTGCCTATTCATATCTTTTGACCATTTATCAGGTGGGGAATGACTTGTATTTTTATAAATTTGACTCAGTTCTTTATATATTTGAGAAATGAGGCCTTTATCAAAAACACTGACTGTAAAAATTGTTTCCCATATTTCTGCTTTCCTTCTAATCTTGGTTGCATTGGTTTGTTTGTGCAAAACTTCTTGAATTTAATATAATCAAAATTATTCATTTTGTATTTTATAATGCTTTCTATCTCTTGTTTGGTCATAAATTCTTCCCTTCTCCATAGATCTTACAGGTAAATTATCCCTTGCTTTCCTAATTTGCTTATGATATCACCCATTATATCTAAATTGTGGTCCCATGTTCACCTTATCTTGGTATATAGTGTGAAATGTTGTTCCATACCTAGTTTCTGCCATACTACTTTTCAGTTTTCCCAACAGTTTGTGTCAAATAGTGAGTTCTTATTCCAGAAGCTGAAGTCTTTGGGTTTGTCAAATAGTAGATTACTTTGATCATTTACTACTGTGCCTTGTGTACCTAATCTATTCCACTGATCCACCACTCTATTTCTTAGCCAGTATCAAATACTTTTGATGATTGCTGCTTTAAAATATAGTTTTAGATCTGGTACAGATAGGACACCTTCCTTGCATTTTTTTCATTAATTCCCTTGATATTCTTGACCTTTTGTTCTTCCAGATGAATTTCATTATTATTTTTTCTGGATCTATAAAATAATTTCTGGTAGTTTGATTGTATGGCATTCAATAGGTAAATTAATTTAGGTAGAATTGTCATTTTTATTATATTATCTCAACCTCCCCATGGGCAATTGATATTTTCCAATTATTTACATCTAACTTTATTTGTGTAAAAAGTGTTTTGTAATTGTGTTCCTATAGTTCCTGGGTTTGTCTTGGCAGGGAGACTCCCAAATATTTTATATTGTCTACAGTTATTTTTAAATTGGAATTTCTCTATTTCTTGCTGCTGGGCTTTGTTAATAATATATAGAAATGCCAACGATTGTATATGGGTTTATTTTATAACTTGTCACTTTGCTAAGGTTGTTTATTATTTCAAGTGGTTTTTTACTTGATTCTCTAAGTATATCATCACATCATCTGCAAAGAGTGATAGCTTTGTTTCTTCTTTGCCTATTCTAATACCTTCAACTTCTTTTTCTTCTCTTATTGCTAAAGCTAACATTTCTAGTACCACATTGAACAACAGTGATGATAATGGACATCCCCATTACATATAGTGCTTGCCGAAGATTTTAGGTAGATGCTACTTATTATTTTAAGGAAGATTCCATTTATTCCTATGCTCTCTAGTGTTTTTAATAGGAATGGGTGTTGTATTTTGTCAAAAGTTTTTTTCCGCATCTATTGAGATAATCATGTGGTTTCTGTTAGTTTTGTTGTTCATATGATCAATTATGCTGATAGTTTTCCTAATATTGAACCAGCTCTGCATTCCTGGTGTAAATCCTACCTGGTCATACAACATCAGCAAGCATTATCTGTAGTGGTGATAAGCTAGAAGCTTTCCCATTAAGACCAGGGGTGAAACAAGGATGCCCATTATCACCACTATTATTCAATATTGTACTAGAAATGTTAACTTGAGTAATAAGAGAAGAAAAAGAAATTGAAGAAATTAGACTAGGCAAAAACTATCACTCTCTGCAGATGATATGATGGTATACTTAGAGAATTCTAGAGAATCCACTTAAAAACTACTTGAAATAATTAACAACTTTAGGAAAGTTGCAGGATATAAAATAAACCCACATAAATCATCAGCACTTCTGATTTATATAGTATTAGAATTAATTGTTCTTTAAATGCTTGGTAGAACTCACTTGTAAATCCATCTGGCCCTGAAGATTTTTTCTTAGACTTGTTCAATTTCTTTCTCTAAAATGGTGTTATTTGAATATTTTATTTCTTCTTGTGTTAATCTGGGCAATTGTAATTTTTGTAAATATTCATCCAGTTCACTTAGATTGTCAGATTTATTGGCATACAGTTGGGCAAAATAGCTCCTAATTATTGTTTTAACTTCTTCTTCATTGGTGGTGAATTTGCCCTTTTCATTTTTGATACTGGTGATGTAGTTTTCTTCTTTCTTTTTAAAAATCAAATGAACTAAGGGTTTATCTATTTTATTATTTTTTCATAAAACCAGCTTCTAGTTTCATTTATTAGTTCAATAGCTTTCTTACTTTCAATTTTATTAATCTGTCCTTTGATTTTGAGAATTTGTAATTTGATATTTAATTGGCAATTTTTAATTTGTTCTTCTTCTAGCTTTTTTAATTGCATGCCCAATTCAATGATCTGTTCTTTCTCTATTTTATTCATATAAGCATTTAGAAATATAAAATTTCCTATAAGTACTGCTTTGGTTTCATTCCATAAATTTTTGTATGTTGTCTTATTATTGCTATTCTCTTTGATAAAATTATTTATTGTTTCTATGATTTGTTGTTTGATCCATTCATTCTTTAGGATTATGTTGTTTAGTTTCCAACTAATTTTTAATCTATCTTTCCATTGTCCTTTTTTACATGTAATTTTTATTGCATTATGATCTGAAAATGATGCATTTAATATTTCCATCTTTCTGAATTTGATTGTGAGGTTTTTATCCTTCAATACATGGTTAATTTACGTGTAGGTGACATGTACCACTGACAAAAAGGTATATTCTTTTCTATCTCCATTCAGTTTTCTCCAGAGGTCTATCATATCTAACATTTCTAAAATTCTATTTACCTCCTTAAGTTCTTTCTTGTTTATTTTGTGGTTAGATTTATCTAGTTCTGAGAGGGGGGGGTTGAGGTCCCCCATTAGTATAGTTTTGCTGTCTATTTCTTCTTGTAACTCCCTTAGCTTCTCCTCTAAGAATTTGGATGCTATACATCTTGGTGCATATATGTTTAGTATTGATTCATTGTCTATGGTACCTTTTAGCAAGATGTAGTTTCCTTCTGACCATCACCTCCCTCAATCTGCCCTCCCTTCTATCAGCCCCCCTGCCTTTTTCTTTTTCCTTTCTCCTCCTACTTCCCTCTACCCAACTGAGTGTGTATGTTACTCCCTCTTGGAGCCAAATCTGATGAGATAAGGTTCAAACAATGCTCACCCCCTACCTTCTTTCTCTCTACTGTAGTAGGTCTTTTATGCCTCTTCATGTGATATAATTTATTCCATTCTGCTTTCCCCTTTCCTCTTCTCCCAGTGCAATCCTTTTTTTACCTTTTAATTTGTTAATATCACCACATCAAAGTCAATTTATACTCACACCCTCTGTCTATGTATACTCCTTCTAACTGCCCTAATAGAGATACCTTTCTTAAGAGTTATAGGTATCATCTTCCCATATAGGGATGTCAAAAATTTAACTTTATTGAATACCATGTTGTTGTTGCTTTTTTCTTTCTTGCTTTTATCCTTTTTATCCTTCTCCTGAGTCTTGTATTTGAAGATTAAATTTTCTGTTCAGCTATGGTCTTTTCATCAGGAAAGTTTGAAATTCACCTATTTCATTGAATGTCCCATCTTTTCCCTTGAAAATTTATGCTCAATTTTGCTGGGTAGTTGATTCTTGACTGTAATCCAAGCTCCTTTGCCTTCTTGAATATCATATTCCAAGCCCTCCAATCCTTCAATGTAGAATCTGCTAAGTCCTGTGTAACCCTGACTGTGGCTCCACAATATTTGAATTGTTTCTTTCTGACTGTTTGCAGTATTTTCTCTTTGGCCTAATAATTCTGAAATTTGGCTACAATATTCCCTGGAGTTTTCATTTGCAGATTTCTTTCAGGAGGTGATTGGTGGATTCTTTCAATGATTATTTTATCTTCTGATTCTACAATATCAAGGCAGTTTTCCTTGATACTTTCTTGAAAGATGCTCTCCACAAGCTTTTTCTTTTTTTGATCATGGCTTCCAGACAATCCAATAATTCTTAAATTATCAATCCTGGATCTATTTTCCAGGTCAGTTTTTTTTGCAATGAGGTATTTTATATTTTCTTCTATTTTTTTCATTCATTTGATTTTGTTTGACTGATTCTTGATGTCTCATAGAGTCATTAGCTTTCACTTTCCCAATTCTACTTTTTAAGCAATTATTTTCTTCAGTGACCTTTTGTACCTCCTTTTGCATTTGGCCAATTCTGCTTTCAAAGGAGTTGGTTTTTTTCAGTGGATTTCTTTTTACATTTGGTAAATTCCAATTTTTAAGGAATTGTTTTCTTCAGTCAATTTTTGTGCTTCCTTTTCCAAGCTGTTGGTTCTTTTTTCATAATTGTCTTGCATAACTCTCATTTCTTTTCCCAGTTATTCTTCTACCTCTCTTACTTGATTTTAAAATCTTTTTTGAGCTCTTCCAAGAGGACTTTTGGGGCTTGGGACCAATTCATCTTCCTCTTTGAGGCTTTGTATGTAGGCATTTTGACATTGCTGTCCTCTTCTGAGTTTGTGTTTTGATCTTCCCTCTGCCATCATAGCTTTCTATGGTCTAGGCTCTTATTTGTTTTTTGCCCATTTAAAAAAAAATGAGCTCTGCTCCTGGGGCACAAGGGGCACTGTCTCAAGCTCCTTGCACTGGGGACCAGGGGCCTGGTCACTGGTTATCTGCGCCAGGACCTCTGGAGCTGGTGGCTTGCCCACTGCACTAGGGTGACCTGGCCTACCTGTAATGCCCTAGATTCTGGGGCTGGCAGTTTACCTGCTGCACTGGGGCTGGAGGCTTCATAGCTGGTCTGCTGTGCCACTGGCCTGCTGAGCCAGAACAGCTAGGCCTCAGGTGCTGATCTGTGCTGTGGCTAAGAGCCTCCTACTGGCTTGCCCAGGCACTGCCTATACTGGGTTGTGCTCCCCTTTTACCCAAGTTAGACAGACCTTTCCTGAAGCACTTCTAAGTTACCTTGGGCTGGAAAATTGTTTCATTCCATCATTTTTGTGGATTCTGTCACTCCGAAATTCTTTTAGAGGCTTAATTTAACATTGTTTCTGATGGAAACTGAGGAGGACCCAAGCAACTTCCTAGCTTCTCTCCACCATTTTGTCTCAGCCTCTCAATTCTCTCAATGATATTTCTTCTTTCCTTTTTTGTCCTAATATTATTCTCCTTTATAAGTAAATCAGAAGCAACATAAAAGTGGTTGATTATCTTCTTGTCACACAGGGCTGTAGGGAAATGTCCATCTCTGATTTGTCTCTGTCTCTCTGTTTCTACATCTCCATCTGTCTATCCCTCTTTGTGTGTGGGTCTCCTCCCAGTAATCAGTTTAAGGAGGTCACCTCAAGGACAATGTACTGGGCCAGCACAGACTCCTTGTGACAAGAATAACTAACACAGGTTTCGCATCCAAGGCAAAGTAGGGCTGTCATAGAAAGAGATTATCTAAACTGAGTTCACATAAGAATTTAACAAGCATTATTACTGAGGGATGCAAAGAACCCTGATATAGGAAAAAGTGTGGATTACATACATAGAATCCAATAAGAAAGTGGAAGGAGGGAATCTCCATTCCTGAACATCTAGGGAACCAGTTCCTTGCGGACATTCAAGGGTGTGCTAAGCTCATAAAATATTTCTTTACATTTCAATATTCCAAGCTTGACTCCATCTTTTGAAATTAATCCATAAATTCATAAATATAAAGCTAGAAAATAGATCAGATAGATGAGGAAACTGAGGCCCAGAATGTTAAAGTGATTCACGAAGGTCACACAGGTAGTACACATCAGAGTTGAGTTTGATCCAAGGTCCCATGACTCCATGGAGTGGAATCACCCACCACCACAATGTCTCCTGTGCTTGGATCAATGATGGTTTTCCCCTCAATGCAGCCTCTGGATCCTCATTTTTCCATGAAGCAGAAGTACTACTTCTTTCTTAGAATACCCATTGCTTAAGGTTTCTTTGTGTTTACATTTTTCTCTGTCATGTCTGTTTTCCAACCACCTGACCTTGATTATGGCTCCCTCCCACCTCCTTAGAATATTTTTCTTTCTCAGTTCCTTCTTGCATATTCCACTTTCTCATCATATGTGGGAACTCATCATTTTTAGTAAGGTATGGAACAAAATTTCTGTGGCTTTTCAACTTCTTAAACAGGAAAATCAGCTTTCATTTGACCACACTCATAGTGAGAACCTCTAGCAGAAAGACAAATATAACACAATCTCGGGAAGTCAGTGAACTGGTTCCATTGGGTTTCATACCTTTGGGGATGGAAGGGTTAGTGTTTGGGGTTTCAAAGATCATGAGGAATTCTTTTTATCATCCAGTTGGTTGTGCCACTGAACTAAAAGCTCATTCCTATTATGATGCATGGGCAGAGCATTCTAAAACCGCTGACCTCCATGGTATTGCCATATCATTTTAGAAAGAAAAGAAGTCAATCTAACAGGAGGAAGGGATACATTAAAAAAAAATAGATTCATTCTCCCTGATTATTCCTATAACATTCTTAGGGTGAAATAATTTTTAAAAATTTATGATACAAACATGACATTGAAAAGGACATTAAATAAAAAAACCATAGAAATATTGATCTAATACCTTCTGAGTGGCGGCTGCAGCTAAATTCCCACCAGCACTGTCTCCAGCAATACAGATACGAGCAGGGTCCACACCATACTCTTCAAGGACTTTCTTCCTCAAGAACCACCTTAAGGCATCATATACATCTTCAAATTGAGTTGGAAAGTGATACTGGGGGGATAATCTGTAGCTTTTTAGAGAAAAACAAAATATTTATTGAATAATATGAGTTCTAGATAAATACTAAAGGCATATGCTATATGGGATTTCTTTTTTTTTTTACTTAAAAGCAAAATTATGTATATGTGGGTTTTTAAATAGTTTTTTGAATCATTTGTATAAAGAAAAAACTTTGCTTCCATATTGCATATTGAAATATGGTCTTTAAAAGCTGAGTTTTTGCAATCTTTACCCATACACCTCAGATCATGAAACATGCAGGATCACGAATGATGATTATTTAACAAGTGGGAAGGTGATGGTGCATTTAGCTTTGAAATGGGTCAGATAGGACATGGCCCTTCCATGGTTTGCTCTCACACTTTTGGTGGTTGTCCTTTTCATTGACCTATCTGTTTGCCCCCTTGACTTTATCTCTTCTCCCCCTCCCTCCACCCATTGTGCTAGTACCACAGTGAGTAGATGGCTAATGTTTCATATAATATTTGACGATAAATTAATTGAGGGATGATGGTTATTTATGTATTAAGTCCAAACAATTACACCCTGCCATAGCCTTATCCAAGATTTCTGAAAGGCAATGAATCTATGGGATGAAGAGTCAGAAGATCTGGGTTCAAGCACTGTCTCTAACCCATACTGGCTGTGACCTTGGGCTACTTTTGTAAAGAGAGTTTCCTGACTGAAATTACAAGCCCGGGGGGAAAAACTGATTTGTTCTTTTTAAAATTTTTATAAAAACTCTAAATAAACCATCTTTTCATCATATAAAGTTTCTCATACAAATAATGTTCAGTTTTTGTTTGTTTTACCATTGAACATATTATGGAAAACAAATAAATTTGATTATGCACCTACAGACATGAAACAATTGGAATACTTTGCAAGGACCTGTCCAATAAAAAAAAAAAGTTGATTTAATTTTTAAAAGCTTACCTTTATCATTTTGGGCTAATTTAATTTGCTTTAGTCATCATGAGAGCTACTTGAAACTTTTCAGTTATATAATCATTTTATTCATAGGTCTCAGAGTCATTCCAAATCTAAGCTGATTTCAGGTTGCCATTTCCTCACACAGCAATCAGTTCCTGGATTGTGGATAGAACATAACTGGAAGAGGCCTTAGAAATGCCATCTAGCCCAATTTTCTCATTTTATAGTTGAGGAAGTGGAACCCCAAATAATAGAAGGGATTTGCCAATCTCTACCTCAAGGACTCATTGAAATCATCTACTAAATATTGAGAAGTCTCTTTCCACCTCATAGGTCTGTCAAGTCATGGTGGATAAACAGGTTTTGGCTAATTCAGGGAATTTATCTGCTCCTTACACATACTCTTCCACCTTCCCTATCCCCTCTTCCTTGATTGACAGCAGAAAGTCTCATTCTTAGTCCTCCTACACTCTAAGCCACCAGTTGTTGAGTTAAATTGAATTAGATTGGATTCAAGCCACCACTTGGTGGCTCTCGGCCCTTTACCCTGACCTTTCTCAAGCTGGTGGATCTTTTCCCTGCTGGAACATCTGATAAGTGATATGACCCTATCTGGCAGTCTAGTCCTTATCTGTGGCCATTAAGTGGCTTACCCAAGATAGGTGACTTCCTGACTCCAACCCCCCCCCCCAAGATCCCCAATCCACACACCACACTGCCTTGGAAGCAACTGAGAGGTGTTAAAAACAAAACATAGCCGTGGAAGGTGATGTACCCTTTGCCTTAACAGATCTGGCCCCAAACTTAAATCATTCTTACTTAGTTGATACGACCACAGCATCAAGTTTGTTGACCACCCGTCTTGCTAAATTATCATAGGGCATCCAACCTAAAATACAAGACATCACATCAAGTCAATTAGAACTGACAAGGAAAAAGGTGCCTGCTTCTCTCACAAAAATCCTATAGTTATTTCCTGATATTCATAGATCACTCTAGAGGGAATTGCATGGGCTATCAGTATTGATCTGTCTAGAGAGAAAAATGAAATACGTCAGTCAAATGGAACACACTCTCCCTACACATGTACACGTTTCCACAATACACAAGGCACAAGGTTGTCTGAAATTTTAAAGATACAAGGTTGATAAAGGAGAATTATTGAACTTGGAACCGGGTTGCAAAGTGCTAAAGGAGGGGTAAAATACAAGTGAAAATGGTCAGTCCCCTGTGAACCAGGAGAAGAAGAGATGGAGTACGCTATTTTCTCTTCACAGACAAAATAATGTTCCTTTGCTTCACAGGCCACCCTATGACGTGAAACCTCAGTGGAGCAGAACTGATGGGATTTTGGTTCAAGAAGAGGCCAGACTAATGTTTATCTCTCTCTCAGAGGTACCTGGGCATTTGATACAGGCTTCAAATCAATCTTTCCCTTCTAAGAAGCTTTAAAGATTTCTGAATAAACTTTCCCAAAAGTTAACATCATTCTGTTTCTGATTTTGAAGGCAATGATATATGCCTCTGAGACTTCTACAGTTATGATAGGAAATGACTTTGGAGGAAATAAAATCCCAGAATTCAAGTTGGATGGGACCCCAGCAGCCATCTAGGCCAACCCATCCCCGAATAGAACCCTAGCATAACATAGCCAACAAGTGGTCCTCCGGTCTCTGATCAAAGACCTTCGAAAGGGGGAAGCCAGCACCTCTCCAGGCAGCCCTTTCCATTTTCGGACTACTCTGGTTGGTAAGAAATTTATTCCTGACAACAGACCCACACTTTTCTCTTTGGGTTTTGACTCACTGCTCCTACTTCTTCCCCTTGGGGCTGAAAGGAACAAGACTAATACAGCCTCTAGGGGAGAGCTCTTCAAATATCCGACGTTAGCTGTCACATACCCCTCTGAAGGAAGAGGTAGGTTTTCCTGACTCAGGACCAACACTCTCACCACCGCACTACTTATCAACAAAGTTATTGTACCACCTGTTGGATATTCTCAAATACTAAAGAAGATGTCACCTCCTTGCTATCCCCTTCAAGGGATATCTCCTTCAACAATGCTATTTGCCACCCATCCAAGAGAGCTCATCCTGGAAAATGCTTCCCTATGTCCTTCCATAAATTCATCACCAGGGATCAGCCAATGTGCCAGAGGCATCTTGAGGGCAGCATGGAACACATGGGCCCTCCATTATGCTTTGTCCTTGCCATGGCACCAGCCCATCCTTTCTCATTCCACATTTTTCTTTGATGACATGCTTTATTCTAGGTACTCTTCATAATCCCTATCTTGTTACTTATTATAGCCAGCTCCTACCCACTATGTACCTGAGGGATATTCATTTTGTATTCTTCAGAGAAGGTAACTTCCATGACTCATACAACCCATGAAATAAAATTACTGAAGACACAATGGTCTGCACTCAAGGAGTTTATATTCAACATGAAACAAGCCATTCCTGTGCTTTGTTTTTTGAAAATTAGATATGTGGGTGCTTTAAAAATAAAATGAGATGTTATAAAAATACAATGGGATAGAATAAAGATAGAATGCAGACCTTACTAGAGGTAGGACTGCCTAATAGTGCAGAGAATTAACCTCAGAGTCAGGAAGAACTGAGTTCAAATCCTCTCTCTGACACATACTGTGTGACCCTGGGTAAGCTATTTAACCCCTCAGTATCCCCAGGAAATTTTAAGACTTTAAATTCACGAAACAGAGCAGGTACCAGTCTCTGTTGGGAGAGAAGGTTTCATTACCAGGGCTTCCCATACCAACACAATCATAGGTCCACTGACTCAAATGGGGGAAGCCTATTGACTTTCAAATTATAAGCTCCCTATTCTTTTTGTCTTTTTTTCTCCCTATTATTTTTGCAAGTGGTATGATCACTCATATTTCTATAGTGCTTTACAGTCTATACACCTTGTTTTAGTCCTATAAGCTGTGTGAGGTAAGCAAAGCAGGCATTATTTTCTCTGTGTTACAGATAGAAAGCTTAGGCTTGGAAACATTAAGCAGGTGGCTTGTAATAATATAGCTTCTGCAAGTATAGGCCTTCACCTTGGGATCTTAGACTCAGAGTTTGGAGGAGTCTTACAGGTCTTTGAGTCCAATCCTCCCATTGTACAGTGAGAAAAGGGAGGCCCAGAAAAACAAAGATTTATGAGGGAATTGTATAGCATTGTTCAAATACCAGAACAGCTATTGTTATGAGAGGGCAAAGCCAAAAGCAATGGGTAAAAGTCTCAAAGAAGCCAAATTAGGCACAATGTCAGGAAAAAGCCATCCTCTTAATGAGAGTTAGCCCAGGAGAATGGCCTGCCCTGGAGGGGCGGGTTCTCCCTCCAAGGAGGTCTCTAAGCAGAGGCTGGACAACCACAGGTCAGAAATGCCTATGTGGGGATTACTTTCATGTAGAGGTTGGCCCAGATGGCCACTAGGGCCCTTAAAACTCTCCAATTCTGTGGATCCTTGGGGAGAATCAGCAGAGGGGCCAGGTCTGAAAGGACCCCTCATGCTAAGGCCACAAAACTAGGGATGATTCTCTGGGTGATCCCAGGAGGTTTCAGGGGGCTCTGCTGCAAGATCTACACAGTTTGTTGCTCTCTTTCCTTCTGGTAAAGCTTCTTTTTAACTTGCAGTCAGAATCCTTGCTAATGCAAGTTGGTGCCTGATAGGTGGGCTGCAACATGGGCCAGGTTTGTGGATGTGGACTTCGATGGAGACTGATGGGATGCACTGGAAACACAGCTGGGCTGCTTTGTGATGTCAGGCTTAGAGGGTTCTTCAGGCTGAGACCTCTGACTCTAAAACTGTACATCTGTAGAGAATAGAGAAAGAACAGCAGAAGGTACACATGCTGTTGGTGTGTCCTTAGAACGTACACACACTGTTGGCATGTCCTTGGAATGTACACACACCTTTGGTATGTCCTTAGAATGTATGCATGCTGTTGGTGTGTCCTTAGAATGTACACACGCTGTTGGTGTGTACTTAGAATGTACATACAGTGTTGGTTTTTTGTTCTTTTTTAAAATCACATTTAAATGTTTACTTTTTTACGATTATGTGTAAAAAGTTTTTAATTCTTTTTTTCAAATTTTGAGTTCCAAATTCTCTTCCTCCCCATCCCATTGAGAAGGCAAGCAATTTGATTTAGGTTATACATGTGTAGTCATGCAAAAAAACATTTCCATGTAAGTCATTCTGTGAAAAAAAATACAGACCAAAAAAAAGAAAAAAAGAAAAAGAAAGAAAGAAAAAGCATCTTTGATCTGCATTCAGGCTCTACCACTTCTTTCTTTCTACCACCTTTCTCTGGAGATTGACAGCACTTTTCATCATAAGTCCTACAGAACTGTCTTGGATCACTATATTGCTAAAAATAGTTAAGTTATTCATAGTAGAGCCTCATCCATTATTGCTGTTACTGTGTACAATGTTCTCCTGGTTCTGCTCACCTCACTTTGCATCAGTTCATGTAAATCATTCCAGGTTTTTCTGAGAGTATCCTGCTCATCATTCCTTAAAGCACAAAAGTATTCCATCACAAGCATATACAACAACTTGTTCAGCCATTCCCCAGCTGATGGGCATCAATTTCCAATTCTTTGCCACCACTGAAAGAGCTGCTATAAATATTCTTGTACACATAGATCCTTTTCCTTCTTGCTTTTTATCTCTTTGAGAGATAGACCTAGTAGTGGTAGCCCCTTGGGCATGGTTCCAAATTGCTTTCCAGAATGGTGGAATCAGAATACAACTTCACCAATAGTACATTAGTGTTTTAATTTTCTCACATCTCCTCCAACATTTGTCATCTTTCTTTTCTATCATATTAGTTCATCTGACAGATGTGAGGTAGTAGCTCAGAGATGTTTTAATTTTCATTTCACTCATCAATAGTGATTTAGAGCATTTTATATGATTACTTTGATTACTTTGTCTGAAAACTGCCTGTTCATATCCTTTGACCATTTATTAATTGAGAAATAGCTCTTATTTCTATGAATTTGACCCAGTTCTCTATATGTTTGAGAGAAACTCACTGTAAAATTTTTTTTCACAGTAATGATTACCAATTATATATTTCCCTCCATCCCATTTCCCCTGTTTATCCTATTTTCTTTCCCATTTTACCCTGTCCATTCTCAAAAGTGTTTTGCTTCTGACTTTTACCTCCCCCAAACTGCCCTACCTTCTATCAGCTCTCCCTCCCTTCTCTATCCCCTTCCCTTCCTACTTTTCTTTATTGCAAGATAGATTTCTACACCCAATTGAATGTGTATATTATTCCTTCTTTGAGCCAATTCTGATGAGAGTAAGGTTCATGTGCTCCCCTCCATGCTTTCCCCATTTTCCCCTCCTCTGTAAAATCTCTTTCAGGCCTTTTTTATGTCAGATAATTTAACCCATTCTAATGTTCCATTTCCCTTTCTCCTCGTGCATTCTTCTTTCTCATCCCTTAATTTTTTAGATAAGCATATCATCACATTCAACTTACACCCTGCTTTTTATCTATGCATATTTTTTCTAATTGCCCTAATAACGAGAAAGTTTTTAGGAGTTATAAATATTATTTTCCCATGTAGGAATATAAACAATTTAACATTATCTAATCCCTTATGGTTTTTCTTTTCTGTTTACCTTTTTCTGCTTCTTTTGCATCTTGTATTTGAAAGTCAAATTTTCTATTCAGTTCTTGTCTTTTCATCAGGAATGCTTAAAAGGCCTCTATTTCATTGAATATCCCTTTTTTTCCCCTGAAGAATTATGTTCAGTTTTTTCTGTGTAGGTGATTCTTGGTTGCAGTCCAAGCTCTTTTGCCCTCCAGGGTATCATACTCCAAGCCCTATGATCCTTTAATGTAGAAACTGCTAAATATTGTGTTATCCTGACAGTGGTTCCACAATATTTGAATTGTGTCTTTTTGGCTTCTTGCAGTATTTTCACCTTGATCTAGGAGGCCTGGGATTTGGCTATAATATTCCTGGGGGTTTTTATTTTGGATTTCTTTCAGGAGGTGATTGGTAGATTCTTTCAATTCCTATTTTACCCTCTGGTTCTAGAATATCAGGGCAGTTTTTCTTGATAATTTCTTGAAAGATGATGCCTAGACTCTTTTTTTTTGATCATGACAATAATCCTTAAATTATCTCTCCTGGATCTATTTTCCAGGTCAGTTGTTTTTCCAATGATATATTTCACATTTTCTTCTATTTTTTTCACTTTTTTTATAGTTTCTTGATGTCTCATAAAGTCATTAGTTTCCATTTGTCCAAGTCTAACTTTTAAGGAATTTATTTTCTTCAGTGAGCTTTTGTACTTCCTTTTCCATTTGGCCAATTCTACTTTTTTAAGAAGTCCTCCTCTTCAGTGAATTTTTGTATATCTTTTTTTTCCATTTGGCCAGTTCTGCTTTTCAAGGCATTCTTCTCTTCATTAGATTTTTGTGCCTCTTTTACCATTTGGCCTATTATGTTTTGTAAGGTGTTATTTTCTTTAGTATTTTTTTGTGCCTCAACCAAGATGTTGACTCTTTTTTTCATTATTTTCTTGCATCACTCTCATTTCTCTTCCCAATTTTTCCTTTACCTCTCTTACTCAATTCTTAAAATCTTTTTTAAGCTCTTCCATATTCTGAGACCAATTCATATTTTTCTTCGAGGCCTTGGATGCAGGAATTTTGACTTTGTTGTCTTCCTCTCAGTGTGTATTTTAATCTTCCTTTTCACCATAGTAACTTTCTACGGTCAGAATTTTTTCTGTTGTTTGCTCATTTTCCAACCTATTTCTTGACTTTTATCTCTATGCTAAAGGAAGGCTCTGCTTCCCAAGTGCAGGGGAAACTGTCCCGAGCTTCAGATATTTTTGTACAACTGTTTTCAAAGGTAATTCTGGGGACCTGTAAGTTTTTTATTCTTCCAAAGTGGTATGATCTAGGGAGAGGTGCATTTACTACTCTCCTGTATCGCGGGCTGGTTTGTGAGCTATCACAGGCACTCTTTTAACCCTAGAACGGTGAACAGGGTCCCTGCTCTTCTGTGGTCACAACTTCTGCTGTTCTGGCGCTCCCCCTTGTACTGGGACTAAGGCCCAGAACTGTGACCCAGATCCAAGTATAAGCAGTGTAACAGAGTCCTGCCCCTGGACCCCCATAATCTCCTTCTGACTTGTTGTCTGATCCCATTATCATCCGTGGGCAGAGAGGTCTGGAAACCACCAATGCTGCCATGCCACTGATTCAGCTGCCCCCAAGGCCAGCTCCTGGTTTGAGGGCCAGTCTGCACTGGTGTGCCTGCACTGGACTACATTCCACTCCTACCTTGGTGCAACAGACCTTTTCTGCCAACCTGGTGCAAAGTTGTTTAGGGCTGAAAAATTGTTTCATTCTATCTTTTTGTGTGTTCTGCAGTTCTAAAACTTGCTTATTACTTAAAGGTATTTGGAGGGGCTTAGGGGAGAGTGCAGGTGAGTTCGTGCCTTCACTCCACCATCTTGGCACCCCTCCTATTGGTATGTTCTTAGCACTGTTCAGGGAAAAGGGTTCCAATCACAGAATTCTAGGTCTGTAACGGGAAAGGTCGTCTGAGGCCATCATGTCCACTCCCCTCTTTTTACAGATGAGGAAACAGAGGCTCATAAAAAGTGACTGCTCAAGGTCACAGAGGAAGTAAATGGCACAGCCAGACTTTGAACTAAGGTCTTCGGACTCCAATCTTTCCCTCCAGCACCGGGGGGCCAGGTATCTCATAGGCAGTGGGACATTTTACAAAGGAGACGAGCCTCAGAGTCAATCTCTCAAGAGCCCATAGGCCACTCTCTACTGTTTACATGTTACAGAAGAGTTGATGGTTTACATTTATACTACCACAACAGGGATTCCCCGCTGCGATGAATTCACAAATCCAGAAAAACCAGTTATCTCACCTACACCCATAAAGCAGGAGGAAGGGAGGGAACAGGGAGGGAAATAAGCATTTGTTACTACTTATTCTAAAATCTACAATGTGCCAGACAGTGTGCTGAACTTTTTACAAAAATTATCTCATTTGATCCTCACAACAACCCTGGGAGGTAGTTGCTATTATCATCTCCATTTTACGGTTGAGGAAACTGAGGCAGACAGAGGTTAAGTGACTTGCCCAGGGTCACAAAGTAAGTAAGTGTCAGAGGTGGGATTCCTGACTCCAGGTCCAGTCCTCTATACATTGTGCCACCAGCTACCTTTAAAGATCTAAAAGACCATCTCTTTATTCTAATTTTGTATTCACCAAAGAAACATAATCAGTGATTTGGTATACCCAGCGTACATACCTTTTAGAAGCTAGTGTCCTCTGCAAATGACCAATACTGGTTATCTTAACTTGTAAATTAATAAAATGGCATTCTGGTTAAACCCCATCAAAGCCTAGGAAGTTTTGAGTAACTAGCTGTGTCCTGTCCTCCCCTCGTCCCTCTTCTTCTCAGTCCCTGTCCTCCCTTCTTCTCCGTTCTCCTCCCCTGTCCTCCCCTTCTTTCTTCTCTCCTGCCCCATCCTCCTCTCTCTTCCTGTTCTCCCCTCCTCTTTCCTCTCATCTCCTCTCTGCTCAGTTTGGCTCTGCTCTATTATCTCCTAACTACAAAATACTCTGATAAATGTCAAAGGTGGACTGAAATGTGTCAGCCTCTCCAAGATTCAGTTCCCTAAGAAAAGTACTTACTAGCATCTCCTGTGGTCCAGCCACCACCATGAATATAAAACATGGCTCTTCTCATCGTAGACGATTTTTGCTTTGGCTCAAAGACTCGGACTGGAACTTTATTGAACAGAGTATCAGTCACTGTGACATTTGCATCTGATGTAGGTGGTACTTGGAAGAAGTACCAAACTGGTGGAAGTCCCAGTATCTCCAAAATCCCTGACTGACATTGAAGAAACACAATGAAAAGTGCAGTTGTGAATTCCATACACACACAAGAGTATGCCTCCCTATTACTACTGTACCCCAAAAGGCCACTGACAATAGTTACATTATTGAACTTTCATGTATTCGGAGTATTTTATATACATTGTCTCATCTGACCCTCACAATGATTCTGGGTGGTCAGTGCTACCATTACTCCTCATTTAATAGGCAAGAAGATTGAGGCTCATTGAGGTTACATGACTTACCTGGCAGACACATAGCCGTTAAGTCTCAGAGATGAGGTCTGGACCCATGTCTTCCTGATGCCAAGGCCAGAACTATATCCATAACTAAATACACTAGCAGGATTTTAGTTGGACAGCTGAATCTGCCTTGGCAATCCCAGAAGGGTTTCAGTTTTTTTTATCTAAAAGATTTGCCAGACTAGAAGAAAAGACAGGCATGATGATGCCAGGGCTGCTCAAGATAAATAGCAACTATGTGCATTAAATTTTTGACCAGAACAAAAAAGAAAAGAAGCCCAGCCAGGTCCTCTGATGCTTTCTGTTATGAGACTACCCGTTTTCCCCATCTATCCACTAGGTTTATATCTTGTCTGTATCTAATCGTTTAGCTGAAGACTCCAACATTAAAATTGGGGAATCGTTGAGGATGGCCTTTTCTTGCATCCCCAGCACTTAGCACAGTGCCTGGCACATAGTAGGTGCCTAATAAATGAAATTTCATCGATGATTGATTATCTGATGTCAGCACTCTGGAATTGTATTAGCTGATGTTCTATCTGTCTTGGTAGCTTCCAGGACTAACACAGCTCCTTGAGTTGTTACCCTCAGTTCTGTACCTGAGCTTAAATTAACTTTAGTATTTGCATGTGTCCATACACACACACACACACACACCTCATCCCATGACAGAATTTCCACTGAATTCCAGAACCTACTTATGGTGTCAGT
This sequence comes from Vombatus ursinus, assembly GCF_900497805.2. Taxonomy (NCBI): domain Eukaryota; kingdom Metazoa; phylum Chordata; class Mammalia; order Diprotodontia; family Vombatidae; genus Vombatus; species Vombatus ursinus. The sequence continues at coordinate 48,356,520 of NW_020954588.1, forward strand.
GAAGTTCCCATAGCCAGAATTCACCTTCCAAACATCCATCAGCCTTTTCTCCAGCCTTTTAAGCTGCTTCACTCTACAAGTCATCAGGTCTAACCCTACTCCAGGGTCTTTTTCTCATTTAACAGGAAATAAGTATGGAACACCTAAATCAGATAACCTTTGCCTTGGCCTGGCCATGGGTTCCGAATACTGGTCCTCTTGGTGAGTCCAACCAGATGATCCAGGTTCCAATTCAATTTGACAAACAATTATTAAGCACTATGCAAGACACCATGCTAGCCACAGAAAATGCAAAGAATGAAATAAAATAATCTGTGACCTCAAGGGGTCTACGTTCTACCAGGGTATAGTGTGGGTATGGAGATAAGTAAATGTAAAGGAATTTGAGGAGGGAGAACAATAGGTTGGAAGGACTGTGGATGGAGATCTAGGAAGCTTTAAGGAAGAAATGGCCCATGAGCAGAACCTTGGAAGGGTAAGAATTTCAAAAGGCAAAGTTGAGGCAAGTAATCACTACAAGCATGAAGGATGGTATCTGCAAATAGCATGTCCCAGATGGAATGTCACCTTCTAGGGACAGCTAATGGTAATCCACTTTGACTAGAATCAAGAGTGCCTAAAGGCAAGTCTTATGAAATAAGGCTGAAAAAGTCTGATGAAGTCAGACTGTGGATGACCCCAAAAAAACTAATTTGTATTTTATCTTAGAGAAACAAGGAAAACCCTGGAAATTTTTGAGCAGAGGGCTGACATGATAAGGCTTAGGCTTTGAAAAGACTATGTCAACATCGATGAGGAAGGAGGAAAGAAGAGAGTCAAGCTAGGAGACCCTGACAACCATCTGGAGGTGAAGAAGACCTGAATATAGGCCATGATTCCACGAGTAAAGAAAAGAAGGATTAATTTAAGAGACATCATTGAGATATAATCAGCAATGGTGTGGCAATTGATTGGACGCAGACTCCAAGGGAGTCTCCAAGAGAGAAGAAAGAGCCAACAATGTCTCGTGTGTTTAGAAGGAAAAATTGATGGGCTCCATTTTGAGAATGTTGTGTTTGGAGTATAAAATGAACATTGGTGATAGGCATCCAGGTGGAGATGAGTAGTGGAGAAGGCAGGACAAAGTCAGGAGAGGGATTAGGGTGAGAAATGTAAATTTGGGAGTCCCCTTCCGTCCTGACCTCTGGGGCCTCTTTCCAGATTTATGCCTTGGTTGACTCCCTAGATGGCATATTCCTAACCACTGTAACTACAGATAGCCCAGCCTCTGGCTTAATTCCCTGAAGTCCCAATCCTGTCTTGTTACTAATCTAGATAGCCAGTATTGATCTTTGCTCTGTCTCTTTCTATTATCTAGATTCCTGACCTCTGACCATGCTTTCCATAAACCTCTGCTTAGCGGCATGAATGCCCTAAACCCTACCTGCTTCTGGACCACACATAGCTACCAAAATCTGTTTTGAAAGTGCAAAATAAATTGATAGAAATGGTTGATCAAATGATCATTAAGATTTCTAAAATTCAATCTCAGCCCTTATCAAATCTCTCAACTTTATAATTTAATTTTCTTCCTGAAAACAAACTGGCAACTGGATTGATATTTTTTTCTTTTTTCTAAGTTCTTTTGTGTGTAACCTGTTGATTTACAGATAGAGATAACTTACAGGTGCCTCTGGGTTACACCTGGCCTGAAAGTGGACTGTCTATGGGCTGTCTATGGACTGTCTATGGGATCAATCGAAATGAACCGATTTTTTTTTTCTCTGTCTTGGTCCTGATGTATAAGTCCGACCATGTCACTTCTTCTCTCAAATCCTTTGGTATCTCCTGTGAACCATATGAAAAAGTACAAGATCCTCAACCTGGCACTTAAGGCCTTCCACGATTTTTCCAACCTTCCAACATTTTGGATAAGTCAGGGAAAGCCAGGGGCTAGAAGCAGGCATAGTGTTGTTGCAGCTGTTATTCACAACGTTATTCTGTTAATTTTATTGATTATGTTAATGAGAACTCACATTTCAATATGCTGGAAAGGTTGCAAAGTAGTTTTCCTCTGATTATGGAACTATGGAGAGAATCCCTTATTATCCCCATTTTATAGCATAAAAAAACAAGGCCCAGGAACTTGTGGGTGGTCCCACATGGGGGACCCCTGCTGTGTATGAGCAACTAAGTGGCAGATTTGCGATTCAGGGCCAGCTCTGACTATGAATCCAGCACTTTTCCCATAAAATTATACTAACATCAGTATTTTTTTTCAAGTGATGCCATTTATAGTTGCCCATGAGTCCTGGGTAATCAAGGAACAGTCATCTCTTTACACATGTGACTCCTCAGCTAAATGCCTTGAAAAAGTCATCTGTATGCAAAAAAAAACCAAAAAAAACCTTTTGACAAAATCCAATACCAGTTTCTGTTCAAAATACTAGAAAGCATAGCAATATATAAAATTGATCTTTCTTTGTTACGGTAAATATATCTATTGAAAATGAACAGCCTACATTTCATGGAAAAGGCAAAAATGAACAGCCTTTCCATTAAGGGCAGGGAGAAAGCAAGCATATTCATCACCATCATTACTACTTAACGTAGTGTTCAAAGTTGTAGCTTTACAGCAATAGCACAAGAAAAAAATCAAGAGAATAAACACAGCTATAGAGGAAAGAAAATCATCTTTTGTAGATGATGTGATCTACTTAAAGAAGTCTCAAGAGTTAAATAAAAAATAATTGAAATAATAACCTCGGCAAAGTTGCAGGGCGTCAGATAATTCCACATGAATCATTAGCATACCTGTAAAGCGTTAGAAGGAAGAGAGAGAAAAAGAAATTCCATTTATAGTAACTACAGTTAGAAAAAATATTTGGAAGTATATCTGAAAGACACAGAGAAGCGATTTGAAAATAACTACAAAACACTCCACAGAAATAAAGTCAGACCTAAATAGTTGGAGAAATATTAATTTTGCATATTTGGGCCATGACAATATAATAAAAATGATAATGCTATTTAAATTAATTTACTGGTTCAATATGATAATAATCAAACTATCAAAGGATTACTTTATAGAGCTAAAATAATATATTTATATTTATAGAGTTAAAAATAACAATAAAATTCATCTGGAGGACCAGAATATTAAGAAAAATAATGAGAATAAAGTAGAAAGGAAGAAGGCTAGAGTTCAAACTATTCTACAGAATGATTTGGTACTGATTTAAAAAAAGAGAGATGGGGGGCACCTAGGTGGCGAAGTGGATACAGTTCCGGCCTTGGAGTCAAGAGGACCTGAGTTCAAATCTGACCTCAGGCACTTGACACTTAACTAGCTGTGTGACCCTGGGCAAGTCACTTAACCCCCATTGCCTCACCAAAAAAAAAAAAACAAAAAAAAAAAGAGAGAGAGAGATAGATCGATAAGTGGAACAAATTAGGTATTCAACATAGAGAAGCAAGTGAATCTGGTTGCCACATATTGGAAAACCACAAAAAGCCTAGCTGCTGGGGTGAGAACTCACTATTCAACCGAAATTACTAGGAGCAAATCAAACATCCTGGTCATGGAGGGAAGATTAAAAGAAAAGAAAAGAGTTGGGTTAAAGAGTGCCCATCTATTGGGGAATGGCTGAACAAATTGTAGCATATGAATGGAAAGGAATATTCTTCAAGCAATGATGAAAGCGCTGGTTTCAAGGAAACCCAGGAAGACTTGTATGAACTGGTGCAAAGTGAAGTGAGCAGAACCAGGAGGATGGTGTATACGAAGACAATGCCTCTGTAAGGAACAACGGCTTAGAGAGACTTAAGAACTTGGATTCCAGAAGACCATGGTTTAAGTACACTCCACATCTGCTAAGAGAAAAAGCAGATGGAGCCCTGATGCAGAATAAGACAAACATTTAGAGAAATGCCCACTGGAGAAATTGGTTTTGCCTGACTATTCCAAGTTGATTTTTTTTTCAAATTAGGGTCTTATGGGAAGGAGAGGGGAGCTAGGGAGAGTCAGATATTTAAAAAGAAAAGCAAGAGGTACGTAACAAATATTTACAGTTTTATGTGCGGTCCTTCATGTCCAGTCTACTTTGGCACGCGGAAACTTCATTTCATTTGGTGTTGTTTGGAATATTTTTTAAACAGGAAAAAATCCATCCGTATGCACTTTCTCTCTTCCTGTCCTGTTCGTGTCTTCTAAACCCTCTGCAAATTGGCTTCTACCTTCATCATTCAAACGAAGTCGCCCTTTCTAAACTTAGCGGTGAGCTCTAAGCTGCCAAATCCTCCTGGCCTTCTCAGTGCTCATCCTTTCTGATGTCTCTGCAGTACTTGACGCTGTTAGCACCTGTTCGTGGGTACTATCTCCTGTGGAGTTTTCATGAATGATTCTCTTCTGGTTGGTCCTCTCCCTGTTCAAAATTCCTCAGTCTCCTTTGCTGATCCTTTATCCCTGTCACAACTGGCAATTCTTAGTTTCTTTTGAGGTCCTTTCTTCTTCCCTCTTGGCGTTCCTCTGGATACTGCCTCACTTGATGATCTTCTCAGTCCCAGTGGATTTAATGATTATTTCTAGATAGATAATTCCCAGATCTCTTATCTCCAGTCCTGGTTTCTCAACTGAGCCGCAGTCCCTTGTCACCCATCGCCTTTCAGATATTTCAAATTTAGTATCCCATAAACATCTCGAACATGACTTGTCCAGAGCAGAACACATTGTCCCCACCCCAAAACAAAAACAAAAACTACCCTCTTCTGAACTTCTGTATTACTGAGTCATCAACCTGCCAGTCACTTAGGCCTGCAATTTCCATGGCATCCTCAATTCCTCATTTTCACTCACCCTACTTACACAATCCCTTGCCAAATCTTGCTATTTTATTTTCAAAACCTCTTGAGCATACATCTCCTTCTCTTCCCTGCCTCCAGCCTTTCATGTACCTAATCTACCTCCTATTTTGCCAAATTTTCCCAAATTGAGTAAACTTCCCAATTATGTAATTTCCTGAGCATGTCCTTTCCCCTTTTCAACAAACTTCAGCTACCCCCTATTACTACAGGATCAAATATAAAGGCTTTTGGCACGTACAACTCTTCACAACCTGACCCCTGCCTCCTTTTCAGTCTCTACTGCCCTTCACACAATCTATAATCCAGCTTGGCTGATCTTCTCCCTCTTCCTTTCCTACAACACTCCATCTACCATATTTATGCTTTTGCACAGGCGTGTCCCCATTTCCAAAATGTTCTCCTTCATCTCTTCCGCTTCTCTGAGTCCCTGGATGGCTTGAAGATTTAGCCCAAATGCTACCTTCTTTAGGAGGCCCTCGCCATTCTCCCTTCCCTATCCCTCCATAGAGCAGGCTAGAGCTTTCCCCTTTGACTTATCTTCCTTTGACTATCTTCTATCTTCTATGAACATAGCTGTTTGCATGTTGCCTCCCCCTTCTGATTACACGTTTCAGAAGGGTATGGACTGTCACTGCTTTTCTTGCTGGTGAGAAGCACTGAGTCGCACACCTATTAAGCATTTAATAATTCCTTGTTTAGTAACTGCCTGGGATCCAAGGTTACTGCTTAAAGTGTGCGGTAGGTGGGGCACTGCCCAGTTCACTAAATCCAGCATCTGAGAAGGAGTGTTGACTGTTGTTGTCCGGTCATTTTGGTCATGTCCAACTCTCCATGACTCCATTTGGGGTTTTATTGGCAAAGATACTGGAATGGTTTGCCATTTCCTTCTCTAGTTCATTTTACAGATAAAGAAACTGAGGCAAACGGGGTGAAGTGATTTGCCCAGGGTCACCCAGCTAGTTAGTGTCTGAGACCAGATCTGAGCTCAGGTCTTTTTTAATCCAGGCCCCACACTCTATTCCCTAAGCCATTCGGATGCCTCCACTTTATCTTTAGGCGATACCTGAGACCAGAACAAGGTGTCTGCTATCAAGTATAATCTACCCCACCAACATCTCTACAACCCAACAAGCTGGTGCTCAATGCCTATTATGGCAGAACAAATTTCTAGGCACAAGGGAATCTAAAGACAAAAATTAATTGGCTCTCGCCCTTAAGGAACTAAAAGGTTTTATCAGGAGGAAACAATGTATGCAAATCAAAATATGAAAATGTGGGGGCAGCTAGGTGTGGATAGAGCACCAGCCCTGAAGTCAGGAGCACCTGAGTTCAAATCCGACCTCAGACCAGACACTTGACGCTTACTAGCTGTGTGAGCCTGGGCAAGTCACTTAACTCTAACTGCCTAAAAAGGGGAAAAAAATTTAATTTAATTTAAAAAAAACATGAAAATGTGAACAGGAGAGTTTGAGGAAGGAAAAAGCACAAATAATGAAGGAGATCATGAAAATCATCCTCTGATAGCTATGTGATAGGAAGACAGATAAAGTAGATGTTTAGATAGATAGATAGAAAAATAGACTGATTAGCAGGCAGACAGACAAAAGAACAGACTGAACGTTTATTAATTGCTTACTGTGTGCCAGACCCTGTGCTAAGCACTGGGGATATATTGCAAGCAATGAAGACAATTCCTGCCTTCAAGGAGCTTACCATTCTAAAGAGGAAAGAAAACATATAAAAAGGGCCTGGAAAAGGGAAGACTATAAAGAAGAGGGAAGGTATGTTTGGCACCATTGTTGGAGCTGGTAGCCAGGAAGAGAGGTGGAGGCTTGGTTCTGGACAAGATAAGAAAACCATTCATAACTATATAACCACACATGAGTTTCCAAAGTGAGTGATACCACCCCCTGCAAGGTGCTGGAACAATGGGGAGGGCAGTAGTATCCTCAGGTGTAATTGGGGGGCATTGAATAAAAACAAGGAGGCAATAATAATAAAGGGGATAAATAAATTAAGGGGGCAAAATAAGGGGGCGTAAGGAAAGAAGAGAAGAGAAGAAAATTTTGAAAAACCATAAACAGTTTGTACATGTTTCATCTGTCATGTAACAGTGTTAAAGTCGTAGTAGTTAACATTATTTTCCAAATAAATATACAAAATGCAAGTTATAACTGATCAGCCGTCAAGTCCACTGACAGGTCTGAACAAGCAAGTAATGCCAGGTGAGTATGTTGCACATTGTTGGGAAGACCAGCATGTAATTGGCAGGAATACGTGCATGTAATAATCTGTATTGATACTATATGGTCACATGACGAAATTTGATGTGTCATCAAAATTTCAATGCAGGGGAAAATCCCCACAAATTTACAATAAATTATTAAATATGTGTCATTTTAAAAAAAATATTTTTTGAAATGATGAAAATTTCAAAAAAAAGAACCATTAAAAAGTTAGAGATTTCCAAGGAAATACTGAGTACTTTTTTTTTTTAAGGGAGCCATAGGCCAAATAAGTTTGGGAACCTCTGCACTAAATTGTCTGTCTTGGATAGGAATCTCAAATGAGATCGTTCTGAAATATTCTACCTTTAAAAAAAAAAGAAAATATTTTAACACTGGCAAACATAAGAGCTCCAGGTCCCTGGGAAGCGTTCCCATCTTCCTTCTTGGCAGTGTCTCACTCTAACACCCAGAGCCAACCAAATTCTCCACTTACCAGGTGCATCTGAAACCTAAGGAAGGCCCAGGTCATCATCAGTTTCCATGGTTGTTCGATATTATCTGGGAGAGGAGTGTACACAAAGTAGGAAAGAAGGGCACAAGAAATCAGCAGGTACAGAGATTTCTTTGCCATGTTGCTGCTGCCAGGGCGGCTGCTGCTGGGGCTGGGGCTCCTCCTCCTCCTCCTCCTCCTTCTTCCTGGCACTTGCCCTACTCAGCAGCCAACGCTACTAGGCTGAGTCTCCGCCCAGAAGGAGGGTTATTTGAGCTGCCCCCAGGCACAGTCCAAGCAAGGTCCGCTGTGAGATTAACAAAAGAGAAGAGTATAGGCCCAGACTCCCAGCGAAGAATTGCAAGTGGGCACTGAGAAGACTAACACCCTGGCTCGCTCTGGACCACACAGCCCTTCCCTGGTTCTTTTGGGGTCAGTTTGGGCCAGAGCACGGCTAGAGCCAGCCTACCACCAGGCACTCACTGAGAACCTGCAGTGTGCAGAGGGCTGCAAGGAAGCCAGCAGAGGGAATAAGTGGGACGCCTGGCCAGGGCCCCCAAAGGGCTTCAGATAAAGTGAGGAGGGGACTGTGAGAGAGTTCCAGAATAGATTGGTGGTGCAATCTGGATCTGACCAGAAATCTCCTCTAGAATGTTCCTGAGAGCAGCCTAAAGACCTTTGCTCCTGGGAAGCCGCTGCCTGTTGGGGGGGGGGGGGTAGCCCATTACCCAGGGGAGAGCAGAAACTGTTAGGAAACCTTTCCCGGGATCAATCTGCAGTCTGCTTATCTGACCTGCTTACCATAGTAACAGTAAAAACAGAATTAGCTAACATTTATAAAGTGTTTTAAAATTTAAAAAAGTGTTTGACTTATATTATTTCATTTGCTGCTCACAACAGCCTGGGGGAGGAGGGAGATAGGTGCTACTGTGTCCTCATTTTAAGACAAAGTTAAGTGATTTGCCTAGGATCACCCAGCTAGGAAGGGTCTAAGGCCAAACTTGAACGCAGGTCTTCCTGACTCCGGGTGTATGTTCTGTAAAAATCATGATAATAGCTGCCATTTATGAAGTATTATATGATTTGTAAAATGTACCATATGCACTACCTTGCTTGATCCTCATGAAAACACACTGAGCTTGGTGTTATATGTAACATGATCTCCATTTTTCCAGCTGAGATGAGAGTACAAGAAGTTAAATCTACCTATGTCATGTAGGAGGAGGAGGTGGCGGGGTGGTCTTTCCTGACTCCAAGGCACTCCTTCATTGCTCTATAAAAGGTAGACTTTTCAGACGATGCCCTTCTCAATCTAGCCTCAGATCTTATGTTGCAAAATGTCAGTGTGTCTGCTGTCTCAGCCATTGGTTTATGGTCAATCTATTCCAGGTTTATCATTCTCTGTGACCTTGAGATCCAAACTTTGCTCATCTCATTGGGTGACTGACATGGACCCGTGGGTCATGAGATTAACAGACAGGGAAGCCAGGCTGTTCAAGGGGACATTATTGTGTACTATAGTCTGCAAGCTTAAGCGCCAGACTGGCAATGGAGAAGGACATCATGAGCCAGGTACTGACAGCGCTGAGAAGAGAGACGGGCCAGGGTTATAGAGATGGCCACAGTGGACCTCAAGGGACAGAAGACCGTAGAGTGGGAGGGGGGGCACAGAGAGGGATCTGTAAATATCAGTGGGGAGCAAAGGGCAAGCCAACTGCCCTTCTTGGCCCCTGTGTGGGGAAGGAGCAATCCACACTGGAGAGGGCGGCCAGGGATAAGCACAGTGCTGTTTCCTGGAGGGACCAAAGTGATACTAACAAAATGTCACTTGAGCTCCAAGGAAGAAACCTGTAACAGGTGATTTATTGGATCCTTATTTTATCTCATTCAGTAGTAATCAATTTGATATGATTCCATAGGGGTGGTAAGTATAAATTCTGATAGTAAGCCTCAGAGCTGCGAGCTACACATTCAAAGTTCACTTGCTCAATCATAGAAAGCTAACCAGAGGACCTCCAACATTGTTTTTCCTTGTTATGGTGCCAAGCCCAGAGTGACGAAGGTGATTCAATTGCATGAAGTCCCTCAGCTATTACATGAATCCCCTCCATCTCTTGTCATCCCTCTATTGCACAACATAAGGGAATGTCCATGAGCCTGGAGTCAATGAGTGACCTTGGTTGCCAGACTGTGGCCTGCTCTTCTACCAGCTCATTGGCCCATGTAGATGTTTTGATATCCACTGATCAGCCCGATCTCATGAATCTGCATATTGATGTGGTAGACCTCTTGAAAGGTCAAGATAGGTCTATTAAGGTCTGCTCACTAGCCTGTTTGTCAACCAGTGAGATTCTCTATTTTGTGCAGACCCTTGCAAAGAGCCAAGGGCAAGGTCTATCAACCAAGGAGATTCTGTATTTTTGGTCTGCTTCACCTGTATTGTCCAGGTATGAAGAACTATAAAACTAAGGCCCTGGAGGAAGTGGTCTTCTCAGATCATGAGGAAGATCTGAGGTCCACTTCATTAGAGGGGGCCATGGATCCTTTAATAAAGTACCATTGGCTCAGAGCTCTGCCTCAGTGATTTTTCTTGCAGATTGGGCAATTATAATCCCCACAAACCTTAACTGTGGGGAATCTGGGAAGGCTTGAGGTAGAGGTGACTTTGATCTGAGTCTTTAGGATAGGGGTCTGTCAGCGATTTCAACAAATAGAGATGGGAGAGATGGAGTCTTCCAGGGATAAGAAATAGCAGGAGAGGCTGAGTTGAATCTGAGGAAAAGTAAGCAGTACAGTTTGTCTGGAATCTCCAAAGGGGATTCAGATAAGGCTGGAAAAGTAATAATTTTGAAAAGGAGGCCTTGAATGTCAGGCTCAGGACTTGAAGTTTGATTATTAGGCAGCAGGAAGCTTTTCAAGATTTCTGAGCCAGAGAATGAACTGACTAAGACATTGAGAGCCTTGCTCTGTGGAGCTGTGGAGAATGGATTGAAAGAAAGATCAGAAAAAGGCAGTAATTAGGGTGTTGTAATAGTCCTGGAGAGAAAAAAGCATTTATGTAGCACCTACTATGCACCAGGCATTGGACTAAGAATTCCTTACAAGCACTTTATCTAACCCCCACCAACCCGGGAAAGGAGGTACTATGATTACCCCCATTTTACAGTGGAGGAAACTGAGGCATACAGAGGTTTCAAAGCAACTTGCCCAGGGTCACACAGCTAGTACATATCTGAGGCTGGATTAGAACTCAGATATTCTTGAGTCTAAACCCAGAGCCACCATCTGCTTGTAATAAGGGCTTGAATTAGAGCAGGGTTCTTAACCCGGGCTCCAAAGACCCTCCTCCTCCCCACTCCACATCCACTCCCAGGCTTCCATAGACAGATCTCAGGATCTCCATAGACTTGGACAGGATAAAAAAGTGAATTGCTGTGTTTCATCATAATTAGTATCCTTTGTAATCCCATGTGTTTTATTTCATGCATTTCAAACAAAATTCTCACAAGGGGCCATAGGTTTCCCCAGACCGCCTAATAAAGGAGTCTACCAATAAAGGTAAACAATTCTTGAACCAGAGACAAGTGGTATAGCCGTCATAATATTGGATTGGGACTTCAAACCTGGGTTTGAATCAGCCACTTACTAGGTATGAAACCTTACATAGGACACTTAACCCCAATAAAGTTTCACTGTCGAGAGTAACTGGTGGCTTGACAGATAGAATTCTATACCTGGTGCCAGGAAGTCCTACTTACTACCTGGGTGACACTGAGCAAATCACTTAACCTCTGCTTGCCTCAGTTTCCCCAACTCTAAAATGGGGGATAACAATTGTACCTACCTTCCTGGATTGTTGTGAGGACCAACTTTGTGAAGTGTATGGCTGTTGTTCAGTCATTTCAGTCATGTCTGACTTTGTGACCCCATTTGGGGTTTTCTTGGCAAACATACTGGAGTGGTTGGCCATTTCGTTCTCCGGCTCACTTGACGGATGAGAAAACTCATTATGTGCATGCAGAAATAATACGCACATGTGAATATGGCTCCAGACAAAAGAAAACCCCTAGTGAAACAGAAAACAGACGAAACAAGGCCAAGTCCCCACTGTGGTAACTCTGCCTGTGTGCTTCAAAGGGAATTCTCTGTCTATGGCTTCGGTTACACAGACCAGATTAAAGGCACCCTGCCCATTCCTCTTTGTTGGTAAAGGGTGAGATTGGGGGAGACAATGACAAAGGGAAATGAAAGTTAAGGCTTGAGAAGGAGAAGTCTGGAGAAATTGTCACAGGAATTCACAGGAATTACAGGTCACAGGAATTACTCGGGAAAGCTCATAACCTCCTGAACAATGACCAAGTGACCACTGGCTCTTCTAACGGGGCCGGGCAACTCTCAGAGAGACTTCCATTCAGAGACTAACGGGCCAGCTTCTGGGGAAGAGAGGCACAGCCCATTGCTGGAATGGAGCCAGGCAGCTGCTGGGCCAGCCCCTCCCACAAGCCAAATATGACCTTTGCCACAGGACACAGGACAGCTCATGGAGATCTGGCTTGGGGTGACCTTTGTGTGGATCAACTCAGAGCCCCCATAGAATAAAGGCAAGTCAAAGTGAATTGATTAAAAGCCTACCATGAGCAGGTACTGTGTGAAGGAAACACAAAAAAGGCAGGGGTCAGTCCTGGCCTCAAGGAGCATGCATTCCAATGGGGGTCCATGGGCAAGCAACTATGTGGTTAGAGTGCTTTGTGGATGGGAGCTCTAGTTATCACCGAGTGTTTGACTTTGACCTCGTTTATCTGGATTTTCCTTGTTAACTCAGTGAAGGGATTGGATTAGATGACTTCTGAAGCTCCTCCTCATTTCCATTCTTACAGGATGCCACGGGGACAAGAAAGACTAAGGGAAGGAGTCAGTCAATCAGTTAGTAAGCATTTATTAAGCACCAACCATGTACCAAGCATCATGCTAAGTACTGGGGATAGAAAGAAAGCCCCACCACCACCAAAAGGCATCCGTTCTCTCAAGAAGCTCAGTCTAACAAAGGAGACAACTAGTTCATACAAGGTATAGGAAAATAAGTTGGAAATAATCAATAGAGGGATGGTGCTGGACTTAAGGATTGGGAATGGAAAAGGCTTCCTGGGGTAGATGGAATTTCAGCTGGGACTTCAAGGAAGACAGGAAGTGCTGATGGGGAGGGAGGGCATTCTAGGCCTGGGGACAACCAGGGGAAAATGTTCAAGGATTCAGGTTGAGAAAAGGCCATTGGATTTTATAATTAAGTGCTCACTGGTAAGCTTGGAGAGAACAGTTTCAGTTGGATGACGAGGTCGGGAGCCAGTCTGCGACGAGTTCAGAAGAGAGTGAGAGGGGAGGAAGCAGACTCCCCCTGCAGACTTCTCAAGGGGTCTAACCAGAAGGGGAAGGACAGATATGGGACAAAACATAGAATGACTGGCCCACAGTGAATACAACATGCACATGTATATACATGTGTGTGTACACACCCATAGAAGTTTAGAGAGGTCTTATAAACTGCTCCTACTTGTCTATGAGCACTTAAAGACTTGATTCTTGTTTTTTTTCTTGGTTTATTCTAGTTATGCCTGTGACCCTTTAATTATCAAGAATAAAAATAGTAAGGATACTCTGATCTAGGTCTGATCAATAAAGGACCTGTTTTCTTGGTCCTTCTGATGGTCAGGCTCCAACTAGAAACCTGATGCTACAATAGCACAGTTTGAGGAGCCATCTGCTGGTCTGTGACTGATAGGCAGCCCCCAAAGGTTCTGTCCCCTGCTTCTCTCTACTGCCATCCGCTCACTTGAATATGCATTTACAGGAAGGAAGGAAAGAAATAAGTATTGCTGAAGGGCCTAATATGTGCCCAGCACTGTGCTAAGTGTTTTGCAAATATTATTTCATTTAATGATAGTAATTAACATTTATATAGCGTTACTGTGCTTTATAGTAATTATTTCATTTGATCTTCACAACTCTGGGAGGTAGGTACTATTGTTATCCCCATTTTACAGTTAAGGAAACTCAGGCAGACAGAGGTAAAATGACTAGCCTAGGATCACATGCCTTCTCTACTCCCTCCCCTTCCCCCAGCGTATACACATCAGATCCTATCCCCTGCTGGTGACGTTATCACCACTGCCATATTCCCTGTTTTCCATGCAAATCCACTTGGGAGGAAAAGCTTAAAGGTCCAAGTAAATTGGTGAACCTGGCAAACTTGTTAAATTTCCTACCAGGAACCCAAATGACTAAACTTCTTTGCCTATATATGAACCCAGGCAGAAAAGTCTAGACATAATTGTGTTAACTCCTTGCTTCTAGACAAATTAGCCGTCTTCCAAGGCGATTCTGGCAACTGTCATTAGATGATCTTGGAACCCCTTTATACTCTTAAAAATTATTGAGGATCCCCCAAAGAGCTCTTATTTCTATGGATTATAGTTATTGCTAGTTACTATATTAGAAATCAAATTATCTTAATATTATAAAAATAGTTTTGACCTCGCAGGACCCCAAAAATATCTTGAGAACTCTCAGGTGTCCCCAGACCACATTTTGAGAACCACTGGCTCAGTGTACAATTCTATGTGGTTTCTAGAAAGACTGGAAAGACTGGATCTACTCACACCTGCCCTAGACTCTTCTCTGAGCTACAACCTTGAATCACCCACTATGTACTGACTATTTCCCAGGAGTTGACTCATAGGCATCTCAAACTCAACATATACACTCCCTTCTATCTCTAATGAGATAGAAGGCACTATCACTTTGTAGTCAGGTTTACAACCTCGGAGCCATCTTTGACTATTTACTCTTCCTCACCCTCAGTATCTAATCATTTCCAAATCTCGTGATTCTAGCTCCTTTACGTCTCTCCCACCCATCCTCTTCTTTTCACTCATGAGGCCTCATCCTAGTTCATGCCTACATCACCTCCCACCTAAAATACATCAATAGTCTCCTCATTGGTGTCCCAGCTTCCAGTTTCTCCACTCTCCAAGCTATACTGCCTACACTTACCAAAGTGATATCTATTCCTAAAGCACAGGTCTGATCATATCAATCCCTCATCCCAGCTCACAAAGCTCTAGCAGTCATTTATCACCTTCGGATCAAATACAAAATGTAGCTTGCCCTTGGCTCTCCACAATCTGGCCCCTGCCAATCCGTCCAGGATTGTCACACATTACTCCCCTTAAATCACTCTTTGGTCCAGTCAAAGTGGCCTATTGGCTGCCTCTCATACACAATATTCTCTGTGCCTTTATACTGGCTGTCCCCCAGCTGGAACTGGAACTCACATGCCTGGAACTCACATCCTCCTTAATCACTAAACATGTATGAAAGCACCTACTATGTCCCGGCATTGTGCTATGTGCTGGGGATACAAAAAGAGGCAAAAGACAGTCTCTATCCTGAAAGAGTTTACAATCTAATGGGAGAGACAATAGACAAACACATATAGACAACATGAGCTACATACAGAATTAATAAGAAGTAAATTTTAACGGGAAGGCACTAAAATTAAGCAGGGGTAGGAAAAGCTGCCTCTAGAAAATGGGATTTTAGTTGGAACTTGAAGGTAACAAAGCAAGCCAGGAGGTAGAGATGAGGAAGGAGAGAATTCCAGGCATGGGGGACAGAGAAAGTGCCAGGAGGTGAGAGATAGAGTGACTTGTTCATAGAACAATGCAGAAGCTAGATCCCTGGATCAATGAGTGCCTATCAAGGAGTAAGGTGGGAGAAGACTGGAAAGACGGAAGGGAGCTGGGTTATGAAGGGCTTTGAACACCAAGCAGAGCATTTGTCTTTGATCCTGGAGGCAATAGGGAGCCATTGGAAATTATTTGGGGGGGGGCAGTGTTTAAGGAGAATCACTTTAGTGATTGAGTGGAGGATGGACTGAAGTGGGGAGACTCTTGGGGCAGGCAGACCCACTAGCAGCTATTTCAGTGGTCCTGATGTGAAGTGAGGAAGGTCTGCACTAGAATGGAGAGCAGTGTCAGAGTAGAGAAGGAGAGAAGGAGAGATGATGAAGAGGTGAAATCTACTGGCTTGGCAAAAGTTTGGATGGGGGGGGAATGAGAGCTAGTGAGGAATCTAGGATGACTTCCAGGTTGTGAGTCTGGGGTGTTGCTCTCAGGAGTAACAGGGAAGGTAGCAGGAGGGGGAAGGTTTATGGGGGAAGATAATGAGTTCCATTTGGGGCATTTTGAGTTTAAGATGACTACTGGACATCCAGTTGAAGGTGTTTCCAAGACAGTTAAAGACGCAAGATTGGAGGTTGGCAAAGAGTTTAGGGTCAGAACAGATAGAGTTGAGCATCATCAGCAGAGAAACGGTTATTGGATTCTTGGAAAATGATGAGATGATCACCAAGTAAAGGAGAATAGAGGGAGAAGAGAAGATGGCCCAGGCCAGAACCCTAAGGGACATCTACAGATAGAAGACAGATCTTAAGTGACGTCCAGCAAAGGGAGACACTTAGCTTTGGACAGTGTGGAGAGGGAACTGGGTGGTCAGAGACCTGATATAAGACAGGTGTTGAGGAAACTCTCAGAATGAGGTTGGTGGTCTGTTCCTAGAGGGGTTGATGTTTGCACTCGGATTAATAAAAGCTGGTTGCCACATTGAGAGCATCAGTCTAATTGGTGCTTCCATCGCACTAGGTAGCATACATAATGGCAAATTGTATTTGAGTGCACATTGGGTATTACGCCTCCAACCTTTGGATTTTTAAGGGGAAATTTGGTCCATAATCTCAAAACACACTTTGTTTCAATGAATGGCTGGCCTAGAGGGCACGACCCTCCCTTGTTATACGCCGCCCCTCACTCTGAACTTCTGAAGCATCACTGCTTCAGATATATATGTGTGTGTGTGTGTGTGTGTGTGTGTGTGTGTGTGTGTGTGTGTGTGTGT
>NW_020954588.1:48373038-48392226 GCF_900497805.2 Vombatus ursinus
TGTGTGTGTGTGTGTGTGTGTGTGTGTGTGTGTGTGTGTGTGTGTGTCCATATCCATTTATAATGCCTGCCACTGCATGCTAACTCACTGCTTGCAATAGTTCTGGGGTAAAGAGTAGATTACTCAGTTTGTCTATTTCTGCTACTTAGGAACTTATAAAGTTATCAGAAAAATAAAAACCATCATAATTCTCTCTCAGTTGGCTCAGTCCCTGGTCGGGGTGGGAGGGGAGAAAACAATCCCTTTCCCTGCTGCCCCAAAAATAAGACAGCAAAGATTCATCCTGTGAAAGCACATTTAAGATCTTTTGAAGATTGAATTGGATTGAATTGAAAATATTGAGTAATAAATAGTTCTTCAGTGTAAAGCCCTTCCCAGACCATCTCCCCTTTTCTTAGACCTACCCTCTTTTTCTTAGGAAGGTGCATAAATGCCCTGGAAACGTGTTATAAGTAGTGACTGAATTTAGAACCAGAAATGTAGAGAATCCTGGGAAGACTTATAAGAACTGATGCAAAAAGAAGTAAGCAGAACCAAGGAAACAATGTATAGGATGACAATAGAAATGGAAACAACAGCCACCAAATAACTAAAACTGAACGCTGTGAAATTAGAATGACCAAGCTTGGCCCCAAAGAAAAGATATTGGCTCTCCTCCCCCCCCTTTTTTCTGAATGGAAGAGGGTGCGTGTAGAACATTGCACATGGCTGCAATGTTCTACACGCCTTTCTCTCTGTTGGTCTTGCTGGACTTTTTTTTCCTCTTTTATTCTTTTAGTATAGGGGATAGCTTTCTGGGAGAGTAGAGGGATAAATTGAGAAAAATAATATGTAAAAATGAAAGATGACAATAAAATTTTGTTTAAATGAAATCTCCATGTTTTTCTGAGTTAACAAGAAGTATATTTTTGGTATAGCACAACAGAAAATATATTTTTAAATATATAACTAACCAGAGTAACTATAGAAATGCAGGGAGCAGGGCAATCACTGGTCTGCACTATTGCTCTAAGAAATATCTCTGCCACCTAGTGGTAGCATCTCCAAATTGCGGTATCTGCTAGATACTGACTTAAGAGAAACATCCTCCCACTCAACCCTCCACCCCTCTTAGCTCTATAGAGACTGGTGCTTTTTTTAAATTCCACCCACCTCTACTCCCATGACCCAAATTGGCATCTTTTATTCAACTATGTGACTGTGACAACATGATCATCTGTATAATGTCACCTAGAAACCCATTTGTCAAATACGTTTTATGGAGGATTCTTTTTCAGTTGGAGGAGATGACCACTAAGATCCCTTCTGACTCTTAAATTCTATGATTTTGTGATATCATTTAACCTTCTCAACAAGCTTGTGATATAACAGCAATAGGCATTATTACCCCAGATGAGGAAACAGAGCCCTCCAAGAAATGATAAGAAGCAGTGACATCTTATTTTTCTTAATTTTCCACAGTTTAGAGCCAATAAACTTGACTGGAGAGGTTTTGCAGGAGTTATTTGAGTTGTACACAATAGTTTCTCATCTATAGTCATTTTAATTTGATTCTGAGTTTCATCTTTCTCTAGTCTGTTATTGTAGAAATTAATGGAATAGAATATCCGTTTGTGCTTAACAGCTAGGTGTCAGACGAACATTATATTTAAGTCATTTTATGAACAAAGCATAAGCTACGTATGTGAGGACTATGTTTTTATGACCTTAGTGAAATGGCTAACCAAATCAATATGATATCCTAGAATACACAGAATTCCAAGGGAGATCCGGGGCATTGGAGTTTTGCTCCTAAGGCTTTGGGGGAATTGTTGAAATTGGTTTGTGTTTCTGTTGTTATTTTTTTGTTTTGTTTTGATCAGGGAGAAAATATTGTGCTCACAAACGTGTAGTAAGAAGATAAATTCTGCACTGTTCTATGGGTGATATTGTAGTCAGTATCACTGACTCGAGGGTGCAGAGATCAGCTGGGAAGCTGCTCAAATAAGTAGCAATCCTGGTGTGGAGGAAGGGTCTTATTTTAGAGATGTGTCAAAGGAGGAATTACCTGATTGGATGTTAGGGGTGAAAGAGAAAGGAAATTCTGATTAAAGTAGGGAGACAAGGGAACAGACATTTAACAAGTATGCACATATTATATGCCAAGAATTGTGCCAAGAGCTTAATAAACACTTCATTTGATCCTTACAACAACCCTGGGAGGTAAGTGCTATGATTATCTCCATTTTACAGTTGCATAAACATATAAACATAGCAGAAGTTAAGTGACTTGCCCAGAGTTACATAGCTAGTAAATCTCAGCCTGGATTGGATTTTCCTGACACCAGATCCTTTGTTCTATCACTACCCCTGACTACCTGTCTTTGGGCCATGGTCAAGGAGCTCTTAACTATGCACAAAGAGCAGGTTGGTTTGCTTCCTGAAAGAGAAGGGAAAAGGGTTCATTCTCAGATTTTCTCCAAAAGAAAGTCAATATCCCAGGCCTTTTTTTAATGGAACATTTATCCTTTTCCAGTTAGTCTTGAGGTACAAAACAATTGTGGTAAATAATAATAATATTTTAAGAAGGAATTAATGATCTGGTGAGCATTCAGAGGAGTGTGAACAGGATGTTGTACATGTCATGCACACACACACACACACACACACACATACACATGGATTTGTTAAAGAAATTGGAGATTGAGAGGATGAATCTTACTAGCCAGCCCTATGGCTCCACTCACCATCCCTGAGATACCCTAAATCAAACATCATTCAGTGTCTACCATTATTCTATACGTGTTCTCTCCTCCATTAAAATTTAAGCTCCTTGAAGTCAGGAACATTATTTTTTGCATTTGTATCCCCAGCATTCACATAATGCCTAGAAAAGCCTGCTTAATACTTTTTCAGTCATCCATTCCTTTAGTCATTTATTTTTTCAATGACCATCTTCAAGTACTCAAAGTGCTATTGCTAGGAAGGACAGGGAGTCAATTTGTTCTGCTCAGCAGAATTATGAACAATGGTTGGATGTCTCAGAGGCGGAATTAGGATCAAAGTAAGAAAAAAACTTCCTAATAATCAGAGCCATCCAAAAGTGGGACAGGCTGACCCTGGACGTAGTAGGCTCCTGCTCATTAGATATTTTTAAGTCTGACCACCTCTTGGCAGATATAGAAGAGATTCTTCTGGGTTGGACCATCACAGTTCAACACCATGGGATTGAGACAAAGGCAAAAGCTGACTCAGGTCCTAGGACAAAATGGGAAGACCTACTTCAAAAGAGTTCAGAGATGAGTCTGGCAATGGACTTTATGTCTTTCATCAAAGGACCAGGAAAAGACAAGTTTGTGGAGGTTCACTACTAGAAGTGTTGCTGTTGCTGTTTTGTTATGTTTTGGTTTTGCCAAAGCAACTCAGAAAAAAGTGCTACTATTGTGCACCAGTGCTATGATCAGTACTGGTGAAGGAGGTACCTGCATGGATGAATACTTATTCAACATTCAGCCATTTGAAACAAAGATTAAACCCACAACTCCATAGCAACTAGTTGAAAAGTGATCATTTTCATCAGATACCTATCTTTTCCAATGGCAAGGAAATGTGCTGATTTCCTGTGTTTACACCAATCAGTCTTAGGATTATATCTCAAGATCTGGAAGGGCCCTCAGACCATCTGTCCAACCTCATTTTGTGGATGTGAAACATAAGGCCAAGGAAGGATAAGTTACTTGCATGTGGTCACAAGTTTCTGAGGTGGGATTTGTACCTAGTTCCTTTAAACATAGAACCAATATTCTGTCTCACTACACCTGGCTGACTACATTTATTAAGGAGAAAGTTTTTGGAAGCGCCCAAGGGCTTTAAAAATAATTTTATTATTTATTTATCAAAATGAATCAAATAATTATACTTTTCAAATAAAACTTAAAGCCTTCCCCCATTTCTCCTTATAGGCAACACGTTAAGGACGTGTGACTTTCGTCAGGGTGGGGCCTCTATTCCTAGACGTGGGATTTCTTTGGTTTGGGGAGGTCTACCCAGGTAGTTCACAACCCTTCTGTGATTCAGAAAAGGCTTAGTGGGCGGTGTTACAGACAATCCTCCCTGACACGTGATGAGGCTCAATGACTGTGCAGGAAGTGACATCACCTTAGTTAGCTATAGCCCCAATGTTCTTCATGCTACTCCTGCTCGTGGTCAGCTTTTTCTATGGAGAAACCCACTGGGCAGTGCGTCACCTACCGCGTGGTCTTGCTCATTTCGATCCAATAATAGTCTTTCCTGAGACTCTCTCCCATTCAGTCGTTCCTTCAGCAGGCTACTGCACTGTTTGTTTTATTGCTTTGTTTCTGTTTTAGTTTTTCTCTTCTGTATTCGGCTTCTTTTTTATGGTATTTTTTTTTTTTTGTTTTCAACATTTACTTCCACATGATTTTGAGTCCCACATTTTCACCCCATCTCATCCCTCCCCCACCCCAAGATGGCATGCATTATGAATACCCCTTCCCTTAATCTGCCTTCCCTTCTATCTCTCCCCCCTTCTCTTATCCCCTTCCCCTTCAGTTTTCCTGTAGGGCAGGATGGATTTCTGTACCCCATTTCCTATATTTCTCATTTCCCAGTTGCATGTGAAAACATTTTTTTAAACATGTGTTTTTAAAACTTTGGGTTCCAAATTTTCTCCCTTCCTCCCTCCCTGCCCACTCTCATTGATAAGGCAAGCAACTAAATATAGGTTATATATGTGCAGTTATGCAAAACACTTCCATAGTAGACATGCTGTGAAAAACTAACTCTATTTCCCTTAATCCTATCCTACCCACCCTTTATTCTATTCTTTCTTTTGACTCTGAGCCTCCTCAGAAGTACTTGCTTCTGATTACCCCCTTTCCCAATCTGCCCTCCTCTCTATCATCCCCCTACTCTCTTGTTCCCTTCCCTTCCCCCTATTTTCCTGTGGGGTAAGACAGATTTCCATACCCAATAGAGTGTGTATGTTATTCCCTCCTTAAGTCAAATTCTATGAGAATAAGATTCACTCATTCCCTCTCACCTTCCCCTGTTTCCCCTCCACTGTAAGAGCCTTTTCTTTTCTGTTTTTTTTGTGGGATAATTTACCCCATTCTACCTCTCTCTTTCTCCTTCTCCTAGTATAATCCTCTCTCACCCCTTAATTTTATTCTCCAGATATGACCCTTCATCTTCAACTCATCCTGTGCCCTCTATCTATCTATCTGTCTATATCTATATGTACATACATATAATTTTTCCCCTCCAACTACCCTAATACTGGTAAAGATCTCATGAGTTACAAATATCATCTTTCCATGCAGGAATGTAAACAGTTCAACCTTAATAAGTCTCTTATGATTTTCTCTTTCCTGTTTACCTCTTCATGTTTCACTCGAGTCTTGTATTTGAAAATCAAATTTTCTATTCAACTCTGGTCTTTTCATCAAGAATGCTTGAAAGTCCTCTATTTTGCTGAATGACCATTTTTTCCCCTGCAGGATTATACTCAGTTTTGCTGGGTAGGTGATTCTTGGTTGTAATCCTATCTCCTTTGCTCTCTGGAATATTATATTCCATGCCCTGCTGTCCCTTAATGTAGAAGCAGCTAAATCTTGTGTTATCCTGATTGTGTTTCCACAATACTTGAATTATTTCTTTCTGGCTGCTTGCAATATTCTCTCCTTGACCTGGAAACTCTGGAATTTGGCTATAATATTCCTAGGAGCTTTCCTTTGGGGATCTTTCAGGCGGTGATCAGTGGATTCTTTCAATTTCTATTTTGCCCTCTGGTTCTAAAATATCAGGGCAGTTTTCCTGGATAATTTCTTGAAAGATAATGTCTAGACTCTTTTTGATCATGGCTTTCAGATAGCCCAATAATTTTTAAATTCTCTCTCCTGGATAGATTTTCCAGGTCATTTGTTTTTCCAATGAGATATTTCACATTGTTTTCTAATTTTTCATTCTTTTGAATTTGTTTTACAGTGTCTTGATTTCTCATAAAGTCACTAGCTTCCAATTGCTCTATTCTAATTTTTAAGGAAGGATTTTCTTCGGTAATCTTTTGGACTTCCTTTTCCATTTGGCCAATTCTGTTTTTTAGGGTATTCTTCTCCTCATTGGCTTTTTGGACCTCTTTTGCCATTTGGGTTGGGCTATTTTTTAAGGTGTTATTTTCTTCAATTTTGGGGGGGTCTCCTTTAGGAAGCTGTTGACTTGTTCTTCATGATTTTCTTGCAAAACTCAGTTTTTCCTCTACTTCTCTTATTTGCTTCTCAAAATCCCTTTTGAGCTCTTCCAAGGCCTGGGACTGATTCATACTCTTCTTGGAGGCTTTGGATGTAGGAGCTTTGGCTTCATTGTCTTTTTCTGGTTGTATATTTTGATCTTCTTTGTCACCAAAGCAAGATAATGTAGTCTGACTCTTTTTGTGCTGCTTACTCATGATCCCGGCCAGTTACTTGAGTTTTAAACTCTTTGTTAAGGTAAAAGTCTGCTTCCAATGTGGAGAATGTACTGTCCCAAATTTTGGGGGTTTGTACAACTGTTTTCAGAGATACTTCTAGGGACCTGAAAATTTTTAGTTCTTCCAAGGTGCTATGATAAGGGGCAAGGTGTTTTCTCTCCACCACTACAAGAAGCTTCACCACACCAGCACTCCTCCTTGCCCCAGGACCACCCCTCAGAACTGTGACCCAAATCCAAGCACCAGTAAAGCAAAAGATTCCAGCCTCAGCACTGGCAAAGAGATCACTGCAAGCCCCCTCTGATCAGCCACTTGATTCCCCCTCAGTCTGTGGGCCAGAAGCTCAGGGAACAGCCGTGGACCCCGGGATTGGCTGAGACCTGGCTCCTTCTTTCACTGCAGTCACAGACTTCTCCCACTGACCTTCTGTTTGTGGGTTGAGAAGTCTGGAAACCACCACAGCTGCCTGTAATTCAGCCCTCTGAGGCCTGCTCCGGGGTCGCTGTGGCCTGTGTGCCCACGCTGCACTGTGCTCCTCTCCCAGCCCCGTGTGATATACCTTTCCAATCAACCATCCAGGCTGTCTTTGGCTGGAAATTTGTTTCACTCTGTCTTTTTGTGGGTTCTGTTGCTTTAGAATTTGTTTAGAGCCATTTTTTATAGGTATTTGGAGGGTTTTGGGGGGAGAGCTCCAGCAAGTCACTGCTTTCCCTCCACCATCTTGGCTCCACCTCTGTATTCAGCTTCTTGAACATTGGACATCGAGAGTGACCAATAATATACCTTAGTTATTTAAGTCATCAAAAGTCCTCTAGAAGACCTTAAGTACCATACCACCAAGGGGTGGAATGTGGTAGAGCAATATTCCATCCCCTGCCACCACCAGTACCCCCATGCAAGTTGTACTAGTTTTTCCTTAAAAGATTTTGAGACCTTCATTGAAACTCAGAGAGCTCAGAGGACTAAAGACTCAGATTGTTGTTGTCACTTCCTCATCAAGTAAGTAAAAAGCAGCATTGAAGAGCTCTCTGATGTTTGGCTGGTGAAAAATTATGGGAAAGGAAATTTTGTTCAGCCTAATCTATTTAAGATATCTTCATTGCTTCTCTTTGTGGAATATCTTTCTGCTATGACTAAGCAAATCTCTTCTTGTTAACTGTTGAATGATCTACAAGTGTCTCATTTTGTTCTAACTTCAAACCTAAATTACCAGGGGACTGACCTAAGTCAGGCTCAGCCCAGGATAATCAGCATTGTCTTGAAGGACTTGAACATAATGGAGCTTGTTGACATGGAGGAGGACCTGTGCAGAGAAGGATGATCCTGAGCTGGTCTTCATGCTTCTGATTGTGTTTTGGTGGTGGTTGCTATGAGGCACCCCACTCTTACTCATGGGAGATTAAAGAGTAGTCTGCAAATGGCCATTAAGCAAAGAGAGACAG
Organism: Vombatus ursinus; assembly: GCF_900497805.2. Classification (NCBI taxonomy): domain Eukaryota; kingdom Metazoa; phylum Chordata; class Mammalia; order Diprotodontia; family Vombatidae; genus Vombatus; species Vombatus ursinus. Next base: position 48,380,947 of record NW_020954588.1, read on the forward strand.
ATGTGAGTATGATCTCTGTCCTTAAGAATGGGACCTTGAGGTGTAAAACTGCATACCCTTTGATGGAGCAATTGATGCTGCAGTACAGACAGCAATACTAGGTCTGTATTCCAAAGAGATCATTAAAAAGGGGAAAGGACCCACATGTGCAAAAATATTTATAACAGCTCATTTTGTGGTGGACAAGAATTGGAAATTGAGGGAATGCCCATCAATTAAGGAATGGCTGAACAAGGGTGGTATATGAATATAACGGAATGTTATTGTTCTATAAGAAATGATGAGCAGGTGGATTTCAGAAAAACCTGGAAAGACTTACATGGACTGATGCTGAGTGAAGTGAGCAGAACCAGGAGAACATTATACACAGTAACAGCAACATTGTTTATGAGCAACTTTGATAGACTTAGCTCTTCTCAGTAATGTAAGGATCCAAGACAACTTCAAAAAATTCATGATGGAAAATGTTATCCACATCCAGAGAAAAAACTATGGAGTCTGAATGCAGATCGAAGTATACTATTTTATCTTTATTTTTCCCTTTCTCATGTTTTTTCCCTTTTGTTCTGATTCTTCTTTCACAACATGACTGATGTGGAAATATGTTTAATATGATTGTACATGTATAGCCTATATCAGATTGCATGCCATCTTGGGTAGAGGAGAGGGGAAGTAAGGGGGGAAAAGTTGGAACTCAAAATCTTATAAAAGTGAATGTTGAAGACAAAAGAAAAAGAATAGGGCCTAGAAAATAATTACAGTTAGCTATGCTTTAGTCCCTCTGCTTTTGTTAATAATTTAAGCCTCCTCCCATTTTCACTAGGGAATCTCTTTAGAGATCATTTTGCCTTCAAAACAACATGGAAGGATTAAATTTGGGGGGAGTTGAAAAGAGATTTTTCCCTCATTAGAAAAGGACAAATTCAGAAGAACCGGTGCTCAGTCCTTACCAGGTCCAGATACCTTTCTTTGTATTGACAATGGTTATCAGTTCTCAATTGCCCTAGGGGAGGTTTCATAAAAGGAAGGTCTTATTGGCTTTGAGGAAAGAAGTCATATTTGTGTAAACTATTTGGTTTGGAATGGGTTTTTGGAAAGGACGATTCAAAAAATGCCCTCTACAGCAGTGGAGGGCATAAAGGAACCCACAGTGAGAGAGCACAAACCAAGGCACATCCCCGACATTTTAGGATTATTTAATAACTGTAATAAAGAAACTGGGTTATACCTGTTTTTTTTTTAATTTGGAATTTGAGAGATAATCCTTAATTTTGCTACATGGATTTTGTTGTGACCTTTTTTTGCAAGCAATTAGGGGAGACCCTTGAAAGGACAATGCTAAATTTTTCTCAGGAGCCCAGACATTTCTGGAATCAGGAACATGGACCAGTGTGCCAATGCTATCTTATTTAGTTAGCCGAGGGCAGGTGAGGGTGCTGCATCAATTTAAAAATGTCTCCACGCACCCCAGAACTGTGACCTGTGAACTCTATTTCTCTTTCTCTACTTCTAGTGAAAGATGTCTAAAGTGCACAGAAGTCAAGTTTCAGAAGCACGTCACCAACCCCTAGAAACCCCAGAAACTTCTCATGAAAGGGAAGTAGAACACACATAGAGGTCTGGAAGAGTCTCTGGCTTTGTCGGGTTTTTGTCTTTGTGTCTTTTCCCCAGCATGGTCAGGCAGAGAGCAGAGGGCGGTGGTAGGGAATGCAGGGGGACAGCACCCACTCAGGCCCAAGTACGCAGTGTCGGGCCTGCCAGAGTGGGCGGAATTAGGCCGCATCACTTACCCCACAATCATACTCAGCAGCACTCTGTCCTGGCATGAGGCAGAGGAGCTCTGGCACGGGGGTGGGGGTTGCAGCTAACCCTGGGAGAGCTGGCAGTTGGCAGAGACTCAGGCCCCAGCAGCAGTGGCCGAGGGGCATCAGGGAGAGATGCGGCCCCTAGCAGCGGCCAGCAGCACTGGACGCTGGGCAGAGATGTGAGTCTCAGCAGCCGCTGACAGTGGATCAACTCCCAGCAGCAGTGACCTCGTGGCAGAAGAGCGGCCACTGGCCTGTTCGCAATAGACCAATGGTCACTGATTGCCTCTTCACCTGGTTGCCGCTGCTGTACCCACTGACCGTCATACAGCTGCTCTCTAGGGAAGGCTTGAAGGACCGGTTGCTGGAAAGGAGCTTGCTTTTTGGCAACAACGGGAAAGTGAAAGTGTCTAACTAGCAGGCCCAGAAGAAGAGAAGTTCCTCAGAGGCCCCTCATGGGGCAAAGATCTCGTATTTCATCCTGCTGCCATAGATCTCCTGAGGAGGGGGAGATAATGCGTCATGATCCAGGGAACATGAAGGATGGGGTGATACAGAGGAGATCTCCTTGACTTATGAGGAGGATCAGAGTCGGTGACTAAGCAAGGAAGGGCATCACTTCCCTGAAACCTTGCGGTTCCTGGTATTTCTCCAGCTTATGGCCAAGTGTTTATATCGCAAGACCACCGGGAACTGCGAAGATTTAGCATCGACCTCACAGGGACCTGATTGTTTACCCCCGGGATTTAGACCTGGATTTACACTGTTTAGATCTGGAACTCTCCCAGACCCAGTCACTCCTTCAGGGAACTGTTACATTGCGTGTTTGGTTTAATTTTGCTTTTTTTTTCTTCTCTGTTTCTGTTTTAGCTTTCCTTTCCCTGTTTCAGCGCTGCCTATGTCAGGCTTTTTTTGAATGTCAGAGGTCAAGGTTGACAACAATGGATCTTAGATCAGTAGTTATGTAATGGAAGATCCTCTGGATACCTTAGGGACCTCACCCCTAGGGGTGGCAGAAGAATCCTAACTCTTGTCCTCCATGCAAGGTAGGTTAGTTTTCCCTTAAAAGTTACTGAAACTCTCCCTGAGACTTGATTAACCCAGAGGACTAAAGGCTTCAACTGTTCCTGGTACAGTACAGCCATATCAGGAGCTCCCTGATGCTTGGATGGTGGAAAACAAAGGGTTACTTAGACCAGGGAGCTTTCCTCAACTGAATCAGCTCAATGCATATCCTCGTTGACTATCCTGCTATGGCTAAGAAAATCCTTTTGTTAATGGCTGAACAACTTTCAAGCGTCTTGTCTTGTTCTCATGTTGAATCAAAACTTCCAGGGTCCTGGCTTGAGTCAAGCTCAGCCCAGAACAGCTGAGGTGGTCAGACCAGTGCCTTAGGAAGATTATTTTTTTTTGTTTATTTTATTTATTTATATTTTTTTTTGGGTGAGGCAATCAAGGTTAAGTGACTTGCCCAAGGTCACACAGCTAGTACGTGTCAAGTGTTTGGTCTGAGGCCGCATTTGAACTCAGGTCTTCCCGACTTCAGGGCCACCACCTAGCTGCCCCTAGGAAGATTATTTTGGCAGCTGTATAAAGGATGGGTTGTAGAGGAGAAGAAGGCAGAAAGTAAGGAGACTGATTGGGGGAAGGGGGGATTGCAATAATCCAGTGGAAAGACCATGACAGCCTGAGTTAAGGTCTTGCTCTTGTGAATGGAAAGACAAGGACGGAATTGAAAGATGTGGATGTAGAGTAGACAAGATTAGGCAACCAAATGAATGTAGTGTGTGATGGTGAACGATAAGTCAGGAATGGTTTGTGGGGAACAACCCTCAGTGCCTGGGACAATATGGAAACCCTCAGCAGAAATAAGGGAATTTGGAGGAACAGCAAGTTTGAAGAGGAAGATGATGAGATCAGCCTTGAAGCACCGTGTTTGAGATCGTTGAGAGTCCACGGTCCATTCATCTCTACCCATTGTAGGAGTTGGTCCGAGATCTCGCTACTTTCATGACTCAAATATCTCATTGGAGATGAGTGAAGGGCTCACGTGTCCGACGTCGTTAGTCGATAGACTGCAAGCTGTCTGTGTTCTTGCAGAGGTGAATAGAACACTGAGGTATTACATACACGAGAAGTCCCTTTACCACGGAAAACAATTTTCCAGAGGAGAAAGCAAGACTTTTCAAAGAAAAACAAAGTCTGCTCCATTTGTTTCTGCTCACGTTTGAAACCGTGGGCCCCCCACCTTCCTGTCTCCCCAGCGACGCTGACCTCCAAGAGGAATTGGCCAGAGTTCCTCTGTCAGGCCCCGGTAAAAAAAGCTTGTTGGTGCCGATGACGTCGTGCCCATTCCCCAGGGGATTAATGCCTATGCTCATTTTCGAGAGCTTACCCCACCTTCTTTTCTTCATAATCACCTGTAATTACCCAGGAAGTTATAGTTGGGGTGTTTCTGCCGTCATCTCCTATATGCTTACATGCAGATAAGACACAGTCATCTACTTCAGGGAATAAGCGATCACAACTAATCACATAGCCTGTGTCCCAGACCCTGCTCCACTCCATTCCGAACTCGAAATTTAAATGTGCTGAATTCATTCTTGGGAGCTTCTCATAGGACTCTCTCTCTGGTTAATTCTCTATTTGGTTAATTTGATTAATTAAGAGCTTCTCCTAAGAACTTCCAATTCTTGTTTGTTTTCCTCCCCCACCCCAGTTCTACCCTGGAAATATCAAGGTATAGCTTGTGTCTAGTTTTCTATGTACGTGAGTCAAAGGGTGCTCAGCTCTCTTACACTCGCATTCAGGCTAACAATCAAACTAACGATCTTTCTTGTATACAAGACAGCCTTTTCACACACCCCAGATACTCCTTCCAAAAGTTCACAAAAGGTACGCAGGAGTCCATAAATATCCAAGACATCCTTCCTTCCCTTCAGGGGGAAAGTTACTGGAATAGCTTGCCATTTCCTTCTCCAGCTTATTTGACAGACGAGGAAACTGAAACAAACAGGGTGAAGTGACTTGCCCAGGGTCACACAGCTAGCAAATGTCTGAGGCCAGATTTGAACTCAGGAAGATGAGTCTTCCTGACTCCAGGTCTGGCACTCTATCTGTGCCCTAGTTGTGCCCAGATGGCACTACAAATTATATAATCACAAAATTTGAGAATTGGAAGGGAAGTCTGAATCTTTAAGGGGACTGTCTTGGACCCTGTCAAAGGGAGGGATTTCACCCGAATTCCAAGGTCTTGTCCTGTTGGTAATCTCAATTCCATTTCTTTTGTGAGGGGAATAAGGGAGCACTTTATTCCTTTTCTTTGTCTCTTTATGTCCTTCTGGTCTTTCCATTGTGCTTCCTGAATTTTTCTGTGAGGGAAAATAAAGCTACCTGCTGTCTGCTATGCATTTGTTTCCTTGATTGTGCTTATGGGAGCTGGATACCCCATCACCTACATTTGGGAAAATCTAATCATGAGTCTATTTGGAGATTCTTGAGAACAGGCTATGGACGAGGAGCTAGGAACCAAAGAAAAATTAATTTTGGAGAAGAGCACCCACAATCCAGAAGATTTCAGGAAGGAAACAGATCAAAATTAAACAGGAGGAGAAGGTGTGGGTGATTTACGATCCTTACCAATGGCAGGAGCACCTATATCAACGAGACCAGTTGAAGTAACAAAAGAAATTTGATTCTGAAAATGTTACTATTTCACTCAAAAGCAATATTTTATTCTATCCATTTAAAGTAATTATGCATCCACTTTTTATCCCAATGTGTAACTTGCAATCAAACAATATGAATGAGGGGACTGAGATATTAGAGAATCAGACCCTGGCTCTGGTATTTACAACCTGGGGCGAGTCTTTGGAAGCTTCTGCACTTGGGGGCACCTTGAGGAGGCAGAACCTTGCACCTCCATAAAGAGGGGAGCAAGTGAGAGGAAGTCAGCCCAGAGGGAGCATTATGCTCCAACACACACACACACACACACACACACACACACACACACACACACACACACACACACGTACACACACTCGGACTTTATGGAATTCTAAAAGTTGGAAGATCTGTGATTCTCCGTTCCCATTGGCTTTCTGTCAAAACCAGTGGCAGCAAATGATGGTAATACGTACATTTGGAGCTGAGATAAAACCAGAAACACCCAGGAAAAGCAGTTTCAGAATTCTCCAAGGGCACTAACTTTTACTGCCTAGATGAGAGCTACAACTAAAGGGACCTTTGTGAGGACCAAGAAAGAAGGACTTCTACTAATCCAGAACTATGAACTTACCCTTTTGGCACGTGAACTCTTTAAGGCTGAGCCCACCCTCCTCAGCGACATCGTGTATGCAAGGAAAGAGCGTGCTTCTCATTTAGGAGGTGGGGAAGGGGCGGGGAGGGGAGGAAGGAGGAGGCAGAGATTTCTATAACTGTCCTTGCTATGTCTGCTTATTGAATACCACCATTTAATAGTCAATTAAGTTTGGTTGTTTGATAATCCACTGGGACCACACCAAATAAGAGCTTGTAAGTGGCAATAACTGAGAGTTATTCCTAGATCTCTGAGAGGAATAGAAGTATCAGCCGTGCTCTGGGGACCCAACTGCCAGTGTATGTGGGATCTGGGATAGTACAGACAGAAAAGATGTTACAAGTATCATATTTTATCATTTATCATGATATGTCATTGGATCTCGGTTCATTCTTCTGTAAGATGTAAGGTTTTACTAAGTGTCCTCCACTAAGGTCTAAATCCGTTGTCCTCTATTTCTGACTTTTCTTCTTTCTTCTATGGTTAGAAACATCATTATAGTGAAGGATTGACAGACACAGAGAAGATTCTTTTGTTTCCTGAGGATCCCAATTATAACAACAAATAATAAAACCCTTCCATTCTTCACTTGGTACTAGATTTTTCTTTAAAAAAAAATGGTTGAGGGGAGAGGATCTTTAGGTCCTGGTAAAACTTTAAGTATACTACCATATGCTCATTTACTCATAACTCATTTACTCACTCTCATTTTCCTCATTCATTTACTCACACTCATAAGAAGTCTCCTGTCTCTGGTCTTCATGAAGGGGAGTGAAGACATCCCTCAGCTGGAGAGGGTATGCTAATAAAAGGCATTTGGGTCTCAGCCCAGTCTGAACATTCTGAAATTTGCTAGAAAACAAGGCAAATGGCATTGGGAGAAGATCATAATGAATTAACCAGAGGTCAGATAATCATGATTTAACTTTATTTCACTCCTGCAGAGTAGTGAGTTGTTGTTCTTTTTAATGAGGTCTGTGTCACTTGTATTCTCCTCTGGCTGCTGATGTAGGGTGTTTGGGGACCACCAACCTTTCCACTGAGTTCCATGTCAAGAGACTTCTATCCTCAATTAGCACATCTGCTATTGACCTTTTCTTTGGGTGTTGGTTCTGATGTGTACAAGGCCTTATGTGTCCCCATAAGAATGGCAAAATGTGATTAAGCTGATAGGTTTATTCCCAATTAGGCATAGCACGAGTTATTTTCCAGGTGACTGAGTAGGATTTTCCCCCTGCCTTAATGAATCAAAGTAAAGATAACGAACCAAAGTAGAGATGGAGTAGAATAGGGCCTGGATCACTTAATGCAGCCAATCGTGTAAAGCTCACCAAACAACCATAAGTTAGTTCCATTTTTCTACTGCTTCTCTGCAAAAGTAGAGTGAGAAAATAGTGAAGTTTTAAGAACCAGCCACAGGATAGCTAGAGTGCCTTGAGACAGCAACAGAATAGAAACAAATTGTTCCACTGGCAAAAGCTAAGGATGTTTTGTGGGGTGGACCCAAAGAAGAGATCCGACAGCATCCCTCTCCACTTTCTACTCTTTGGCCCTGCCTTTCCATTGAATATTGAGCTATTCTCTTTCCAATCATAAAAAGATTTCTTTGATAATCATACTTCTATCAATCAATCAATAAGCATTAATTAAGCATCAATTAATTATGCGACAGGCACATCCTTAGTTCCCATTTAGTTTCTGTTGTTTGACACTCATGCACAGGTGAAGGTTAGTTTGAATAGATAATTAAAGATAATAATTATCCTCCCAAGCAACAAATATCCTTCCCTGCCCCCATATCTGTTCTTAGGATCTCCAGTGGAAAATGGCCTCAAAACGAATTCGCTTTCTCCATCTTCTGCTTTGCTGAGGGAACTCGCTTGCCTAAAGGAATGAGGATAGATTTGCTCTTTGCAAAACAACTTTTCATTAGTTCATTGAGACTCCCAGTATCCATGCTGAGTCTCATACCTTGTTCTAGGCTATTCTGAGATTTCCTGGTGTGTGGTCCATTGTATTTGGGCAGTAGGATGGTGAAGGGCCAGGAGGAGAATCATTTCTTCCCAAATTCAAGAGCATCAGAGAGGTCAAAGTCCACATATGGGCTCTCTTCCTTGACTGGGCCCATCGCATCAATCGGTTTCCATGGGCGTCCAGGGCATTTGGGGGCAGATGGTTCTGGAAAATCAGGCACCAAAGTAAACAAGGGGCTCTTTGGCTGGACAGGGATGTCTGGGATCCAGTCGTCATCTGTGTCCTCTTCCTCCCCTGCCTTCTCCTTTTCCTTCTCCTTGGTTGTAGGCTCAGATGGGGGACTGGTTGGGTTAAGATCAAGGAGATCTAAATCTTGAAAATCAGAAGGGGTAATAGTGACCTCTTGCAGTGATGAGCTAAGGAGGGGTGGTGGGCCTTGTGTCTCCTCTTGGGTCTTGGAAGAAGGAGAATTCTCTTTAATGGGGCTGTCCAGATACCCGTTTGTCCAACTCCCATGGCTTTTCTTGTCTTTTTTCTCATGTTTCTGATGGCCTTCACCATGTTTGGGTTTGTGCCTGTGGCCATGCTTTTGACTGTGAGCATGCCCATGTTTATGCCCGAGGCCGAGGCCAGGGTGGTCTTTGTGCCCATGGCCAGAGCTGTGTTCCTTTCTATGCCCGTGACCAAAGCTACGAATAAGCCCTTTTTCTTTTCCTGGGCCTTGTGCTTCCTCTTGATCTGTCGTATCAGAAGTCTGGGGCTCACTTGGAGCCTCTGCTCCGTTCGTTTCTGGGATCAGTGCTGCCGCTCGAAAAGGGGAAAAACCTGGAGGTCTTTTCATAAGCATCTAAAGAGAAGCATGGACAAATGAGTTTCAACAATGACCACAATATCCCTGCACAGGCAAAGGGCACAGGCTTGGCCAGGTTCATTCATCTCACTAGGAAGCCAGAGTTTTCCCAGTTTTGGATACTTTAGTAAGGGTATGGGGAAAAGGGAAGCTAAGTGGCTGTGTTTCCCCTCTGTGTTGGCTATCACATTGATTTATAGAATGAATGGATTGTGAAGTGGTGTGGTATAATGGATAGGTAACTGGGCTTGGAATCAGGAAGACCTGGGTTCAAATCCCACTCAGAAATTTACTAGCTGTGTCACTTTGGATAAATCATGCAACTTCTCTGAGCCTCAGTTCCTTAATTCATATAATGAAGGCAATACTAGCACCTACCTCACAGGGTCAATCAAATGAAATAATATACAAAAAGTGCTTTGCAAACCTTAACAAAAGAAATAATCCTGATAAGGTAGTCAACAAATTTTAAAGGGCTACGTAAATGTGAGCTATGAGGATGATGACGATAGTGATCATAGTTGTCAATAAGACCAGATTAAATTTTTGGATCAACAATTCCACTGCCAGAGATCCAAGAGATCCAAGAAAGAGAAGAAGGACCAATATATACCAAAATATTGATAACAGTTCTTTTCGTGATGGCAAAGAAGTAATGGGAGAACTATGGGAGTGCCCATCAATGGGGGAATCTTTGAACAAATATGGTATGTGAATGTAATAGAATACTATGGTGAAGTGGCCAAGGAGATGATTTTAGAGCCCTGTATGAAGTGATGCATGGAGAAGTGAGCAGAACCAGGAAAACCTTTTATACAAAACTAACAATATTGTAAAGACAAACAAATCTGCAAGACTCAAGAAGTGATGAATGCAACGATGAACCACGATGCTATTTTAAGAATACTACCTGCCTTCTGCCAGAGGTGGGCGATGGATTCAAAATGCAGAATGAGACAAACAGTTTTGGACGTGATTAATGTGGGAATTTGTTTCACTTAATTATGTGTATTTGTTACAAGGGTTTTTTCCCAATGGAGGTAGGTGAGAAGGAAAGAAAATGCACATTAAAAAATAAAATTCAATTTAAAAGAGAATACTAGACAAAATGTGTGTTTTTTATCTATGAAGGGAGACCACCAAAATTCTGATTATAATGGTTTATATTTATATGGCACTCTACGGTTTACAAAGCAATCCCTGTGAGGTAGGTTTTTACAAATAAGGAAAGAGAGGCCCAGAGAAGGAGTAAAGTGACTTATTCATGGTCATGCTACATTTCTACTCTACCTGAGGCACCCACAAGGGAAGATGTATCTGAGACCTTGTCTATATCCCAAACAATCCTACCTCCATGATCTTCAGTTCTGAAATTTCCCAATCTGATCACAATCTCCTGCTCTGATGTCCTCTCAGCGTTCCACTCATCCTAAATATTCTCTCTGTCCCCACCACAACCTGCCACCCCATTTTCCAAATCTACTACTCCAGTTCAGGCCTCACTGTTGTCCCGTCATGGTCTTGACCTTCTAGTTAATGAATCCAACCAGACACTATACTCTACCCTTAAACCCTTGCCCCTTCAATCATTTATGCCCTGTCAATACTCAACTCTGGGCAATCCTCACTGTCTACCTTCTGTGCTCCTACTTTTAGGATGCTTGAGTAATATTATCTGACCTCAACTGGGGCTTCATTGCTACACAGTAATTTTTATTAGTCTCTAATTGACTATCATTCCCTACATTGGCTCTTCCAAAGCTCCTGTTTCCTTAGGCTCTCCACTAGCAATCCCATCACCCTCTTTCTTATGAAACTACCTTGTCTTCCAATTTGCTGAGAAAATCAAAGGCATATATTATGAGCTAGCTCACCTCCTTTACTCTCCCCCTCAAGCCCCAGGCTCATTTTTTTTCTCCATTTGCTCCAGGATGCAGTGACCTTTCCCCTTGCAAGTTCTAAACCTTCTGCTTGTTACCTTTTCCCCATCCCCTTCAGGAATTTGCCTCATCAGTTGTTCCTTCCCTCTTATCTTTGATCTCTCTCTAACTACGAGATCTCTCAAAATTTGCCAGTGACCTCTTAATTTCTCATTCCTCATCTGCCTTGTTCTCTTTCAGGATACTTCCCATTTTCTTTTTTACTGGTTTTCATCATATGTTTCTGCTCCGTAAGTACAAGCACACCCCAGTCTCAGTGCTGAGCCCTCTTCTGCACTAACTCTGTTGGTGACCTCATCATCACTAATGTGTTCAGTGATTGTCTTTATCTGTCTGGCTCTGATTCTCTCTCTCTCTCTCTCTCTCTCTCTCTCTCTCTCTCTCTCTCTC
>NW_020954588.1:48392326-48505322 GCF_900497805.2 Vombatus ursinus
CTCTCTCTCTCTCTCTCTCTCTCTCTCTCTCTCTCTCCTTCTCCCTAGGCTTGCCTCTTCCACTGCCTGCTCAGTATCTCCACCTGCATCTGTTGATGGCAACTCAAACCTAGCACATCCAAAATAGAATGAACCTGACCCTTTTCTTACTTCTGTTGAGGGCACCGGTAGCCTCCCAATAAGCCAGGTTCAAAATCTGGGAATCATCCTTATCTCCTGATAATCAGCCTCTGGTGCTCTCTCCTACCCCTCAACCCCAAATTTCAATCAGTTTCCAAGTCCTCAAATACCGATTTACTTAACTCCATTCCTAGGGCCACCCTCATCATTCAGGCCCCCATCACCACTCACCTAGACTATTGTAATAGTTTTCCAGTTGGTCTCATAGGAGCATAGAATTAAAACTGACAAGGAACCTAGAGGCCACTGAGTCCATCCCTTTCATTACAGATAAGGAAACTGAAGCACAGAGATTTGGACTCAGGATCACACAACTAAGTGTCTGAGGAAAGATTTGAACTAAGCTTTTCCTGATGCCAAGCCCAGAATTCTAGCCACTGAGCCATCCAACTGTCTTTTCACCTCCATCCTCTTTCCTCCATCCTCCATCTATCTGGTATCCACCATATACTCAAATAATCTTGCTAAGATACAGGTCTGACTTGCTGTATTTGTAAAATCAGCACCTAGAACAGTACCTGGAAACCAGTAGATCAAAATAGCTACTTCCTTGATTAATTTATGTCCCTCCATAGCTTAAAGACCTTCAGGGCCTTACAATTACCTTGAGGGTAAATAAAAATTCTCTTCATAGTATTGAATTGAACCAAAAGTTTCAACGGGTTTTATAGACTGAAGAGAGAGAGAGAGAGAGAGAGAGAGAGAGAGAGAGAGAGTAGATAGATAGATAGATAGATAGACAGATAGATAGAGATACAGAAATATATCTAGAGATATTAATATAGAGATATCTGGAGAGAGAATCTTTTTGGACTGGGATACAGGACAAGTTCAATGACAAAAACATAATTTCTTCAGAAATACATATTTGCACACATGGGGTTCATAAGTACACATTTGGACACAGACAGACCATAAATCATTGGGAAGTCTGGAGAAGAAGTGACTTGCCTAAGAAGGAGTATGTATGCTTGTCTGTGTGTGCATGTTTTGGGGTGTGGACCAGTGCAGGGTGACTGAGTTGATCTCTTTACTAATAACTCCTTGGAAGCATCCAAGCTGACGTTTTGCTTCACTTGGATCAGAAAGTGGTTCTCGCTCATTTCATGAAACATCAGTACATGAACTAGACAGAGAAAGGCAGGACTCTACCTCTGTTGGCTGCTCGCAGTGAACTGTAGGGTTAAATGTACCCTCGTCCTCCATGGGGATATTCGCTACACATTTCAAACCATCCTGTCCAGAAAAACAAAAGTGAAATGAGCGATCTGTAGGCTAGCCCCGAGCTGCTTCAGTATCCTTCACTCCAGCCCAACATGTCCCATCGCCCTCTGGACATACTCTGGTATGCGGACTTAGCCTCTTACCCCTAACTTACTGCATACAAATAGGATCCTAGGAAGTGAAAGGGACTGCAGAGACCATGGAGGCTGACCCCTTCATTTATAGATGAGGATACTACTGCCCATGGAGATAAAGCAATTTGCCCGAGGTTATAGAGAATTAGCAGCAAAGCAGAACCAGATTTTGGTTCTTTCTAGACTTCTTTGATGCCCCTAGCTCTTGTGCTTCTCTGTCCCACTCCTTCACAACTTATATGCTATCTACTTCTCTCTGTCCATGTACCTCCTCTGGAGAGTGGCAGCTCCTTGAAGGCAGGGATGGATTTTTTTGTTCTTGGTCTCTGAATTCTTAGTATCAAGTACCTGGCACATAGTAGGTACCCTGATATTGGTTGGATCGGATTAAATTCCCATCACATCACTAATTTTCTCTGTATTATCCGACAAGAAAAAAGCTTGAACTAATTTTCTTATAATGGTACTAAGGTCAAGACCAGTGTGCTCAGAACCTTTTATGTGTCCTCGACCCTTTTGTCAGCCTTAAAGCCTATCAGCTCCTCTGAATTATGTCTTTAAATGCATAAATAAAATGCAGATTATATGAAGTAGTATTATTAAAATGGTTTAAAAACAAATTTATGGACCCTAGATTAAGAACTTCTGGCCCTGAGTGAGGACCCTTGGATAATGGACTCTGGCCTCCCTCAGATCATAGATAATTGATTCCCTAGTGACTTACCCCTAGCTCCTTAAATGTACAGTCTTCAGAATACTTGTCTTTCTCTTTAGAGCATTCAGTTTCTTTGATGAGAAATTCAATGATATATTTGGGTTCAGGTCCCACCTGCAAAGTCAACAGGAAGCAGTTTGTGTTTCTGCTTTCATCCCAAGCATCTTACTTCTAGCATTTCTAAGGCAGCATCCTAAGTAGAAAATTATCCAAAGAGTTTGGGCAAGGGGGGAAAAATTACGTATGTGTGTGTGTGTGTGTGTGTATGTATATATGTATGGCATATAGAGATACACATATGTGTATGTATATAGTTAGAAAATGTTATACATGTATATATATGTATATATATGTGTGTGTGTATGTATATGTGTATATATATATATGTATGTGTATATGTATATGTATATGTATATGTATATATGAAGCAGCTCAGTGGCCCAATGAATAGACCATTGGAGCTGGATTTACACTGAGTTTAAATCCAACCTCAAACACTTCCCAGACCCTGCACAAGTCAATTAACCTCTGTCTGCCTCTGCTTTCTCATCTGGAAAATGGGGGTAATGATAGCATCTGCTTCCCAGGGCTGTTGTGAGGATCCAGGGAGATAATATTTTGATGCTCTTGGCAAACCTTAAACACTATGTCAATGCTACCTATTATTAATCATTATCAATATGTGACATGCAGACCTCATGTTTGGGTGAACTTCTAACTCAGCCATATGACCACAGGGATGAGGAGAAGATGCCTAGGGGTGAAATTCTCATGTCTGAAACACGTCTTCGGGTGAATAAGGAGAGAAGGATCTGCCTTCATTTGGCTGATGACTTCATATTTGTATGAGGAAAGTAATGTCAGTGTTGTACTAAGTCACTTAGAAGAGTGACTGGCATGTACATCCTTGTCACCTCTATGGTGCAGGATGCCGGGCTTCTCTTCAAGCCCTGTCCAATTGCCCTGGACCCCATGATGCCTTTTCTGATGTCCCCAGTTCTTCGCACTGTTACTGCCCATCCCCTGGAACTCTAGGACTTATTTTGTATTCCCTCCTCTGTGATATCGCCCCATCCCTGATGGAATGTAGAAGTTCCTTGAGGGCAGGGACCCAGACCTGCCAACCTTTGTTTGTTTCTCATAGCCTGCTGCCAAGTACAATCCCTGTCATAGCATAGGCACTTAATGAATGTTTGTGGAGTTAGCTTGGTTTCCCATGCTCACTTGGGAGTGAAGCTTGGGAGCAGGGGAGGGGATATCATCCTGAAATTCTTAGGAATGCTAACACCTACTCCCTTCAACCCAGAGAGGACATGGATAACCACAGACAGGAGTTGATCCTTGGAAACTAGATTTAGACCAGTAAGGGAGGTCACCTGGTCTAACCTCATGTTGCAGATGAGGGAAGCAAGAAGAGTCAAAGGAGAGAAATGACTTTTACTGGTCCCCCATAAATGTAAAGGAACCCCTGAATGCCTGTGGCAAAACCAGGGCCATGACAGCAAAAGACATCTCTTTGAATCCAGTAGAATCAAATCAAAGCTTTAGGACCTAAATCATGATGAAATCCAGAAGTGATGGCTAATTACCACCCGCAAGCCTGCTGATGTCAAAAGACTCATTCACAAACCAGGGATTCTGCTTTCTGAATGGTGTCCATCTTGAAATAGAAGTTATTTTTACTCTCAGAGTTAATTTTTTCCAGGGAATATCTCAAAGGCTCATTCAGCTCTGGGCTGTAGATAGACATCTTTTGGGTCACAGAAGATCCTGAGTCACTCCCTGGAAGGCAAGAGTTCACTTTAGAATATGAGACTTCTGATTAGTACAAGCATTCAATGAGCAGGGGGAATTTACCCCCTACTGAAACCCAATGGAGTAGACTGGAACTTCCTGGTTAGTAAACTTGTCAAGTTGGTAAAATTTGTCTGGGAGGGGGCATCCCACCAGCCCTGGCTGCACTTTCCTTCTACCTGTCCTTCAGTGTACTTAAACCCTACTCCCTCCATGCGTTTTTTTATCCCCAGCACCATGCTTGGCACATAGTGAGGGCTTTATAGATGTCCCCTGGTCAGGGATGTTGTGGAGGGATGCTTTCACTTGTGCCTTGCATGGGTTGGCCTAGACATCTCAGAGCTCCCTCCCCACTCTGAGACCCTGTGAGTCTGAGATTGTAAATAAATGTTTGTTAATTTGATCTGTCCACATCTTATAGTGAATCATTTTGTTGCCTCTCCCAGGAGCATCTGGATTTTAAAGGAGGATCTAGTGGAAAGACCCAACAATTAAGCTAAAGGAATAAATCTCTAATGGTAAATTGCAAGTGCTCAGACAACTAGGAACTTCAAGCCATGAAACTAAAGATGGAAGGGAGAAAGCTCGGAGGCTATCCAGTCCAACCCTCATTTTACAGATGGAGAAATTCAAGAGATTTGTCCAGGATCACAGAGGCAGTAAATGACCAAGGTGGAATTTGAACCCAGATTCTCTGCCTCCAAATGCAGCGCTTTTCTGCTCTGCTGAGGGGAAGGTCCCTTGCTCTCACACAGGATTTTGGCTGGTCTGTGGGCTCAGGAGGCTCTGGGGCTTGCTTTGGGCTATGTTTGGGAGAATGTGGGCTCACAGGCTGCCCCAGAGTCAGAGGCGAGCTCTTGGTTAGCATCCTGAGGCTTTGTTCCTCCTCCATTTCAGAAGTCCCGTATGTTACTGTCTCAGCGAGGTACCTTTTCATCTCGTGGCCTCCTCCTCTTATAAAAGACGTAAGGGTCAAAGCCAGTGACTATCAAGAGGGCTGTCACTTACGTGGGTTGCACACCTGGGAGACAATACTGATTTTCATTTGGGGATCTACGTGGGTGAAATCGCTGCAGACACTTATCTCCTGGAAGGAAAGAAGGAAAGAGAAAGCTCGACAGAGAGAACAGTGTTTATCTGCTGGGTCCAGGGATGAACTCAGACAAACTTGTCACTAGAGCAAACTGCCCCGAGTCTCTGTAGTGCTGAGAGAAAGCTGCAGGCTCCACCCCAGGGTAAAGAAAGATGAAGCCGAGTAATAGAGAACCACCCAATCTGGGAGAGTGGTCAAAAATCCGTGGACATGGACGTCAGAGATCTTCTAGTCCAACCCCCTTGTTTTACAGAGGAAGAAACTGAGGCCCAACAGGTCATCGATTTAGAACCAGAAGAGACCCTTGAAATCATCTAGGCCAACTCCTTCATGTTACAAGTGAGAAAACAAATGCCCAAAGTGGTTAGTTAGGTGACTTGACTGAGGTTGCTCAGGAAATAAGTGGAAGTAATCAGGATTTGAACCCAGGTTCCTCTATTTCCAGGTCCTTCTTTCTGTTCACTGTACTGCTAATGAGCCATAAACCCTGGGTTTCTTTTGTAGATCCTGGGACTAGAAGAAATCTTAAAAGATCATACTGCATCTGAATGATTTGAGATGGGCTCTAGTTTATACTATTCAACCTCATGGATGCTTAAAAGACTCCGGGGAAGGGAGGGAGAGAGGGAAGAAGAGAGAGAGACAGAGAGACAGAAAGAGAAGAGAGAAGAAAGTGACAGACAGGAGAGGAGAAAGAGGGAGAGAGGGGGGAGAGAGAGAGAGAGAGAGAGAGAGAGAGAGAGAGAGAGAGAGAGAGAAAGGGAGAGACAGATAGAGAGAGACAGACAGACAGACAGACAGAGAAATAGAAAGGGAGAAAAAGAGGAGGATCCCCATGACACAAAGCTCCTCCATTGTGATCCTCATTTACAGGAGCTAGAAGCTGTCTCACAGAAGAATGCATGCTGGGGCTCTACTCCAAGATTCACCTTTGGAACTAACATTTCAGAAAGAGACAAGCACTGACTCAAATAAACATCCTTCCCTCTCTCCCTTAGTCCTTCCTCCCTTCTCCCTCCCTCCCTCCCTCCCTCCCTCCCTCCCTTCCTTCCTTCCTTTCTTCCTCTTTCCCTTCTTCTCTCTCTCCCTCTCCTCCCTTACTTCTGGGTAGATCCATCCTGCTCCTCTGGCTCCCAGTTTCTTCTCTCAAAGTCCTCAAGCTTTGGTAGAACTCATGGGACCCCAGTTCTCTGTCCTGAAAGGTTCCCCAGACCACACTTTGAGAACCGCATATCTGGAGAAAAGTGATCCAAGTTGGTACACCCAACTATGCACTTTGAGTTATAATAAAGATAAGATGATCTGTTTGTGCCATTGGCTACTGGCTACTGGGGTAATGGTAGCAAGCAGGGGCATGATATGCAGCATCCAACTGGACAATTCCCAATCCTATAACTCATCGAGTTGAAGAGTTGAGTTTGAAGGACACAGATGGTGCATTTTGTCTTGCAGTGACCCAGAAGATTCTTTTGGAAATGTTCATGTTAGCATCACTTACCCCTTGAGGCACAGGCTTGCATTTGGCACTTAATTGTCCATCCTCCTTCTTTGAGCAATCAGTCTGCATGATTGAATACTGGACCTTATAATTCCACCCATTGACTACCTACAATAAGAGGAATTTGAAAGGAAATTGTATTATTTGGCAGAGCTCCATAACGAAGGAGCCTTGAATCCAGTGTGCATTTAAACTGAATTGTTTGTTACTGAATTTGTAGCCAATCCAACCTAATAGACTAATTGCTCAGATTACTGCAAAACTTCTCAGTTTGCAACACATTCTCCTTACAATGACCCTGGGTGTGAGGTGCTGCCAGTTATCATTCCCATCTTATGGATGATGAAACAGAGGCACAGAGAGGTAAACCACATGCCCTTGGCCACACAGTGTATGGGTATCAGGATCTGAACCCAGGCCTCCTGAGATTCAGGCCAGCGCTCTTTCCCCTACCCTCTATTTTTTTCTGGACTAGACCTCTGACTTCATTGGTATAGGAAGTAAGGAGAGCCCCTACACAGTGCAGATGAGTACCTACTCTGTCACTTAGAGACTTGGAGAGCTGCTTATAACACTTGGAAGGTTAAGTGACTCACCCAGGATCACACATCCAGCAAGAGTGAGAGTCAGGACTTGAACCCACATCTTCCTGACACCACGGCTGATTCTCTCTTTACTAGGTGATGTTGTCTCTCTCATATGCACAGGATTGGTGATGTGCCAGGAGATACAAAAAGCAGTATCACCATCCCCTCCCTCAGAGACTTACACTTCAGTCAATGGGACAAAGCCCATGCACTAATCATGGAAATACAAAATAGAGCATGATAAGAGATTTTAAAAGTATGTGATAGGGGAGGGGGGAGGGAGGACAGAGAATCAGAACAGCAAGGAATGCCTTTTTGTCCTATTCTTGGGGAAATCAATCAACAAATATTTTATTAGGTGTCTACTAGCAGCCAGGCACTGAGCAATGTACCAAGGATACCAGTGGGTAAGTAGTAACTTACCAACAGCCCTGAAGTGGTTTTTTTAAGACATGAAGGGGAAATGCAGTGATCCATGCATCTGTGACACAGAGACATCCTGCAAGACCTTTAAAAGGCAGCTAGGTGGCTCAGTGAATAGAAATCAGGAAGACCCAAATTCAAATTTTGCCTAAGACACTTAGCAGCTGGGTGACCCTGGTCAAGTCACTTGGAGTCTCTCAGCCTGCCTTTCTTCATATGCCCCGAACGGGGGTAATAATAGCACTTAACATCCCAGGGTTGCTGTGAGGACCAAATGAGATAACATACAGAAAATGCTTTGCAAATCTGAAATTTAGGTATTATTAAAACACTAAATTTGCATGTTATTAAAACATTAAATTTGCATGTTATTATTGTATTTGTATGTACATACATATACATGTGCATATATATACATGTGTATACGTATAGCTGCACATCCTATTGATATCTCCACACCACTATCCCCATCCCATCAATGGCACAAATGGAGCCCAGGCACTCCCTCTTCTCCAGGAGCATCTTGTCCACATCCTTCCATGGAGAATCCACCCAACCCAGTGGAAGCCTTCCCTGAGCTCTTTTGACCATTCCCTTGGGATCGGGTCACACTTGGGGATGCTTGTCTATTACCTCTGGCTCTCCCTTGGCCATGACTTCCCCACCTTCTGTTCCAGTCACACTTTTTCTCAGTGTTATCTATGATAGCAAGTCTTCCTTGGCATAATGCTGCAGCATAATGATGTTCATCAGGCATCTCTCCTATGGGGTCTTTGCTGGTCCCTGCCAATTACTGAAGCTTGATCCTCCAAGGTTACCTCAAATCTGCTGTGGAGGTGTTTTGCATTTACTTATTCTTACATATGGTGTCTCATCTATTAGACTGTAAGATCCTTGAGGATAGGGACTTTTGTTTTTCTAATCCTTAGCAGCTGGCACAGAGTAGGCAAGGAAAAGACCTGAACCAGAAACTTCATTGATATCAGGAATCTCTCAGGTAAAGAAACTTGGCTCTGTGTTTTCATTTATACTTAGATGTATCTCTTGTTAACCTTCTTTGTGATTGAGGAAAAAATTGAGAGTACTAGAACTACCTGCATAGAGAATCAACAGAGGATTTTACAGTGCCTGTTAAAAACAAGCAATGAGAGAAGTTGAAGACCTTTTCCTGGAACTCGCTCAGTTCTTGAAGAGGTCAGTTCACATGCTGGGTGGCATCGGCCTGGCTGTTCTGCTCCAAGATTCCTAAAGGCACAGGATCTTATTTCATCTTTCCCTTCTCTGCCATAGCTTGATCTTACTTTCCCTTTCTCTTTTCACCAGTTGCCCCTGGACTGCCTGTTATTTCTGGCTCAGCTGCAGATGTCCCTACACCTTCCTTTCTGTCCTGCCCTCCAAATCTCTCTTGACTCAGAATCTCGTTCTCTTAGTTTTACACTGGACTTTTATGTTATCGAAGACCCATGGGGAGTGCCTAAGTTACCTCAGTTAGTCCTAACATTCTTCCTATCAACAGTCACTCCGGTTTATCCCCCTTTCACATTCAACCTAAAGTTTTTGATTGGTTTGTTGATGGAGACCTGTTATTGCTTCATTAAGGTATCTAGTACCTTATAGCTCACTTTAAGTTGGAATGAGGTGAGTTAATTGATTGACTCAATCAGCATCCTACTCTTACACCCATCCAGGTATAGGTTCTTAAAGAACATAAATGTAGATATATGAACCCCGGCAGATCAGCCTCCTTTCTGTGCCTTAGAGAGCTGCCTGAATCACTGAGAAGTTAAGTGACTTACACAGTCAGTTTGAGTAAGGGGCAGGACTAAAACTCAGATTGTTCTAGCCCAATCTTGGCTATATATCCACTATGTTCTGCTGCCCCTCTATGTAAGTATGCAGATGTTAGGACATGTTAGGACACATATCACAACATGTAGATTACATGTATTGTATGTTACATACATTACCTATACATACATATATAATATTACCTATACATTTTATGTACAGACATACATTTTTGTCTAGATTATATATCAATTATAAAATTAATATAATACAGATATATTCATGTATGTACATATATACATCTGTATGTTGTATGCATATAAATGTTCACACCTGTATGTATAAAATAGATATATGCTTTATTATAAAATATCATTATTAATCTATTATCCACCTATCATTTATTTTATGGAAATATTTTATTTATTAGTTGATTACTTATTAGTAAAATATTTTATTAAAATATGTGTATGAAAACTGTATGAAGAGAAGAAGTAAATGACATCCAAACCTGTCTCGAGGCATTCATGACTTCTTTAAGGTCAAAGAGGTATTCATGCTTAGATTTTTCATTAAAAGATTGAAGAGCATGTTTCAAAATCGCTTCCAAATCTGAATGGTTGGTTGATATGAGATTGAAACATCCAAGGCATGGTCTATGAACTGCCACCACTACATCGTGAGCTTTATTGAAAGAGGAGAAAAACACAAGAGACTTAACCTTAACAAAGTCGGTAGGAAACCATTGTCAGCTTCTGGCTTGCAGATACATAGGCAGAGGTATAATTACCAGTCAGGAGTCAGTCAACAAAGGGAAGCTAAGATGGTGCAGTACCAGGAGGATACTGAAGACACTACAACACACCTTCTACACAAAGATCTAGTTAAAGATCTACCAAACTAAGTCCCACCAGGAAATAAAAAATGGAAAAATCATAGCCCAGGTCAGCCTAGAGAGATAGAAAAGTCTGTGGACACTGGGGCTGGGATCTGGCCAGAAATATGGAACTTAGAGAATCTAGCACCTAGGGACTGAAAGAGAATTGAAACCGTGAGGACTAGGGCAAAAGGAACTGGGGCAGAAAGAAGTTTCAGAGACTCCCCAAACTAGCGCAGGATGAGGGAACAGATGCCAATTGGCAGAGATGTCATTCTCTACCCAAATCCGAGTATCCTATCACAGATCCTAGGAAGATTGAATAGAGGATCTTTTCCTAGGGGTGGTAGAGAGGAGTAGAGGCAGGCCCTGAGCTATGTACAGAGCAAGGAGTCTGTTTAAAAGCAAATAGTAGCTGTTTGGCTCTGACCCCAGGAGCAGAGCACAGCCTACGTTCTGGCCTCCATAAGAGTCTGAAGTCTGTAAAGGAATGATCAGGTCAAGAATCCCAGACCAAAGGAGACTCCTCATTTCTGTTCCTCTGAACTTGCTGAGTTTCCTGGTTAATGGTAGTGACTGAATCTAGCAGCAGTCTACTGGAACTATTGGAACTTCCATCCAGGAGCAAGCTCACAGGTATGTTGCTTAGACCTAAATCTGGTCCTGAAACTTGCAAAGCAAGGGCAATTTTGAAAAATGCTATTCTGCGAACATAAAGACTGCAGGTTTTCAGTCTAAGCCATTTGTAAGATCTTGAAATAACACAACACTCAATAGCCCCAAGAAAGCAGAAGGACCCACAAGGAAAAAAACAACTCAGCTCATTCATTGCCCCCAGAAGTGCACAGATCCTGGCCCCAAAATAAAGTTTATAGTCAGAAAGTGTGTTGGAATAATGAGCAAAATAAAAAAGAGAGAATCCCATCGTAAAGTGCTTTTATGGTGAAAGGGAATCAAAAGAAGAATGATTTCAAAATATATACAAGCAAAGCTTCAAAGAAGAACACACCTTGGACACCAGTCCAACCAGAATTCCTAGAAGAGATAAGACAAGAGTTGTTTAAAGAGCTAAAATTATTTTAAAACAAAATGACAGTACTACAGGTTAAAACGGGGAAATAAATGAAACCTATGGAAGACAAATATGGGAAAACAATTAATAGCTTGGAATAAGAGATACAAAATCTGCACAATGAAAAAAAACTACCTGAAAATTAGAATTAATCAAATAGAAGCTAATGACTCCAAGAGATATAAAGAAATATTAAAACAAAGTTTAAAAAACTGAAAACATAGCAGAAAAGGTTAGGTATCTCATAGCAAAAACAAGTGAACTGAAAAACAAATTGAGAAGAGATAATTTAAGAATCATTAGACTACCTTAAAGCCATGAACAAAAAAGACATTTCAAGAAATCATAAAAGAAAACTGCCCAGATCTCTTAGAACCAGAGACCAAATTAGAAATTAAATATTAACTAACATCAACAAGAAGAGGGTTATATGGAGCTGAGAGTGATGGAGTAGTAATAAGGAGTGGGAGATGCTTAAACTTCACTCTCATCTTAACTGGCAAAAGAAGAGAAAAACACACACATACACACCCACACACAGAGTTGGGTACAGAAATGCATATCACCCAATAGGGAAACAGGAAGGAAAAGGGTTAAGGGAACGTGGGGAATCAGAGAGATGGTAAATTAAGGGAGGGATTAATTATTAGCAGAATAAATTCTGAAAAAGATAGGAAATGAGAAGGAAAAATATAAGAGAATAAGTTGGAGGGAAAAACACAATTAATGATCATAGCTATGAGTGTGAATGGCATCAACTGACTCATAAAATGGAAGAGGATAACAGACTAAATTAAAAACCAGAACCATGTTGTTTACAAAAAACCACATTTGCAATAGAAAGACTACACATAAAGTTAAGGAAGAATCTGGAGCAGAATCTTTTTATGCTTCACTTCAAGTAAAAAAAAAAAAAAGTAGAATAGCCATCATGATTTCAGGCAGAGTAATAGCAAAAAATAGACCTAATTAAAAGAGATAAACAGGGAAACAGCATTTTGCTGAAAGGCATCCTAGATAACAGATTAATATCAATAATAAAAATACATGCACCAAATGGCACAGCATCTAAATTCTTAAAGAATAAATTAAATGAGTTATAGGAAGAAAGAGAGAACTAAACTATAGTAATGTGAGACCTCAATTTGCCCTTCTCGAAGCTAGATAAGTCTAACTAAAATCAGACAAAAAAGAAATTAAGAACCTGAATAGAATTTCAGAAAAGTTAGATATAATAAACCTTTGGAAAATATTGAAGACAAATAGAAAGCATATAATTATTTCTCAGTTGCACATGACACCTTCACAAAAATTGTCCATATATTAGTACATAAAAACTTTACAAACAAGTGCAGAAAAGCAAAAATATTATTTTGACTTCTGATGGGCCATGATATAATAAAATTATATTTAATATAGCACTTTTGAAGAAAAATTAAAAACTAATTAGAGATTAATAGCAATCCTAAAGATTGGGTGGGTCAAAAAACCTGTAGAAATAATAATTTCATTAAAGATGATGATAATGAGATAATATACCAAAATTACAAGGTACAATAAAAACAGTACTTAGGGGAAACATTTTTTTTCTTTAAACATTTTCATCAATGAAAGAGAGAATATATGAATAAATTGGTCATGCAACTAAATAAAAACTTAAAATTGAACAATTTTTTAAAAAACCCAATTGAATGCAAAAAATAGAAATCCTGAAAATCAAAGGAGAGATTAACAAAACTGAAAGAAAAAAACAAATAATAAAAAAACAATAGAAGCTGTTTTACTGGGGGAGGAAATAAAGCTCAACAAGTAAATAAACTATTAGTTAACTTTATTTTTTAAAAAGTTAAAAAAAAACAAGTTACCAGTATCAAAAATAAAAAGGTAAATTTGTAACCAAATAAGAAGAAATAAAAATTATTAGAAATGATTTTGCTCAATTATATGTCAATAAAACAAACATTCTAAGTGAAATTGATGAATATTTTAAAAATATATAAAATTCTCAGGTTAACAGAACAGAAAATAGAAGACTTAAATAACCTTATTTTATAAAAAGAAATTGAATAAACCATAAATGAACTCCCAAAGAAAACGCAAAGAACCAAATGGATTGACAAGAGAACTGTATCAAATGATTAAAGAACAATGAATTCCAATACTACTATTTGAAAAAAAAATAGGAAAAGAAAAGATCCTGTCAAATTCTTCCTATGACACAAATATAGTCTTAATACTTAAACTAGGAAGAGTCAAGCCAGAGAAAAAAACTCTATACCAATTTCCCCAATGAATATTGTTGCAAAAATTAAAGATTATACAATATGACCAGAATAGATTTATCTAGGAAATGCCGAGCTGATTCGTTATTTGGAAAACTGTAAATTTCACTGACCATAGTAATATTAGATACAAGAAAAATCATACAATTTTATCACTAAATAAGGGAAAACTTTTGACAAGATAAATATCCATTCCTGTTTAAAGGGGAAAAAAAACACTAGAAAGCAAAGGAATAAATGGAGCTTGCCTTAAACTGATAAGTAGTACCTATCTAAAACTAAGAGTGAGCCTTATCTGTAATGGAAATAAACTAGAAGCTTTTCTGATAAGATCAAGGGTGAAGGAAGGGTGGCCATTATCACCATTACTTTTCAATATAGTTCTAGAAATTCTAGCTATACCAATAAGACAAGAAAAAGAAATTGAAAGAATAAGCATAGACAAAATCATCACTTTTCCAAATGATGTTGTGGCTTACTGAGAGAACCCTAGAGAGTCAACTAAAAAACTGGTGGAAAAAATTAAAAATCTTACCAAAGTTGCAGCACTTCTCTATATTATCAACAAAACCCAGCAGGAAGAGACAGAAAGAGAAATACCTTTTAAAATAATTGCAGACAGTGTAAAATACTTGGGACCCTACTGCCAAGACACACTAAGGAACTATCTGAATACAATTATAAAATACTCTTCACACAAATAAAGACAGATCTTAAAAAGTGGAGAGATGTTAATTGTTCATGAGTAGACCAAGACAATATAATGAAAATAACAATACTACCTAAATTAATTTACTTATTCGGTGCCATATGAATTGAACTACCAAGGAATTACTTTCTAGAGCTAGAAAAAAATACGACAAAATTCATCTGGTGGGAAAAAAAGTTCAAGAATAAGCAATTAATGAGAAAAAAAAGTTTGAAGGAAGGGCACCTACCTCTCAGATTTTGAACTAAACTACAAAGCTGTAATTATTAAAAAACAATTCACTGGCTACATTTTCACTCATTTCTCCAGCTCACTGATCAAAAAGGGGGAGTAGAACTATGCTTTGCTCCCCATTGCCACTTCCAGGTCCATTTTCTACCACTATCATTCAGCAATCTCTCCTCCTTTGAGGTCTACTCAGTTCATATCTAGCACCCAATCCAAATTTTGGTAGCTGTTACCTACTGATCTCCAAGATATACTACCCTTCTTATCCCAATAAGTTCAGGGAGTTCAATGCTTGGCTCACAATATTTCTCTTATCCCAATTCCTGTCCTAATGCTAGGTAACTTCAACATACATATTGATAATCCCTCAAATACTCCAACATCATAGTACGTGACTCATTCCACATGACCTAGTATTCCACCCTGCTTTGGTCACACACAGAGATAGTTATTCCCTTGATCTTGTCGTTACCCACAAATATACTACTTGCATGTTCATGAACTCTGAAATTGCCTTATTTGATCACAATCTACTATCATTCCACCTCTTTCTTTATCTTGCAACTACAAATTCTGTTTTTCATCCACACTGTGACCCCCAATTCCTCAGCCCCTCAATTCTCTCCCAAGCCATCATCCCGGCTGTAGCTACACTCACTTCTTTTCCCCATCTTTACCCTTTGTTGAGCCAGTTGAACTCTACATTATCTTCTTTTCAGGAATCCTTTGCTCCCTAATCATATTGTCAATCTTGACCTGCCAAGCCTCAGTCTTGGCTTGCCCCCACCATCTATTGTCTTCACTCCTACACACGTGCTGTTCAAGGAAGCTAGAGAAAATCATCAAACTGCTGAATTTGTTTTCCTGGTTCTGCTTGCTTCACTTTATTCAAACAGGTCTTCCCAGGTTTGTTTTTTTTAAAACATCCCCTTTATCATTTCTTATAGCACAATAGTATTCTATCACAAACATAAACCACAGCTTGTTCAGTCATTCCCCAATTGATAGGCATCCCCTTAATTTCCAATTCTTTGCCACCATAAAAAGAGCTGTGATAAATATTTTGTAAATATGGATCACTTTCCTCTTTTAACTGTATCACTAGGTTAAGGTATGTACAGCTTAATGGTTTTGAGGACATAGCTCTAAATTACTTTCCACAATGGTTGAGCTACCTCCTAGTTCCACCAAGAATGCATTTGTATACCTATCTTCCCACATCCCATTCAGCATTTGTCATTTTCCTTTTTTGTTATCTTAACCACTCTAATGGCTGTGAAGTAGCACTTCAGAGTTGTTTTAATTTGCTTTTCTCTAATTACTAGTGATTTAGAGTACTTTTCATATCTCTATTAATAGCTTGGATTTATTCCTCTGAAAACTACCTATACATATCTTTTTATCAATTTTTACCAATTTTATCAATTTTATCAATATACATATCATTTATCAATTGGGGGCGACTCTTATTCTTTTAAATTTGTATCAGTTTCCTAAACATTTTAGAAATAAGATCTTTATCAGAGAAATTTATTGCAAAAATTTTTTTCCAATTTTCCTACTTTCCTTCTAATTTTAGCTGCACTGGTTTTGTTTGTGTGCATTTAAAAAAAAAACAATGTCATTCCTTCCTGCCTCCAGGCCTGGCACTCTATCCATTGTGTCACCTAGTTGCCTCAATGCACTCCACTAATGCAGAGCGATATAAGGAAGAGTGATATTGGCCCTGTTTGGAACAGTTGGGCTAATCACATACCTGGAATGATGTGGCAATTCTGTTCAATGACTTTGAATTCTTTCCCATTCTGACTCTTCAGTATGGCTGTGCATTCTCCTTGCTCCTAAACACAAAGAAGGGACCACGAATCTTTAGCCATAGATGTAGAAACTCACTTAATTAAGAAGAATCTTTTGGCCATAGATTGAGTGAGGGAGTACCATAGTCATATTTGGACTTAAAGAAGATGACTGGCAGCAATGTATTGGTTGGACTGGAGTGGTGGGAGACTTCAGGCAGGGAGGCCAGTTAAGAAGTAATCATTTAGGCCAGAAATAAGGAAGCTCTGAATGAAGGGGGCAATTGAGTGAGCAGAGATAAAGGATCAGATGGAAAAGATGTTGAGGAGTGAGAAACAAGGTCTGGCAACAGGGGACAACGAGGAGTCAAGGATAACGCCAAAGTTATGAATCTTGAAGACTTGATGTCTTAGAAACAGGGAAGGCTTTAAGGAAGAATTGATGAGTTTGATTTTGGGACGTGTTAAGTTTGAGGTGTCTCTGGGAAAACCAGTTTGAAGTATCTAATAGACAACCAGTGATGAAGGACTGTAGCTCAGAGGAGAGACTCGAGCTGGAAATATAAATGTGGGGGTCATCTGTATATAGATGATAATTGAATTAAGTCAAAGATATGGAAGTAAGTTTCATAATGGGGCCTTGAACCTGGATCCTCACTCCAGAGCCAGGGCTTATCCTGCTCTATCATGAGGAGGTATTGAATGAAAGCTACTATAAATGGTGAACTTCTGAGCACGATTCTTCCCAGCTCTGGAAGCATTTCCCCTTAACCAGGATATGGGCTACCTTAGGACTCCACCTGTTAGATTCTCTTCTTGCTTCTCCATTGGATCATGGTGGCTTAGTGATTCAGGGTTATTGTAGGTTATGCCAGTGGAACTCAACTTCAGCAAGGCCTACTAAGATGGCAAATACAGACCCAGTGATAGACTTGTGGTTTGGTTGGACTGATCGTCTATCATCCTCCTCATCTGCTGATGCTTAGACCGATCATACGGTGATTCATTTTTCAAGCCCAACCACTCAAGACCTCCTATGAAGTCGGTGAAGAGAGGACCCACATGAATGAAATTAGGTATCCTCCAAATTTGAAAGGCAATAGAGTAGAAACATCATACTGAAGTGGTTTGTCATTTCTTTCTCCAACTCATTTTACAGATGATGAAACTGAGGCAAACAGGGTTAAGAGACTTGCCTGGAGTCACACAGCTAGCAGGTGCCTGAGGCTGGATTTGAACTCAGGAAGATGAGTCTTCCTGACTCGAGGCCCTGTGCTCTATCCACTGGGCCACCACTGAACCGTGATATAGTAGACCAGAAAGAAATCTAGTCCCAAAGTCCTACTTTTTGGCTTTTCTCTGAGCATTGCAGATATCCCCAGCAAAGGAAAGAAGCTGGTGCCCTCATCAGGCCTTTGGGCAGCAGCCACCGATTTCCTGGCCTCTAAGCTCAATCTCCTGCCTTCCTCATCATTGTAACATTGACTCCTTCACCACTTCCCCTTCATCCCTGCCTAAAACCATGGTATAAAACAAAAGCCATCATATTTATTTGATCTCAGAAAAAACTCCATTTAACTTTGAAAATAGACCACTAGAATACCTTTTAAGTCTTTCTTCCTTCTGTTGGGCTCTGTCAGACCGAGCAGAAGGGTTTTCTTCTCTTCTCTCACCAAAGTGTAAATTGCAAAGGGAAAAGAAGGATAGAGAGTAAAAACACTTTACCCATTTTGCAGAATCTTTGTAGCTACATTCTTTCCAGTTTTTGCCTGTCTCAATCATGCAGTTGCTTTCTCGGATTTCATAGGTTATAGTGAAGGTGCGCTCATTGGAGTCCTACAGGAAATGGCAAAAGGACGTTATGTTGGGGTGGAGCAAAAGGTCAAAGCTGGAAGAGCCCCCAACCCTAGGGCTTCACTAGGAGGGTCTCATCACACATCTGCTGCAAGTTTGATTGAATCGTCTTGGCTGGTCTTAGATTCATAGAACAAGAAAACTCCATCCCAATCCCTTAATCCACTTCCCTCCTCAATTCCTTGTATTGTACTTACCTGACCCCACATTGTTTCCCCTCAGCAGAATATAGGTCCCGCAGGTCAGGGACCATTTCATTTCTGACTTTGGATCCCCAGCACCTTGCACAGTCCCTGGCCCAAAGTAACCACCTAATAAAAGCTGGTTGAATCTAATTAGAAAGCAGATAATTCAACCATCTCATTTAGTAGATGGGGAAATTGAGGTTCAAAAAAGGGAAGGGATTGTTTGATCAAGTCTAGAATTCCAGTACTCATCATTCACAGCACATCACTCATCTCATTATATCACGCCGCCTCATTTGTAGTTCCTAAACCACCACCTGATGAATCCTGCCTCTGTAATCCATTCCCCTGATCACATTTGATTTAAAAGTCTCATGCTATTATTTGGTTTGACTATGAATATTTGTTGCAAGGGTTTTGTTTTTCTTTTTCTTTTTTCTCCCAAAGGTGATGGAGGTGGAAAGGAAAGAAATGAAATATGTGCCAATTAGAAAAATGAATTTTTTTTCATTTTAAAAAACAGATCAATGATTGATAAATAAAGTGGGACCTTGGATTCTCTCCATGTCTCAGTCATTTGGTGACTGTGAAGATGTACTCTCTGATAAAGCATTCTTAGAGTGTTTTGGAGGGGAGGGAAGACATTCTAAATGTCTTTTAAAAGATCTTTTTAAGAATCTGTTTGAAGTGGTGAGAAGACCTGGGACAGGGAATCTGTGGATAAAGGAAGAATTTATGACCAAACAAGAGATAGAAAGGATTACACAAAGTACTGTGTTTTGTGTACCTAGTCTAGTCCACTGATCCACCACTCAATTTCTTAGCCAGCACCAAAGAGTTCTAATGATTGCCACTTCATAATACAGTTTAATTTCCTTGATATTCTTGACCTTTTATTTTTCCCAGATGAATTTTGTTATGTTTTTCTAGCTCTATAAAATATCTTGGTAGTTTGATTGTTACGGCACTGAATAAGTACTTTAATTTGACTGGAACTGTCATTATTATTGTATTGACTCAGCCTACCCCTGAGCAACTGATATTTTTCCAATTGTTTAGATCTGACTTTATTTGTGTAAAAAGTGTTTTGCAGTTGTGTTCATATAGTTCCTGGGTTTCTCTTGGCAGGTAGAGTCCCGAGTATTTTTTATTGTCTACCATTATTTTAAATGGAATTTCTCTTTCTATCTCTTGCTGCTGGACTTTGTTGGTAATATATTCAAAAATTGACGATTTATGTGGATTTGTCTTATATCCTGCAACTTTGCTGAAGTTGTTAATTATTTCAAGTAGTTTTTTTAGTTGATTCTTTAGGATTCTCTAAGTATACCATCATACTATCTGCAAAGAGTGATAGTTTTGTTTCCATATTGCCTAGTCTAATTCCTTCAATTTCTTTTTCCTGTCTTACTGCCAAAGCTAACATCCTAGTACAATATTGAATAATACTGGTGATAATGAGCATCTTTGTTTCACCCCTGATCCTATTGGGAAGGGCTTCTAGCTTATCCTCATTATAGATAATGCTTGCTGGTTTTTGATAGGTACTATTATTTATTTTAAGGAAAGCTCCCTTTATTCCTATGCTATTTCGTGTTTTTAATAGGAATGAGTGTTATATTTTATCAAAAAATCTTTTCCTGCATCTAATGAGATAATCACATGAGATTTCTGTTGGTTTTTTATTGATATTGTCAATTATGCTGATGGTTTTCTTAATATTGAACCAGCCCTACATTCCTAACATTAATGCCACCTAATTATAGTGTATGACCCTTGAGATATATTGCCATAATCTTTTTGCTAGCATTTTATTTAAATTTTTTCAACAATATTCATTAGGGATATTGCTCTATAGTTTTCTTTCTCTGTTTTAGCTCTTCCTGGAGTAGGTATTAGCACCAAACCAAAGAGATGTTTTCATCGTCCTGCTTTTTATTTATTTGTTTTTAGTTTTCAATATTCACTTTTATAAGATTTTGAGTTCCAAATTTTATCCCTCCCTCCCTTCTCCCTCCCCAAGACATCATGCAGTGATACAGGCTACACACGTACATTCATGTTAAATGTATTTCCACCTTAGTAATTTTGTGAAAGAAGAATAAGAACAAAAGGGGAAAACCATGACAAAGAAAAGAAAGAGAAAATTGTATGCTTCGATCTGGATTCAGATTTCATAGTTCTTTCTCTGGAGGTGCATAGCATTTTCCATCACAAGTCAAAGAAATTTTTTTAAAGGAAAAGGGAAAGGATCTATATAGAGAAAATATTTACAGCAGCTCTTTTTGTGATGGAAAAGAATTGGAAATCAAGGAGATGTCCATCAATTGCAGAATGGCTGAACAAATTGTGGTACATGATTGTGATGGAATACTATTGTGCTATAATGATGAGCAGGCAGATTTCAAAAAAACTTGGGACAGAACTTGTGCAAAATGAAATGAACAAAACTAGGAGAATATTGTATACAGTAACTGCAATATTGTAATGATGATCAACTGTGAAAGACTTAGTTACTCTGATCAAGACAATGATTGAAGATAATTCCAAAGGACCCACAATAAAAAATGCTGTCTACCTCCAGAGAAAGACGATAGGTACTATCGAATTCTGAAAACAGATTGAAACATGCTTTTTTAAAATTCATTTATTTTTATTGTTTTATTTTGTTTGTGTTTTCTTTTGCAACATGGTTAATTCGGAAATATATTTTGCATGACCACATATATAATCGATATCAAATTGCTTGCCCCCTCAAGGAGAGGGGAGGGGCAGAAGGGAGGGAGAGAATCTGGAACTCAAAATTTTCAAAGTGATTGTTAAAAATTCGTTACGTGTAATTGGGAAATATTGAATGAAATAAATAAAAACATATATTTTTTAAATTATAGCCACCATATGATGTCGACAGTATGGTAATTCAATCCAATCTGATCCAATACAGTCTAATAAGCATTTATGAAATGGCTACTATGTATGAGGCTATGTTCTGGGTATTCAAAGACAAAATGAAAAGCTGTCTCTGACCTTAAGGAGTTTACACACTCCCAGGAAGGAATAAACAGATAACCTATACATAATCATGGGGTGAGGGTGGGTGGGGGCTGTTAGGACTAACAGCTAGGGGGACCCAGAAAAGCTTCCTATAGGATGCGGCAGATGGGCTAAGCCCAAAAGTAAGCTTGGGATTCTGATGGGCAGGGGTGACGAGGCTGAGCACTCTAGAAATTCCGGGACAAACAGCCTGTACAAAGTCATGGAAGTAGGATGATATGCCAAGTCCAGATAAACAGCCAAGTAGGACAGTTTGGCTGCACCACTGAGGGAAGAAAAAGGAATAATATACAATCTACTTGGAAAGGTAGACTGGAACTCGATTGATTGTGAAGAGGCTTTCATGACAGTCGGAAGAGTTTCTATTTCACCCTAGAGGCAATAGGAAGCTAGTAAAACTCTTTCAGGTGGGAAGTGCCATGATTAGAATGTTGGTAGCAGGGACCCATGGGAGAGGAAAGAGAATGAAAGTCAGGATTCCAATTAGGTAGCTTTGACAACAGTCTGTCTAAGAGATGATATGGGACTAAAGTCAGCTGGTAGCCATGTGAGTGGAAAGAGTGGGATGGACTCAATAAATTATGGAGGCAGAATCAAGACTTGGCAACAGCTTACCTATGCGTATGGAGGGAGAGACGAGGAGCTGAAAATAACCCCCAGCTTCTACACTTGGGTGCACGGAAGCATGGTGATGCCCACAACAGAAAGAAGAGTGGGTCTGGAGGCCATGGGTGGGTTGGACATTGGGACTCTCCTTTGAGAAGTGCTGAGGAATGAGGCATGGAGGTGCCACAGAGGGACAGTAAGTGAGCCCCTGGGCATTGGCTTACCGGCACAGGACAGTCAGCAAACAGAGCCCAGGATGTGGCCACAAAGGTCACTCACTCACCGTCAGCGAGGCTGTGATTATTCGGTACAGGACAAACTGGGGGCCCGAGGACTTTTGGTTATTGTATTTCGTCAGTGCTACATCCACGGCTCGGAAGACATCGTTATCATCGCAGGCAACATCCTTCACCTGAGACTCAACCTGGACGTTCAACTGGCTGGCCACAAGCAGGAGGATCACAGCTAGTTCCATTCTGATCTGCTTACCACCTCACTGGCTGCCGAGGGAACTGTCACCAGGGTTGCAAAGACTGATTATAAATCCTCTCCACTCCCGGTCTTCTTTCTCTTCCCGTTCTCTCTGTGTGTCTTTCTCTACCTCTCCCTCTTCCTCTGGTATTTTCTGTTTGTTTTTTTTTTAATTACCACAAAAGAGTAGCCTCATTGCTCCACTCAGTTGCCATGGATAGATTCCTGGTGCTACACAATTTTCGGTATTCAGAGAGCACGAACACCCCCACCCACCCCCTGCCAGCTCCACCCCCCCACCCCCAGTTTAGCTAAACAGTTTATGTTGAAATCATTGCAACACAGAGGTTGTTGTCCTGTCTCAGGGACGGGATCTGCTAACTCCCTGCTAAGTTGGGGCCAGTTCCCAGAAAGCCTCTTGGAAACATATTCTGGTAGCTTTGGGAATGTTTTGGTTCAGTGACCTAGGAGGTCACTGACTTAGGAGAGAAGAAAAGAAAGCAGTCTCAGAGCTGGGACCTCCTCAGTGAGTAGCCCCAGGTCAGCCACACATGCCACTGGGGCATAGCAGAGCTGCCCATAAACTGACCATCTGGAGGACATCTTCCTGCAGACCGCACCTCAGGCTGCATTGAGGAACATCGCCCTATGAAGGGAGCCAGGAAGACAGAGACATCCCTTCCTTCTCCTGCTGCTGCTGCTGCTGCCCCCTCCACACTGCAGGCACTGGGGGGAAAGCCATCCTGGGGCGTTTGGGCATCTGGGACAAACAACATAGACATCCCCTTTGGTTTGGGGGAGGATGCAGCAGACACCTCCCTGAGGCAGAAAGAGAGTTTCCAGGAGGACCTGAGAGAGCTCCCCCTCCCCCCCCTCCAGGGCCGTTGGACCATTTCTGATTTAAACTGATCTGCTTAGAATGTTGAACTTGGAGTCCACAGGACTTGACCTTTGAATCCTGCTTAGACACGAGTGCCTCTCTGTGCTAATAACAGTGGCTACTTCATAGCATTATTGTGAGGGTCAAATAAAGTGACTTGTATTGAATTTTACAAACCTGAAAATACTGTAAGTGTTAAGGATTAGCTTTTCCCCCTCATATTTGACATCCAAAAAGTCTTAGTACTTTCAGTGGTGGAAAATGAGCCCTACCAATGAACAGATGGATACTACTGGGGGAAGGGATACAAAGAGGGATTGAAGTCAGACCCTCTTCCCTAATCTCATGTTAAAGCTGGAGGGGATCTTAGGGATCACCCAGTACATGTCCTCAATTTTACGAAAGAAAAAACTGAGGCCCCAGAGAGAGGAAGTGATTTGTCCAGGGTCACACAGGAAGGTTCATTGGACTCTTACTGAAACTGAGACTGACCTGGGACAGAGTTAAGTAGATCCCAAATCTCACAGAATGGGCCTTAGAGGCTAACTGGTCTAGCCCGGTCCTTTTCTAGAGGCCCAAGATCAGCGTCCTTACAGGAACCAAGACTCAGGCCTCTTGGCTTCCAGACAACTTGGCACAACTTGGAGGGCTATAGATGGATCCCCCTTCCAGAGGGGCGATCTTCGGTGGCATGACTCATGCCAACAAGGATCACATTGTTAAGCAGGGACGAAGTCACCGAGCCTTCCAGGTGCTACCTGCCTCCCAGCTTGCCCCATCCCCCATCCCCCATCCTCCAACTAGCTTGGGAGGGTCAAACACCCAGGAAAATAAAGGTCACCAGGATGGAGGAGGTGGCAACTTGGCCTCCCAGAAAGGCTTAGCCCTCCTGCAGGGACTGCTGCTGTAGCTCTGTCCCCTTTCTTGTCCACCCCTGAGGTGCCTCCTCACCTCTAACATCTTCCCCTGCCCGAGAGCCCCACTTTCAGCCTGGCTTTCTTTCCTAACCCCTTGGGGGTCTTTTCTGGACCCAGAAAAGTTTGATAATGTGGAGAATACCACCTGGAGGGATAACCAGTGTCCCCAGGACTGCAGACACAAAGTTAAGGGCAATAAAGGCACAAGGCTGTCTTCTCTCTCCCTCCTCTTTCCACAGGCCCATTGTGGGGAGCCTCTGTCCCTTAATCTCAGGCTGCCACTGGGCCCAGGGCAACTGCTCCTCCCTAGGGTGCCCTCCTCTCCCCCAAATGCTGGATGGGCTGTGACATGGCCCCTAAAGGCACACCAGATGGATGCACTGAAAAAACTAGCTTGCTGCCTGCTCACTGAGGCACAGCTGACCTTCCTTCCCTACCCCAGCCCAAAACGGATTAGCCTTGAAAACTCCCATGAGATAAGAAAACAGTGGGATCCTTCCTAGCCTCCATTCTTCCTATTTGGTCACTAGTTCAGCTTGGCTACAGAAGCAGCCACAGTCCACTACTTCTTCTACTCCTAGCCTACCACCAGGCCCATCTACTCACCATCAGGCCCAGCCCTTACCTTCTGCCATTGGTCATTTGTGATAGAATATTTCTGAGGTCTGGGAAATGGGGAGATGGTGTGCTTAGTTTGGGGGACAGAGGAGCTTCGCCAATTTAATGGATTAATTATTAACTAAACTCCTTCCCCCAAAGTCTCCATTTGTTTGCTGAAAGGGCTATTAATCCATCACGTCCACCACCACCACCACCACTCTGCTGCTCATCAGGCTTCTTAAACTCCAAGTATAGGAAGATCTGAAACAACACCAAAAACCCATTCACAGTTAATAGCTAACCCATTGGACTGCTGAATCTCCCAGTATTGGAAAAGGGGAGGAAGCACAATTGTAAGAGTCATCTGTGGGCCAGGGTGCTCATTTTCCCTTCATATCCCTTTGGACAGAGAGAGGCGTTTACTCCAACAGGATCTGGTTGGCGTTCCCTACAAGGCCACAGGTATACGGGATGAGCGCTGAACCTGTAGTCAAGGGAGACCTGGGTTCAGATGCTGCTTCTGATACTAGCTAGGGGACCACGAGGATAAAGCACTTAACTCCTCTGAGCCTTGGTTTCATCATCTTGAACAGAATTATAATTCTCTATCTGTCTTTCTTTCTACTTTTCTATATGTCTTTCTTTCTTTCATTCTATCTATCTATCTCTTCTACAGATGTCCAGAACTGGAAATGTCTGCCTTGGAGGTTGGGTTCCTCCTCATTGGCAGTCTCCTGAAGAGGTTGAATGATGACTCATCAGGAATATTTTAGACAAGATTCCTCAGTTGTCTCATCTGCAAATTGGGGATGATGATGGTTATAGCCCATCCCTCCCAGGGTCGTTGTAAGAATTAAATGAGTTAATGTAGGGAGAGTGCTTTATAAACCTTAAAACATTCTATACATGCTCATTATTCTTATTTTTGTTGCTCAGGCATAGGTTAGACTGCCCCTAGGGGCCTTTCCTTTCTATCTATGAGGTTCTGAGATTCTATGACATCACAAACTCTTCAGGGCTATGCAGCAAGTGGGATTGATCAGTGGTCCTTGAAAGGTCATGGAGAGTTGGGGAGGAGAGACCAGAATGGAGAGAGTGGTAAGCATTGCACCAACTTTAGACAAAGGGGAGAAACTGGTGTCTATAAACTCTAGGACCGTGAGTTTGATGTTTATTCTTGACAAAATTCTGGAACATATTGTAAGGAATGATTAGTAAACATGTAATGAAGGACTGACCAATGTGGGACCGGTCCTGGAAGCATGCACACAGGGATGTTTGGTGAACCTGTAAGTATTTTCTGTTTCTGTCTTCTTACTGAATGGTGAAGAAATGGACATTAGATGGACTGTGGAAATGGAACTGGTGGGAGTCAAGAAGGTGGAGTGAGAAACATTAGAGCCTAGCTACCCACTATCCCTTCTCCATAACTACTTAGAAAATGCATGAAACCAATTCCATATGGAAAAGCCAAGAAAAAGTCATGATGAGTCATTTTCCAGCTCTGTGTGACTAAGGGAGAGAGAGAGTTATGTGGACATTGGCCAGGAACATACATGGTGTGGATCATTCCACCACCCAGGCACTGAAAAAGGGCTGAGACAGAGCACTGAGGCAGGAAACACCCCAGCAGAAAGATCCAGGGTGATGATCATCTCTGAAATAGTGCTGGGTATAGAAATAGGTACTATCTGGAAGCTCTGACTCCTGGTAAACCTACATTGAAATAAAGCAATCGTCTATGACCAAAGTGGGGGGGAGGGGGGAATCAGCAGTTCAGTGTCTGAACCTGCAAAGTCTTTCAGCAGGCTAAATGACTGACTCCAGCAGCAATCTACTGAAATTTACAACCAAGGAGAAGATGACAGATCCAAGCCTGGGTCAGGAATTGACAAAGCTCAGACCAGGGGCACAGTGAACACACCAGCCCATTTGGGGACCTCTGAAAGCTTTCAGGCCCCCAGCCTGAGCTGTAAAAACAGCAGAAGGATGTAAAAGGACAGAAGCCCAGATCAGATATCCTTCCCAGAATTATGCAGAGCACAACACTAACATAAAGCCCAAAGTCAAGAAGTGAGGCTAGAATAAAAAAAAAAAAAAAGAGTATCACCATTAAGAGCTATTATGGGGACATGGAAGTTCAAGACACAAACCTAGAAGAAGAGAATAACTCAAAAACAACTATAAAGATGAGTATCCTAAAAGAGATAAAGAGCTAAAAAAATTATTTAAAAAAACAATTAAAATGGTGGAAGAAAAATGGAAAAAGAAGCAAGAGCTAAGGAAGAAAGACATGAAAAAAGAATTAACAGCTTGGGAAAAGAAGTACAAAGCCTTAATGAAGAAAATAACTCCTTGAAAATTAGAATTGAGAAGCAGCTAGGAGACGTAGTGGATAGAGCACTGGCCCTTCACAATCAGCCTCAGACTTATAACATTTACTAGCTGTGTGACCCTGGGCAAGTCACTTAACCCCAAGTGCCTAAAAAAAAAAAAAATAGAATTTGCCAAATGGAAGCTAATAACTTCATGAAATTTTTTCTAAAAAAATATAAAACAAAGTTAAAAGTGAGAAATATAGAGGAAAATGTAAAATCTCCTATAGGAAATACTTAGAAAACAAATTGAGGAGAAATAAGCCTAGGTATCATATTTCAAGAAGTTATAAAAGAAAACTACCCAGATCTCTTAGAACCAGAGAGCAAAACAAAAATTGAAAGAATTCACCAGTCACCAGCTGAAAGAAACCCCAAAATGGAAAATCCTAGGAATATTTTAGCTAAAATCCAGAATTACTAGGTCAAGTTAAAAACATGGCAAGCAATCAGAAAGAAAGAATTGAAGTACCAAAGAGCCACAATCATGAACCTGCCAAGGAAAAAGCAAAGATTAAGCAGCCACCATTTTGAAGAAATGGAGGACTTGGAATATGGTATTCCAGAAGGCAAAGAATCTAGAATTGCAATAAAAATCAACCTACCCAGCAAAGCTCAGTGCAATCCTATAGAAAAAAAAATAGATCTTTAATGAAATAGAGGACTTCTAAGAATTATTGATTAAAAAAAAAGACAGAGCTGAGCAGAAAATTTGTCATTCAGACACATGACTTGAGAGAAGTACAAAAAAGATAAATATGAGTGAGAAATAAAGGGCTAAATGATATTGTTTACATTCTTATGTACAGAGATGATACACAGAGCCCTTCAGAACTTTATCATCACCAGGGATCATAAAAGGATTCTAATTAGCCAGAGGATTTGTTTGGATGATGACAAAAGGAGAATGGAAATGATGGAAAAGAGGAATGAAAAGGAGACAGAGGAAGGTGGAGGAGAATAGAGGAAATTATTTTATGTAAATGAGGTATGCTAAGAAGAATTTATACAAAAAGGTGATGGAGCAGTGAGAAGGGGTAGTGGGAGACACTTGAACCTCACTCTCATCCTCGAGAAGGGAAGGGAAGAATGTGCACACGTGCTCGCAAGCGCGCGCACACACACACACACACACACATACGTGAGTTAGGTACAGAAATATGTCTTAGCCAACAGAGAAATGGGACGGAAAGGGATTAAGGGAAAAGATATGAAATAAGAGGAAGGGTAGATTAAGGGAGTCAATAGTCAGAAGCAAAAAAAAAAGCCCCCTTAAAGAGGGGGCAGGAAAAAAAAAGAGAAGGAAAAATGTAAGAGAATAGGATAGAAGGAAATATACAATTAACAATCATTACCATTAACATGAATGGGATGAACTCACTCATAAAATGGAAGAGGTTAACAGAATGGTTTAGAACCAAAATTCAACAATATATTGTTTACAAAACACACACACACACAACACACACATTTGAGACAGAAAGGTACACACTGAGTTAAAATAAGGGGCTAGAGAAGAATCTAATTATGCTTCAGCTGAAGTGAAAAAAAAAGATAGAGGCAGTGATCATGATCTCAAGTAAAAGCAAAATAGATGTAATTATAAGAGATAAAACAGGGAAACTGCTGGAAGGTGCTATAGACAATGAATTAATATTAATACTAAACACATATGTTCCAAATAGCGTAACATCTAAATTCTTAAGGGAAAATTTATGAGTTATATAAGGAAATAGACAGTAAAACTATAATAGTGAAAGACCTCAATTTACCCCTCTCAGACCTAGATAAACCTAGGTCTTCTTTTGGTTAGATCAATCTAACTAAAAAGAAAAAAAACAAAAAAAAAAGGAAGTAAATATTTTCTTTTTTCCTTTCTTTGATCTGTCTCTTTTCTTTCTTTCCTTTCTTCCTTCAATGTTTCTTTCTCTCCTCCAGTGTTTCAACTTTCTGTCTTCCTTCCTTCTTTCTTTCTTTCTTTCTTTTTCTTTTTTCCCTATTCCTATCCCCAGTTCCTGCCTCCCATCTTCCCTTTGGAAAAAAAGAAAGAAAGAAAAAGGCTTAGAATTAATATCCATAGTTATATTTGTCAGAGCTACCAAACTAAACTTCCTAAAATGCACAACTGACCATATCACTCCCCTATTCAATAAACTCCACTGGCTCCCAATTACCCCCAGGAATAAACATAAAATCCTTTGTTTGACTTTTGAAGTCCCTCATAACTTGGTCCTTTCCTACCTTGCCAATCTTCTTATATCTTGTTTTCTTCCATGTACTCTGTGATGCAGTGACACTGACTTCTTTATGTTCCTTGATCAAGACTCTTCATGTCCAGATTCTTAACATTTTCATTGGCTGTTCCCAATGCCCATAATACTCTCTCTACTCATCTCTGCCTCCTATGTTCCCTGGATTCCTTCAAATCTCAGCAAAAGTACGCCTTCTGCAAGTAGCTTGTCCAGTTCTTAATCTTAGTGCCTTCCCTCTGAGATTACCCTCAATTTTTCAAATATACATATATATACACACATATATGTTGTTTATACTAGTTGTTTACATATCCTCTCCCCATTAAATTTTAAGATCCTTGAGGGCAGAGACTATTTTTTCCATCTTTTTACCCAGTGTTTAGCAAAGTACCTGGCATGTAGTGGGTACATAATAAGTGCTTATTTTCTTACTAACCAATTAATAAAAATGACTTCCTACATTAGCCATGTCCAAAAATATGTTTTATTCCACTTTTTTGAGTACATCACTTCTGTGCCAGGAGGTGGGTAGCTTGCGTCATGATCAAGTTTCTGTCATGAACCATGATGATGAGTCATGGTTGGTCATCACATAAATCAGAGTTCATAAGTTTTTGAAAGTTTTGTTTTTATAATGTTGCTATTGTATAAATTGTTCTCTTTATTCTCATTTCATTTGTATCATCAATTCATACAAGTATTACCACATTTCTTTGAAACCCTCCCTTTTGTCATTCTTAAATAGAGTAATAATATTGCATTACATTGACATATGAGAACTGTTCAGGCATTCTTCAATTAATGGGCACCTCTTAGTTCCAAGCTGTCATCAATTACTAGAAAGATTTACTCTTAATCTCATTATCATCCACAAAGGTTCCATTTCTATGATCCAACAGACTGAAGTTCCTCTGTCTGACCATAAGCTCCTGCCATTCTGTCTTTCCTTGTGCCTCTCCCTCCTAAACACATTCTCCACCCTCATCACAACCTCATGGCGCTGCAACCCTGCTTACTTGTCCATTTCATCACCATCCCTGCTCTAATCTCACTTTCCTCTTTTCAAAATCTTGTTGCTACACCTAGTTAACAAGGTCAAAATAATAAGTGCTCTCTGTCTCTCTATGTCTCTATTTCTGTCTCCCCCCTCTCTCCCTTTCTCCATCCCTTCCCTCCTTTCTCTCTCCCTCTCTCTCTCTCTCTCACTCTCTTTCCTCTCTTTTTTGTTTGTTTGTTTGGGGTTTTTTAGGCAATTGGGGTTAAGTGACTTGCCCAGGGTCATACAGCTAGTATGTGTCAAGTGTTTGGTCTGAGGCCAGATTTGAACTCAGGTCCTCCTGACTTCAGGGCCGGGACTCTATCCGCTGCTGCCCCCTCCTCTTTTTTCTCTCTCTCCCACCTTTCTCATCTTACCAAAAATCATCTTTCTAATATACAATACATATTATTCCTTACGCAAGTACCCTTTGGTGGCTTCCTGTTGCCTCTAGGAAAAGCCACCAGCTGAGCAGCCTGAGTGTGCAGTCCTTCCACAATCTGGCTCCTACTGACCTTTTCACCCTGTGTTTCTAAGAACATTCCTCACCCTCCCTTTTCTATGCAAACTGACTTTTCACTGAACCCAACATTGCAGCTCCAGCCTGGGAGAAGCCATCCCCTCTGCCTGGAATTCATTCCTTCCTCAGTGTTACTTCTCAAGTTCTTAATCTTCAAAGCTCATCTGAGATGCCCTTTCTTATTATGAGATCCCTCCAGTTATTAGGGCTCTTTCCCTCCTCACACTACCTTGTCTTTACTTGTCTTATATTCTCCCAATAAAATGTAAACTTCTTGAGAGCAGGAGCTATTTTGTTTCTGCCTTTTGTCCCTCCAGCCTTGCACGTAAAGTTAGGAACCCAACCTTTCACTGGTGTAGGGGACTCTCAGACAAGGAAACTCTCTCCACCAATGCAGGTGACACTGTTGGGTTCTGATAGGGTTAGACAGTTGGGATTGGCACCTTCTCCACAACCTTCTCTACATCCTTAAGAAATTGCCTACATCGCTAAGAGGTTAGGTGACTTCTTCATAGCTGCATAGCCATTGTCAGAGGCAAGAGGTGAACCCAGGTCTTCCTGATTTCAAAGTCATCTCTCCATATTCAGAATGCCACAGCTGCCTTGTCCATGGTAGGGACTTGATAAAGAACAGAATAGAACTCACGATGGCTGCTCCAATCCAGAGGTAAGCTCCTGGGATGGCTCAGGGCCAAACTAATTCCCAGGATGAGGAAGCTGCTAACAAGCTAAATGGGCTTCCCAGCTCCAAGCCAGAAGAGGCTAAGGGCCCATGTGGACATTCACAAGTAGCTAGGACTAGCAAGCCATCTTATTATTCATTCCATACATGGCAGCTAGATGGCACTGGCCCTGGAGTCAGGAGTACCTGAGTTCAAATCCAGCCTCAGACACTTGACACTTACTAACCATGTGACCCTGGGCAAATCACTTAATCCTCAGTTTTTCTCATCTGTAAAATGAACTGAAGAAGGAAATAGCAAACCACTAGTATCTCTGCCAAGAAAACCCCAAATAGGATCATGAAGAATTGGACATGACTGAAATAAATTAACAAGTAATTCTCCACATGACTAAAGCAACTACTCTCCAAAATATTTAAGGCTGAAAATGAACTCCCTCTCCCTCCTACTGCCTTTTCCTTATGCTCAAAGACCAGGAAAGTTTTGTTTTCTACCCCATTCCCACTCAGAAGATGGTAGAAGAGTCCCATCACCCTGGAAGTC
The DNA here is from genome assembly GCF_900497805.2 of Vombatus ursinus. Lineage (NCBI taxonomy): Eukaryota > Metazoa > Chordata > Mammalia > Diprotodontia > Vombatidae > Vombatus > Vombatus ursinus. Next base: position 48,424,703 of record NW_020954588.1, read on the forward strand.
ACAGGATCTTAGGGTTCACGACTGTAAAGGATTCTAGAATTTACCCAGCAAAGCCCTTTCTTAGGTTCACAGGTATAGAGCTGGAAGAGAGTTCTTAGAAGACATCTAGTTCAATCCTCTCAGTTTACAGATAAAGAAACTGAGGCCCAGGAAGGTGACAGACCTTGCTCTGAAGCTGTGGAGTTGGGATGGACTCCTAGCTCTTCTCCACCCCAAACCTGGTGTTTTTTCCCTGCATCTTTGGAACCAGTATGTGATCCCCCGTCCATTCAGTCGCCAGCTCTCACATCTCTGGTCACATCTTTTCACTCCATCCTCTTCTTGCCACACCCACTGCCATCCTCTCAGATCAGACCTTCCATCCTCTTCACCTGAACCATTGCAATGGTTTCCTTATCTCTCACTTTACCTCTCTCCAATTAATTCTCTGCATTGGTACTGAATGAATCATAGAATCATGGGTCATAGACTCAAGGGCCAAAGCTGGATGAGGATGTTGATTTTACAGATGAGGAAACTGATTTGGAAAAACCATTTGGGGTTTTCTTGGCAAAGACACTAAAGTGGTTTGCCATTTCCTTCTCCAGCTTATTTTACAGATGAGGAAATTGAGACTAGATTTGAACTCAGGTTTTCCTGACTCCAAGTCTGGCATTCTATCCACTGCATGACCGAGCTGTCTTAGGAAGACAAGCTCAAATCCAGCCTCAAATATTCAAATCCAGTCTCAGATACTTATTAGTTATATAACCCTGGGCAAACCACTTACCTTCTGTTTGCCTCAGTTTCCTGGACTCTAAAATGGGGATAATAACTGCACCAACCTCTCATGGTTGTTTTGAGGCTCAAATGAGATACTATTTGTAAAGCATTTATCATAATGCCTAGCATACAGTAGGTGCTATATAAATGTTAGCTATTATTATTATATTTAGATCTATGATCCTAGTATCAATAAGGCCCCTTCCACTTCTAGATTAATGATCCTATGAAAGTCCCAGTCATTCCACCCTAGTTATGTCTCTGTCCATTGCCCTGTTGTACATTTCCACCTGAATGTCCTAGTATCACCTCTACCTTAGCTAATCCAAGACAAGATTTATCCTCTTCACCCCTAAACCCATTCATCTTCTTAACTTCGGTATTAGTGTTAATGGTACCACCATACTCCATGGTGCTTTGGATTAAAACCTGAACTTCCTTGGATTCCTCCCTCTCCCTCATTGTCCACACTGATGGTCCTTAAATCCCACCATTTCCTTCTCCATCATCTCTCTTACTTCTACCCCGCTTCCTTCTTGTTGCCATCACGTTAATATGGTGGGATTTCCCTAGCTTGTCTCCTTGTCTCTGGCTTCTTTGTGCTCCAAGCCACCTAATCAACTGAAATTAGATCCATCTAGTAATATGTGCGTTTAGAATGTCACTTCTTTGCTCAAAAACCTTCATTGGTTCCCCATTGCTATTTGCTTGGGTTGGGCTGGTTGGTGTTAATAATGTACCTAGAAAAGTGAGATCAATTCATATTGAGAGGACATAGTGTAGCATCCCAACTCTGTTAACTCACTACCTGGGGCAGGACACTTAAAACTCTGAGCCTCAGGAAATGAGGAGATTGGACTGGATCCTGTGATCTCATGAGTCCAGGATATTATCAGACCTGAGCAGAGGTTCAGAGATTAGGCAAGTGTTGGCAACAGTACCTCAGATACCTAACCAAGGTCATACACTTTGAAGCTCGGGAAGGGACCTCATCCAATTCATCCACTTTACAAATAAGGAAAATGAGTGGGTATGTTGGAAAAAGTATTGACTCTCAAGTCAGAGGATCTGACTTCAAATCCCTCCTCTGACATTTACTACTTATGTGACCTTGGGAAAGTCACAAACTTCCTCAGGTCTTCACTTTGAGAGAAATGATTATTAAATAACCAACTGTTAATATTGGGAAGATCCAGTAGTTTCTTTTTTCCTTTCCTCATTTGGTAACTGAGTCAAAACTTAGTTTTCTGAAGGGCTGGGCAGATGGTGAGATGAAATCTTGGAATTGTTACCCCACCCAGCTGAGAGAACCTTACAAAGAATTTAATCTAAGGTTATTTCCAGTCCTGTGTTCTACTCAGCCAGGTCTGAGGAGACGTGGATCCTCTGTCAAAATTGCTCAGGGCCAGGGGTGGTCTGGGAACAAGAGTGATCAAAGTCACATCCCCCAGAATTAGAATAGGTCTACCTCTCATTATAATATTTATTCTCATTAATTGTCAACCAATCAGAGTTGCCATTCTCAGGAATACCCATTCTTCCAAGGGCATATAAGCATTGAGTGGGTTCCATGAGAGGTTTTTACTGTTTGAGAGAGCAACTGACTCCTTTTATTAATTATATACTAGCATGATTAATAAAATTATTAATTACCCAGAAACTGTATCTCTCTAACTTTTTATATATCACAGCTTCTTCAGTTATAAAATGAGGTGATTGGACATGGCCACTGCACACATGGTCCGTCCCAGCTATAGTTCTATGATCCTAAATAATTTACCCAAGGTCACTTAGCTAGTAAGTGTCAGAGCTAGTATTTCTGTAAATCCTTCCACCACCAAGTCTAGGGCTTCTTCCAGGATGGCTCTTGGCCAGTCTCTCTCCTCTTCACATCACTGAGAGTATCAAAAAGGAAATCACAATATTAGAATTTTACACTGATTCTCTTTTATTTCTGACTCAGCACACATGACTCTTGTGGTTTTTTTCCATTGTGAAAATCAGCTGATCAATTTAAATCCTTATGTTCCAAAAATAGCAAAAGTTGTGGAGATTCAAACTTGAGGCTCCCTGGGCAGGACTCTGAAGATGTCTGTGGGAAGGGCTGAATTTCTGGCTTTGGAGGGTATCGGCTTCCTGAGTGTGGACAATGACCTCGACTGGGAATACTGATTTCAGGCAAAGGAAGGACTTCACCCTTCTTTAGTGCAGGAAGTCTATGAACATCTTGTTCTGTGAGCCCAGGTGGAGGCCCACGCCTACATGGACTGTGGCCATGGGGACCATGGTGATGATGACCATGACGATGATGACCATGACCATGACGACCATGACCATGATGACCATGACCGTGAGGACCATGACCATGAGGACCACAACCACAAGAACCATGATTGTGAGGACCATGACCATGAGGACCATGCTTATGTGAACCATGCCTATGGTGGTCAGCATGGCCAAATGGGGGATGAGTTCCTTGAGGATGATGGAGATCCGGTTCATCTGGCCCTCCTTTAGGCTCTCTCTCTTCCAAAGAAGGAGGGTGGGTGGGAGGTGGCCCTCTGTGCTCATGTGAATGATCATGGTGAGGAGGTTCTTGGCATCCATGACCGAAATGTCCATGTGATGGATGTGGGCCTCTAGGAGGATGGTGCCTATGTCCACCAAAATGGCCATGAGGCCAGTGGTGGTGTCTTTTACTGCTGAAATGACTGGGGTCCTGGCAGGAAAAAGACATAGAATGGTCATTTCAATTCTATTCCATTCCCTTTCATTCAATAAGTATTTCACACACTCGCAGGACCTCAGTGGCCACCTAGTCCAATTACACATGAAAGGAGTGAGAGAAACTACCAGGAATCAGGAGAGGTCTCATGTGGAGACCACTCCCGCTCAGCCTTGAAGAAGAGGATAAAGAGCATTCCAGGTATGGGGGACAGGAGGTCAATGGCGACTCCCGAGACCAGCGAGTGGGCTGATTTGGTTGGAACAGAGCATGTGAAGGAAGGAGGCTCAGTTCCATAATCCAAAAGGAGAAGCTAGGCACCATGAGCTATCCCTTGTTTCCCATCAGGACTCAGAATCCTTAAGACTCCATGAGGTGGAAGTCATGAGGTCACTAAGATAGAGGAGCCTCATCCCCTTACCCTGAACATGTTTAAATGCCACTCCTAGGCCAAGGACATTCTCTAGGCAGCTGAACCTCACATACCTCTGGTGTCTGCCATGGCAGGAGTATTTTTTTAAGGACTAGGAGCATCAGTTCAAAAATAAAAATACCAATTTCCATCTTATTTTTGTCCTTTTTGCATAAATTTACATATTAAGTTTGAGATTCCCATTATGGAGCAAAAAATAAAATTGATTAGTGAAAGCCCAACCTTTGAGAAATGATATATGAGAAACATCAATGCTTCCATCTCCCCCCTTACTATGTTCTCCTTGAAAGAGAGGTCTGTTTTTGTTCTTTCCCTATATTTCCAGAGCTTACTACAGTGCTTTGCACACAGCAAGTGATTAATAAATGCTGGTTGGTTGTAGAGCTCTTGAAATAGTGGAGCTCTTGAGTGAAGGATTCGCTAGATGAAGATCTGGGTTGAGAGCTGGAAGGATCGTTCTGGATGACCTCATCCAATTGCACCTTTCACAGAGACTGAACCGGAGGCCCAGAGGGAAGCAGCGGGCCCAAGTTCCATGTTCATTAGAGAGCTGTTGGGGTTATTGTGATCCTATTGAAATGGTGAAGTGAAAATGAAGGCTCTGGCTCCTTCAAGAAACAGAGGCAAAGGATGGCCCAGGCTGGGAGAACTCAGTGGGTACCTCTCCAGCAGCGAAGGTAGACAATAAAGTGCCAGACATTATAGTAATGTATGGAAAAAAGAAAGCTACTTCCCCAATCCCCCTCATGCAGGCATCTCCCAAAGTCGCATCTCCAGCCCTGACCTCTCTCTGAACTCCAGGCCAACCTTCCCACATGCATGACAGGTAAAGGGGCCTCAGGCTCCACCAGTCCCATTATCCTCCACCCTTTCTGTCAATGGCCTCACCATCTGTACTGTCTCCTCTGTGTCTCACATCAAAACAGCCACCACATCTGGTCTGTTCCACCAGAAGTGGTGGGATAGACCCTGGAGATGGTGTCAGAGGATCTGGTGGGGAACACTTGCTCTGCCACCTACTGGACACTTAGTATCTCTGGGCCTCCATTCCTTCATCTTCAAAATAAGGGGGTAGGCAACCCTTGAGGCTCCTTCTGTCTCTAGATCTAGGATCATAGGACACACTCTCTCTTTGTGACTATCCCCATACTACCGTTGACCTCTCGCTAGGTCTTGACATCTTACCTCTCTCCTTTGTCCAGTCTGTCATTCAGAACTGTTGCTAAATTAATTCTTGCTATGTGTGGTTCTGGTCATGTCCCTGCCCTGCTCACTAATCTTCATTGGCTCCCTATTACCTCCTAAAGGTTCTAACACCTTTAAATGGCCCTCAAGGTGCTCCACCATCCCATCTTTCCAGTAATGGACACAGATGGAGACTGAGGTCTGAGAAGTACATTAAAATCCTACTGGCATGACTCTGTTTTGGACAAAGACAATTTAAGGCAAGTTACATACCTCTACCTTGAAAATTTCACAGTTTATACGCAGATCATCTGGTTTGTTCAAGTCAGAATTCTGCACATTATACACAAGAGCTGCCCAGCAAAATCCAAAGACCTACAAATGAGAGATAAGCCTGTGACTTTGGGGGTGAGTCCTGGGTAGGTATCTGCTGGCAGGGGACTGTGTATGGATGTGTGTGTGTCTGAATGTGTGTGAATACAAACATCTTTGAGAGTCTGACAGTGTGCATGAGTGTATTATGAGAGTGAGTGAATGTGTGTGGATGAGTTTGGAGGGATGAGGGTGTTTGAGTGTGTGTGAGTATTTTGAATGTGTGAGTGTATGTTAGACTATGTGTGTGAATGTGTGTGAGAGAGAATAAGTGTATATGAGAGCACGTACATGAGTGTGTGAGTATATGTGAGTGCGTGAATGTATTATGAAAATGCGAGTGTGAGTGTATGAGAATGTGTGAGGATGTATGAGTGTGTGAGAGTGTGTATGATAGTGTGGGTGGGTGTATACATGGCAATCTGACCCTTGTCCAATGACCTGGGAAGATGATCACAGCCTAGAAACACAAGGTAATCTCATTGGCAGTGGGATGTGTTAGCTGCGTGACCCTTGGTAAGTCACATTGCCCCTTTGTCCCTCAGTGTCCTATAAAGTGAAAGAGCCCAAACTGGTGGCTTCCAAGGTCTCTCCCTGCTCTAAATCGGTAGTCCTTGGTATTGGTAAGAACACCTGACTAGGTGGTGAGGTGTCAAGGGATGGAAGGCAGGGGAGGTCAGGCCTTCAGCCCCATCTCTGCCTTTAGACTGCTGGGTGACCTGCCTGGAGGCTTTCATAACCTCGTTGTGGCAAGAGATCACAGGTATTACTCAATCCAACTTGTTCCCAAACAGAAATCCCCTATGCAACATCTTTGGAAAGGGTCTTCCAGATGCTTCCTGCAAACGAGAGCCAACCCGTCCGGTAGGGAGTCTGCTTCAGCACTTGTGGACAGCTCCCAGTAATGGGAAGCGTTCCTCTTTCTGGGGCCAGGCAGAAAGGGTTGATTTCCTCTTCTCCACGATAGCCCTCAAGGACCCATCACAGGTTTCTAGATCTAAAGCTGGAAGAGACCTCAGAGGCCATCTAATCCAACCCCATCATTTTGCAGGCAAGGAGACTGAGACCTAGAAAGAAATGACTCCCAAAATCATAACAGGGACTAAGCTTCAGAGGTGGAATTTGGACTCAAGCCCCCTGACTCCTGAGCCAAAGACCTTTCATAGCTATCATGGGTGCTTCTAAGTCCTCTCTCACCAGGGCTGCATGTTACCAGGAAAGGGTCAGTGGTCCTGAGTCAGTGCCTTCTCTGCTCCTGCTTGATCCTCCTCTGGCCCCTGGCCCCAAGGAAACCAGAACTCCCTGAGCAAAGAGTACAGAGGCCTTGAGCACACAGGGAACTGACTCGGGAGTCAGCTGACCAGTATTCCTGGCTGCTTGCCTCAAAGCCTGAAACTGAGAACCAGAACTTCAGGGAGCAAATCTGTGAAACTACAGAGTGCTCTAGAAACAGGATGTGGAGACGTCCTAACTGTGAACAGAGACAAGCTTCCCAGACCCAGGGGGTGGAATCAGCTGCATTCACAGGGTCTTGAGTGATGGTGACAGGGATCAGCGATATCAAAATTATATAACTCAAATGGATATGAATAAATAGTAGTGCTCTTATATACATTCTATGTATAATATGTGTGTAATGTTATTTAATATGTGTGTATATATGTAAATACAGATACATATATTGTTTTCAGGTCTACGTAGTACTTTACATATATTATATCTCCTTTGAAGCTCATAACAACCTCAAGAGTTAGGTATGATTATCATCTCCATTTTATAGATGAGGAAACTGAGGCAAACAGCAGGTAAATGACTTGCCCAGGCTCACCCAGGTCACGAGAGTTGGAAGCAGGATTCTCCTCATCCACTTACCGGACAGCTCCTGAAAAAGGGAGGAGGTGGAGGCCGGCCTTCTGGCCCAGAGAAGTGGTGAGGTGGGGCTTCTGCAGAGTGGTTCCTTATGCTAAAATCCAGGTACAAAGTGATACTTTCTCCTCCCCTCTGAAGCAGAGAGATCACATGAGCTCCAGGAAAGCAAACTGAAGTAGCTTAATGACATATCCATTATCCATATCCAGTACCCATAAATTACAAACGCACCCGTGTCTCCTCCTCAGAATGGGGGGCCACATTGTCCCCTGGCTCTGTGCTCTTCCCTTTCCAAGCCCCCTCCTCTTCCTTGTTTTTTTGCTTTAAAATATTTACCAATAAGGCAGTTCCTTCATGTGAACTGCCCACCCCCTCTGAATGTGCCACGCATCCTCCTACAGATAAATAAATGTTTCTTGACTGACCAAATGACCACAAATGACCCCAATTTAGAGACACATTCCTGAGAGATCACCCAGGACTGGTTTGGGACTTCAATGGCCATTCAGCCATCCCATCCCTAACCAAGAATCCCTTCTCTATTATCTCCAACAAGTGGTCATCTGTCTTTCCTTGAAACCTTTGAGGAAGAGAGAGTCCAGCCCATTTTTAGCCATTTAAATGATTAAGAAGCCTTTGCTGTCATTGTGCCTCTTCCCAACCCTCACTGATTGCTGCTGGATGTGGCAGCCGGTCAGATTCTTAGGAACAGCCTTCATATATCCCCTGAGCTTTCTCTTCTCCAAACTAAACATCCCTAGCTCCTTCAAGCCATCTTTGTCCCCGATTTCCTCACCCTTACGCAGACATGCCTCAGTTTCCTGAGATGTGGGACCTGGGACTAACCCCAGTGCTCCAGATGTGACCAGCGCAGAGGACAGAGGAACCAGTAGCACCTCCCTTGTCCTGAACACTCTCTGAATGCATCCTAAAATTACTTTAATGGTGAAGCGGGGATATATAACACTGGTAACTTACATTGAGTTTGAGGTCCACTAGGATCCCATATCTATTCTATAGAATTTTTAACTTTGATCTTTCCCAGCCCCCTTGCCATCATCTTGTACTTTTGAAGTTGATTTTTTAAATCCAAATCTCTCACTTGTAACTCTATTAAATTTCATCTTACTATATCTGCCCCCATCTTTCTATCCTATAATGATCTTTTGGGATTCTGACTGTTATGTAGCATTTTAGATTTTTTCTCCCAGCTTTGTGTCATCTGTATTCTTCTAGCAGACCACACTCACATAGAGGATATCACACCTACTGATTTTGCACCCTGCCCCTTGGTCCCTCTCAACCCTGGAGCTTTATTTAAAGACTTATTGTAGACTCACCTCCTCCAGAGCTCTCTCAACCTTCAACAGCTGGAAAGAGGAGACACTGGCATCAGCCTCCTGGTACTCCTTGAGTGCTTTCTCTGCCTGCTTCTTATATTGTTCTGGATTTTCGAGGTAGTCAATAATCACAGGCCCAGATGTGGGGTCGGTTAATGCAGAAGAAACTGTGAAAATAAGATGAAGCCCAACCATGTAAATGGAATAAAATAACCAAGCTTGGTCCTGAAAAAAAAAGTATGAGAAACACCTCTCTCTCTTCTTGGCAGAAGTGGGGGTGGGGGGATGGGCTATGGAGGTGGAGAACAGCATATACTGGCAGACAGATCCATATGTTTGTTAGTTTCACTTATCTGCTTTTCTTTTTTTCTCAATCTTTATTTTTTGTAATTAGAGGTGGCTCTCCAGGTGGTGGAGAGGGATGGAGATGTAGGAAAATGCATATAGCTGAGATAAAAACAATAGAGATCATTTTCAGATTCTCCACTAGATAGGATAACTGTTGTGAAATGTGTGTTCCTCTACCACAATGCCCTGAAGACAGGCAAGTGCCTTCAACAGTGGTAAGAAAGTTTAGAAGAGGGGAAAGTTTGGGAGGGGAGCCAATGGGTTCTATTTTGGACATGTTGCATCTGAGATACCTATGGGACATCCAATTTGAAATGTCCAAAAGGCAGATCATAAATGGGTAACTCGGGACAACTGATTAGGGCTGAATCTATAGATTTGGGGAATCATCTGCATACATATGACCATTCAACTTGTATAAGCTAATGATTTTACCAACTAAGATAGCATAGAGGGAGAAAAAAGAGAGCCTAGAACAGAGACTTGGGGGACACCTAAAGTTTGCAGACATGACCTGGAAGAAGATTCAGGAAAGACTGAAGAGTGGTCAGAGAGATAGAGGAAAACCAGGAGAGCGCAGTATCATGGACACCTAGAGGAGAGGGTATCCGAGAGGTGAGTGTCGAAGACTGCAGAGAGGTCAAGAAGGGTGAGGACAGAGAAAAGGTCATTGGTTTGGCAAGTAAGAGATTATGGGAAACTTTGGAGAGATCAACTTCAGTTGAATCATGGGATCCAAAGCCAAATTGCAGGGGGGTTAGAAGAGAGGGAGAGGAGAAAAGAAGTCAGTGAGTATAGACAGCTTTCCCAAGGAGTTTAGTGGAGAAGGGGAGCAAAGGCATAGGAAGACAACCAGTAGGGATGATTTGATCAAGGCAGGGTCTAAAGATGAGGCAGGTATGGGCATGTTCATAGGCATCAGGAAAGTAGCCGGTAGATTAAAAGGGGAAGCATTTATTAAGTGCCTACAGTATGCCAGGAATTGTGTTGAATGCTTTGTAAATATCCTATTTGATCCTCACAACCACCCTGAGAGGTCAGTATTATTATTACATCCATTTTACAGTTGAGAAAACTGAGGCAGATAGAGATTAAGTGACCTGTGCAAGGTCACATAGCTAGTAAATGCCTGAGAGTAGATTTGAACTCAAGTCTTCCTGAATTTTAAGATTAGAGAAGAGAGTAAGGATGATATCAGTGGTGGGGTGCAGTGGGGGGAGGCAATACCTCCAACAGGAGGAGATGGGAAAGATGGGACCAAGGGTAATATTTAATAAAAGGTTGTTGAATGGTATAAATGTACCCCTTGCAGGTCTGTGTACCAACAACTGCCATCACAAGAGCTAAGCCCAAGTGAGAGGGGAGAGGATGGTCTCATTCAGGTAGCTGGGGGCGATAAGTCACAGATAACTGGGTCAGAAACAGCATTCTTACACAATGGTGAAGAGGCCAAAGTAAGCTGCCACTCCCAAACCCAGAAACCTGGACTGACCCAGTGAAGGAACTCAGAGGGGTCGTTGGCATCATCAAAAGGCTCTACCCCCTCTTTCTTCGCGAGGGCTTCCACTGGATAATTACTCTGAACAATGAGATTTCCTGGTATTAGATTCCATTCTGAACACGCACTCAAATGCGCAGAGCTATCCCCACTGCTGAACCCATTTTTCAGGGGTCCTGTGCCTGGTACCCAGCATCTCTAACCTCATCAGTTTCTATCCCTATCTCTGTCTGTCTGTCTCTGTCTCTCTGTGTCTGTCTCTCTGTCTCTCTCTTTCTTCCCTGCCCCCACCTTGGTGAGCCCAAATCCCATCAGACAAAGGCCTGGAGCTGTCCCTTGTGCTGGTCATCAGTCTCCCTCCCCTTCCAGCTCACAACTGCGGAGTCCTCCAGTTCTCTCCTGTCCTCCCCTCTCCCACTCCACCTCCCCCCGCCCCGAGCCAGAAAAGTGATTTTCCTAAAGTGTAAGCTGACTGTGTCACTCCCTTCACCAATAAATTCTGGTGCTTCCCTATTTCCTCTAGGATCAAATACAAATTCCCCTGGCACTCAAAACTCTTCACAACCTGGCTCCAACACACTTTTCTAGACTCATCACACCATACACTTGCCATCCTCGATGGTCCAGCCAAAATGACCTCCTCACTGCTGCTCCTGCATGACATTCCATGTCCTTCTCTATGCCTTTTTACTCACTGTTTCCCGTGCCTTGTATGTCCTCCCTCCCTCACCTCTGCCCCTTACGATCCCCAGGTTCTTCAAGACTCAGTTCAAATGCCCCATCTTGCATAAGGCCTTTTCTGATCCTGCCCATAAATCACTTTGCATTTATTTTGTACATACTTCTGTATGCACGTTTGTCCCCAGTAGGATTTATATCTTATTCCCGAGGGCAGGTATTGCTTCACTTTTGTCTCTGTGCCCAAGTGCCTGACATGTAGGAGGCACTCAATTGAATGTCTTTTGATTGATTGATTAATGGTCCTTATTAGTTCGTCCAGTTTTGATGACTGGATTTCAAAGAAAGCATGAAAAAAAATTGGTAAGGGTCTCGAAGAGTGACTCCAATGCTTTCAGAAGAGACATCTAAAGAGTTACTAGAATTGGAATCTGGAGGACACAAGAAGCCCCGCCCCCCCCACCCCTCCCCCTCCGGCTTCTGGGAGGCAAGAGGCTGTTGGAGGGATGGTTAGGTTTCTGGCTGTCATAGTCAGTGGTGAGAAGGGACTAAGCCTTGCCCAGAGCGGTGCCTGCAAAGCCCATCTCAAATAGAAAGTGAGAGCTCCTCCTCCTCCTGATCTTGCGATGCCATCGGATCATCACCTCCAGGAAGAATGTGCCTTTGTGATTTACAGATAACCAGAAATTGAAAAGTGAGATCAGAAGCATCATGTTGGTATAAAAAGGACAATACTCATATCTGCTTATACAGTAATGGCTGTAATGGCTTTTCCCGGACTTGTGATGGGAAGAGAGCGACCACAAGCCTGGTTGTGCCTGACCAGAGGAGAAAGTGAAAGGGGGGTGGGGTTCTTATAACAGGGAGGCAATGTCACATGGTGGATACAGCACTGAGCTTGGAAACAGGAAGGCCTGGGTTTGAATCCTGTCTGTGGTCTATACTGGCTCTCTGACTGTCACTGAATCTCTGTGGGCCTCATTTCCTCATCTTGGAAGTGAGGAGGGGCAGCTAGTTGGCACAGTGCATAGAGCACTGACCCTGGAGTCAGGAGGACCTGAGTTCAAATCTGGCCTCAGACACATAACACTTACTAGCTGTGTGACCCTGGGCAAGTCACTTAACCCCAATTGCTTCACAAAAAGAAAGAAAGTGAGGAGACTGGACTCTGACGTCTTTTCTAGCCTTAATTCTATTGTCTTTAATGCAAATAATTGTCTATCCGATTTTTGTAAACCGAATCCCACTTTAAATTTTAGGGAAGATTTTCTGATGTGAAGAAATCCAGCAGTAAGTTTAGGGATGGTTTTTATCTTTTCAGTGAAGGTGTTTGTGTGTGTTGGAGGGGAGGGGCTGTGGGAGGGGGCGGTGTCTAGGCATTCATTCACCTTTTCCTCCATCTGAGCTTTTCTTTGTGGGAGAGGTTCACCACCCACCCCTCCATCCAGAGAGTGGAGATAAAAGGGAAGCCTGAGATCACATCGAATCCCATCCACCCCTGCATGCCAGGCAGCCCCTAGCACATACCAGAGCTTGTGGTACAGTTGAACTCAATCACCTCATCATGTTCTGGCTTGCAAGTGGTGTTTGGGTGGGTGATGGCCACCACTTTGCACTTCCCGATGACCTGCAAGAAGGAAAAAATCGCTATTCATTTCCTTGGATGTCCTGCCTTCTTCAGGATCAGGGTGAAGATAGGGTGCTTCCCGTGACCCTGGGAAGGGGTCATTTCACTGTTAGGTTTTAAGTCAAAGTGTCCTCATTAAGGCTTTCTTCTATACCTTCCTTAGCTGTGTGACCCTGGACTCAGTCTCAGTTTCCTCATCTGCAAAATGGGAAAAGTAATAACCCCAGTGTGAGGGACTGTCTGATGTTGGCTACTGCCAAGTGAAAGTTGTGGCAAGATTGGGGTAGGAACTGGGTATTAGGAAATAACCGGAGCTCACGCTCCAAAGGCAGTGGGCAGTGCTATTGGAGCTGTGACAGCTGGGGAAGGAACAGAATACAAGGAAGTAGCCGGAGCACGTGCTCCTGAGGCAGGGGGCTGTGCCACGTGGGAGTGAGATGGCAGAGGACGAGTTCCCTTTGCTTAGTCCCCTCCCTAAATGCAACGTCAACCCCAGACGCCTCCTTCCTGTGTCCTTCCTGACTTCCTGGGTCACGTACCTTCCCTTTGTGTAGCACCGACCCCAGACGCCTCCTCCCGGTATCTGGGCCTGACTTCCTAGGTCACGTACTCTGTCTATGCACTAATCCCAGACGTCTCTTTCCTGTATCCGGTCCTAGCCTCCTGCATCACTTCCTCTCCCTTGGTGCGCTAAACTCAGACATCCCCTTCTGGTATCTGACCCTACAATCAATGACTAGTAGGCGGGCTGAGGAGGAGGGGCTAAGTAGGTACTTAAGGAACGGGGTCGTGGTCGGAGCTCACTCTCTCTTTGCTCCTGCTCTGTTGCTCTGGCCTTCCTGTTTGGCCTTGCTGTGATGGCCTCTGAATAAAGCTCGGGTGTTGGCACCTCCTGGTCGGCTCGTCTCTGTGTTTATCCGGTTGGGGACCGAAGACTGGTAAGTATGACTCTGGCAGCCTGCTCCTTAAAGGAGGAGAGTGTACAGCGCGGCCGGCACACCCCAGGTTGTTGTGAGGATCAAATGAGGTAAAATATATAAAACGCGTGATAGCTAAATTTCCTCTGAGGTCAGAACAGATCTCCTAAGGTTATTACAAGTCTGAACGATTTCTTGGGGGCTATTAGAAAGGGAGGGAACAAGGATTTATTTATTAAGACCCTAGAATGTGCATAGCACTATACAAATGTAATCTCCTTCAATCTTTACAAGAATCCTGAGGGTAGATGTTGTCATTATTATCCTTGGAAACTGAGGAAAACAGAGGTTAATTGCCTCAGTCAAGGTCACTCAGCTAGTAAGTGTCTAAGGCTGGATTTGAATTCAGGACTTCCTGTCTCTAGACCCAGCTGCCTTCCTGACTGAGCCACTCAGCTGCCTCTGGACAGGGGGTGTGCTGGAGCCAGTTTGAACTGAATGTTGACACCTAAGTGTTAAGTTTTCAGCATGAGTATTTACACCTCAAAAAATCCCTACAAATCAGGGCTTAATTTATTGCATTATTGATTATCTAGACTTAGGAAAATGATGCAGAAAATGTCAATAATTCACTCTAAATTTCAAAGTGTGTCCTGTGTACATTTGGGGGTGGGGTGGAGAGCTGGTTATTAAACATTTCCCAGGACATCACTGGCAAGAAGGAACCACTCAGAAGATATACATTGCAGCCCCAAACGTTTTCAAAAGGAAGCTCAACTTTCAGCCTGAACACAACTGTTTTTCTTTCTGAAAATAAAATTTCAAATTTAAAAGAATGAACTTTTCTTGATGGGCAGACACAGTGAGAGGTATGCTGATAAATATTTAACAACTAGGTCTCCAAAAAATTGTACTCATCACACACTTTTAAGTTTAACCTACATTATTTATGTTTTCTCATCATTTTTTAAAGTCTAAACAATAAACAAAACAATCACTACCTGATTTGTAGCATTTGCCAGTTTCCAAGGTGTTCATGTTTCTACTGGATATTTAACAGTGGGCTTTCCCAAGGTGGGAGCTGGCTCCAGGACACTCTTGGATGCAGCGTTGAGAAGAGGAGCATGGTCCTTCCTTATGAATCTGGGGTTCAGATCCTTACATGATGGACTTCCCAAGTGACAGGGCAGTCTTGGCACTAAGACTTGTGGACCATGAGGTGCTTGGGACAAGATGGGCAGTCTCAGAGATGCTTAGGCCAGTGGAATTCTAGGCTGTGGCTGAAATGGAGGGACCTGGGACCACCACTGTCTTCTCCCTCTTCCTTCCAGTAGCCTGGCACGGGCCCAAGGGTGGAAGGTCTAGGGGTTGATTGCCCCATGTTGAATGGAAAACTTCCCTCTAACCCATGGGGAGACAAAGAAGGACCAGAGAGATCTTCAGGGCTTTTCTCTCTGTTGTTCTTGTACATTATTAGGCAAAAAAGACTGCCAGGGAATATTTGAGTGCCCTCAAAAGGTGAGGACGACATCGAGCTTGTCTACTTACAGTTTCAGTGGGCCGTTTGCCACCTTTTGGTTGGCAATCCTGCACGGGTGTGCTAGACAGGACAGAGCAGTCTGATTCTTTCACATCCAGGACCAAATAGTGGATAACTGCAGATTCCTGAGGAAAGAGGAGAAAATGCACCTTTTAACAAATTCAGTTGGATCCAGTCCCATAAGCATTTGTTAAGTGCCTGCTGTGTGCTAAGCAGTAGACAAAACACTGAGGATAAAAAGACAAGAGATCTTAGACGATAGTCCTTGCCCTCAGGAAGATTATTTTCTATCAGAAGAGACAATTAATCAAGCAATAAGCATTCATCAAGCACTCACTGTATACTGTATGCCAAACTGTAAACTGTACGCTAGGTACTAGGGAAACAAAGACAAAAATCAAAGAGTCCCTGTCTTCAAGAAGCTTGCGCTCTATTAGGGGAGACAGTCGATCAATAAACACTTATGAAGTGCTTACTGTGTACCAAGCATTATTCAAGACTCTGGGGATCTACAGACAAATTAAATAATTTCTGCCTTCACGGAATTTATCCTCTCCTGAAAAACCACTGGTATGTATATAGAGCTTTAAGATTTTTTATTTCATTTTTAATTTATGGAATAAAATAAGCATTTCCATAGCATAGTATCATAAAAAAAGATTGCACATGAAACTGCAAATCTATTATATACAACTTGCTATGTATAGCTCTTAAAGATTACAGAGACCCTCCCTGCAAACAGCCTAGGGAGACAGGTAGTAAAAGTAGGATTATGGCCATTTTACTGTGGTTTTTTTTTTTTTAATTTGTTTTGTTTTGTTTTTGCAGTCTACATTTATTTATTTTTTCTTGCTTAAAAATATTTTTTATTAATTTAATTTGATTTATCAACAATCACTTCCAAAAGCCTTTGAGTTTTAAATTTTTCCCCCACAAAGATTCTTTTTTTTTGCTTTTTTGTGAGGCAATCAGGGGTTAAGTGACTTGCTCAGTCACATAGCTCGTAAGTGTCAATTGTCTGAGGCAGCATTTGAACTTGGGTCCTCCTGACTCCAAGGCAGGAGCTCTATCCACTATGCTACCTACCTGCCTTCATTTTACTGTTACAGAAATTGAGGCTCACTTTGTGACAATGGAAGAAAACTCATGTCTGGTACCCAGTTTCTTACTCCTAGGGGCGTGCCTTCTCAGATTCACTCCTTTATGGTCCTTCGTGCCAGAACCTTAGAAAAGATTCTACCACAGGGTTCTGAACCATGTTTGTGTCATGGACCTCTTCGGAGCCTGATGGAGCCCTTTCAGGATGATGCTTGGTGCCCACATTCATAATTAAAGAAAACATTCTGTTTCAGTTGGAAGTTAGTGAAAATAAAGATGTCATTTCTCCCCCCCACCCACCAAGTTCACAGGCACTCTGAAATCTTCAGGGCTTCTGAGGACCTCAGGTTAAGCATCCCTGCTCCAGAATAAAGAAGCAACTGCGTAAGATGCACTGAGGGAGTCAGTGGCTTCACACGGGTTTTTGCTCCATCACTCTTTCCTAGGCTGAAGCAGGGCCTGCCCGGACCAAACTTGGGC
Source organism: Vombatus ursinus (assembly GCF_900497805.2). NCBI lineage: Eukaryota > Metazoa > Chordata > Mammalia > Diprotodontia > Vombatidae > Vombatus > Vombatus ursinus. The sequence goes on from NW_020954588.1 coordinate 48,441,575, forward strand.
CACCCTCAGGCCTCTACCCAAACCTCTGGATCAGAGCAGCACAGCAGAGGGGAGGAATTCCTCCCCTTTCAGTCACAGGCCTATTTAGCAGCCTGGTGAACCCTTTCCTAGTGACCCCTTCTTAAAATTGGGATTTTAAATGCACGAAATAGAAATCTTAGGATTACAAAAGAAACTAAAGGTTAATGAAAATAAACACATCATCCACCCAAATTCACAAACTCCAGGATGTACTTATGGATGCCTTGGTGGTGGAGGGTGGGGTGGGGTCCTGTCACCCCGGGTTAAGAACCCCTGGTATCATGGAAAGAGAACTAGATTTAGAGGGAGAAAGACCTGGGGTTTAGCTACACTTTTGACACTTACTATGTTTTTGATTCTGACAAATAATTTAACCTCTCTGAGCCTCCATTTCCTCATCTGGAGGATTTTCATCTGGAAAATCAGGATCACAATACCATTAGCACCTACCCTATAGGGATAATTATTATAAGCCTCGAATGAAATAATGTCTACAAAGCAAACCTTAAAATACTATAGAAATATTAACTACTTTACTAGTACAAATGCTGACCTGCAATAAACATTGATTGACTAATAGTTGAACAAACACTGATAACAAACAATGATTTGAAGGCATAAAAGTTACTAAATCGTTCCTACCCTTTGATCCAGCCAACCATCAGAGCACATTCAGACAGGTCAAGGACAGAAGAAAGGCCACACACTTAACCTAGTATTTACAGCTGTGCTTTTTGTGGTAGCAAAGAACAGGAAACAATCAATTAGGGACAATGAATATGACAGAATATTTCTGCACCATTAAGAAAAAACAAACGTGAAGAATTCAGAGAAACATGGAAAGAGCTCTCTGGACCTCAGTTTCCTCACCTGTAAAATGAAGAGGTTGAGGTAAAAGGCAACTGAGGTACCTTCTAGTTTGAGAGCTATAAGCCCCTCTCTTGTAGTAAGTGTTGGCCAAGAAAGTCGAGCCAACAGAACCAGACAGGCATGACTACAATGACCTCAACCCAAATAATGGGAGAAAGCAACATGAGTCAGGTCTGAATAGGGCCATGGGCAATGGCACTACCAAGATGTTCTTTGATGGGGGCAGCTAGATGGCACAGTGGATAGAGCACCGGCCCTGCAGTCAGGAGGACCTGAGTTCAAATCCAGTTTCACACACTGACTAGCTAGCTGTATGACCTTAGGCGAGTCATATAACCTCCGTTGCCTCCAAAAAAATTAAAAAAAAAAAAAGATATTCTTTGTTTTCCATCACAACCTCTTGGGTGACTCAGTTTCCTCATCCGCGAGTCTCCTGTATCCGTGAGGACATAGGTGCGGTCTTTGTGCCCCTTCATTAAATTAAATACAATTGCTATTCTTAAAATAACTAAATTACTGGAGAAGCAGCATTGCCCAAAGGTCAGAGCCATTCTTTGACCACACACACACACACACATGAAAACACACATATACACATACACACACACGCATACACACATGCACACATACACCTATATACATGCATCCCCATATGCACATATACACGCTAGACACATACACACATGCATACACATACACATACGTACACACATAGCCATACACACACTACATACACACATGAAAACACACGTATACACACATATATGCACATACACATGTGTACACACATATACACACAACACACATGCGTGCACGCGTATATGCGCATACACATATATACACGTACACACATACACATGTATGCACGCACACCCATATACACACTGCACACATACACACCCGCATACACACATATGTGCACATACACACACATGCACACATGCACACAACACACGTGCACGCACACGTATGTGCACATACACATGTATACAAGCATACCCATACATGCATGAGCACGCGCACGTGCGCACACACACACACACACACACAAACACCTTCCAGGGTATATAACTGAGAAGAGCTCAGTTCCCAGCTTTGTCTCTGGGACCGCTCCTCACCTCTCCGTGTGCATCGGTGTGGGCATCAGCAACACGCAACAGTTGAAACTGGTAGCCGTCCCTTCGATTTTCGTTGATCTGATTCAGGATTTCCACAGCTTTCGGCCCAACTGCCTCGCAATCTGCAGGGCTCAATGAGAACGAAAGCTCTGCTGAGGCCAGGAGAAGCAGCAGGACCGGCAGAGCCCGCATTGTGTCAAAGCATGGAAACCCGCCTCGGAGGCAGGGGCTGTCGGGCAGAATCTGTGGAACGACCTCTTGGGATAAAAACAAACCCCGTGGATTCCTACGAAAGGGGCACTTTTGTATGTTCCAGTTGTGTAATCTGGAATGTCACCTTGACCCCTGATTAAGACTGGGGAGAGCCAGTAAATGATTAGTTAATTTTGGAGGTGAGTGGAGAGTCGTCGTCAGTGTTGGGGTGAGATTCTGCCTTGGCTTCAATTTATACACTTCTAGTAGATAGCACTAGAAAAGGAATCTTAAAAAAGCAAAACAAAAAACCTTAACCCCCACATGGATCTGCTCACTAACGGGGTCCCCTGTGGGATAAACAGAGTGTGAAGGCACAGCGGTGCTTCTCAGAGTTTATCTGCTCATGGCGCAATCATTGAAGTTGGCAATGCCATAAAGAGTTGGGGGATGGGTAGCTAGGTGGCGCAGTGGATAGAACACTGGCCCTGGAGTCAGGAGGACCTGAGTTCAAATCCGGCCTCAGACCAAACACTTGACACGTACTAGCTGTGTGACCTTGGGCAAGTCACTTAACCCCGATTGCCTCACTTAAAAAAAAAGTTGGGGGGCTCAAGCATGCACCACTACCCTTCCACATGCACAGTTTGTTGTTTTTGTTGAGACCCTCGTGATTACTCAGCCTAATGTATGTTTATGTATCTGCGCATGTGCAATGGTTGTTTTATTTATGAATACTGTACTTACTGCACATGGTGAGGTAGTAAAATATTAAGTGAAATTGTTTAGATTTTTTTTATCTGAAATAAAATAACATCCCAAATTTCATGGCACACTGGTGACCTGGCACCAGCCTTTCAGAGTCACTGGCATAGAGGGTTGACCAGAGGATCTGGTCAATCTAATGACTGTCCAAAGGTGCGAGATCTGGACAGATCCAGGGGTCAGGCCCCGGAGACGTCCCCAACCCTCTCAAGAAGGCACTTAGAACCCTGCTTTATCTCCTCAAAGTTGGGACAGTCTTGCCCTTTCCGGTGCCTGTGATAGGGAGAAATGTAAGAGCTTGAGGAAGAGGTCCTGAAATAGTATGGAGAAGGAGGTAAGAGCTCACAGAGGTGTCTGATTCCATTCAATTCAGCCTCCAATTACGGAGGTCTTACCATGTGCTGGGAATAAGTGGCAAAGACAAGACGAAGAGCAGTTTTTACCTTCAGACGGCTTAGATTTTATTGGCATTGCCACATCCACCTTGAAATAAATGCAGCTTTATCTGAGCAATGTAGTAACAGCTAAGGAAAACTCAAAGGGTAAGGAGCACCACAGAGAGGTTCTCCTGGAGTCAGGGAGATCCTAAAGAGACCACCCAGCTTTAGACACTCACTAGCTGTGTGATCCTGGAAAAGTCATTTAACCTCTGTCTGCCTCAGTTTCCTCAACTATAAAATGGGGATAATAATAGCACCTACCTAGTGTTGTGGTGGTCAAATGAGATATCTGTAAAGGGCTTACCACAGTGTCTGGCACATAGTAAGTGCTATAGAAATGCTTATTCCCTTTCTGCCTTCCCTCCCCCACCATTGGGGTTGACCCATGAACTAAACCTTGAAGGACGCTAAGGATTCTAAGTGGTAGAGATGAGGGAGAGGGCATAGCAGGCATGAGGAACAGCCTCTGCAAAGATCCAGAGAGAGGAGATGGGCAGCAGAAAAGAGGCCAGTTTGGCTAGAATGTTACTTAAAACTGGAAAGTTACTGCAGTCAGATGGTGAAGGGTTTTAGAGGCCAAGCTAAACAGTTGGCACTTGATGTAGGCGCATTCAATGACCTGTCTTATGATATAGAACTAGGCTTCCCACCCAAGGACGATTCTTGTTGTTCTAAGAAAAGTTATTTGAGCAGGCTTAAGATGAGAATGCAAACACAACCTCCTCCTCCTCCTCTTCCTCCTCCTCCTCCTCTTCCTCCTCCTCCTGTCAGTAAGACACAAAGGCCAGCCGTCCCTGATGCTCCACTTAACTAAACTTTTTCTTATATTTTATGGGAGACTCAAAAATAGTCACTGTTGTTTCTGAGGCAAGAAGCAGGAAAAGTGCCTTCAGACGCTGCTGGAGGGGCTGCCCTTGGGCTGGGGAAGCACCTGTTTCCCAGGTGCTGAGCTCAGTGGTTGCTGCGCTGCTGAAGCACCGGAGCCCTAAAGAGACAATTAAAATTAATCGAAATAATTTAAAGCTTCTGTAAACTTGCAAGATATAAAATAAACCCATGCAAATCATCAGCATTTCTACATAATGCCAACAAAACCCATCAAGAAAAGATAAATTCCATTTAAAATTACTATTGAAGGTTAAAACACCTGGAAATCTGCCTGCCAAGATCCCCACAAGAACTGTATAAATACAACTACAAACCACTGGTTACAGAAATACAGGCCTATGTAATGGGGAAAGTATTAACTGCTCATGGGTGGAATGAGTCAGTACAATAAAAATGTCAACATTACTTCAATACCATACTAATCAAACTACCAACAAACTACTTTATAGAACTAGGAAAAAATCACAAAATTCATAGGGAGGTCAAAATGGCCAAGAATCTCAAGGGAAATAATGAAAAAAGTAAACAAAGGTGCCTACCAGTGCTGGATCTCAAACAATACTGCAAAGCAGCAATTCACAAAACAATTTGGTACTGGTTAAAAAATAGATCGGGCAGATAGGTGGCATAGTGGATAGAGCTCCGGGCCTGGAGTCAGGAAGACTTCTTCCTGAGTTCAAATCCAGCCTCAGACACTTACTAGCTGTGAGACCCTGGGCAAGTCACTTAACCACATTGCCTAGCCAAAAGCAAAGAGGGAAGAGTCCAGGGTAATGCTGAGGCTACAGAGTTGGGAGACAGGAATGAGGGTGCTTTTGACAGAAATAGGAAAATTTGAAAGGAGAGGAGGAGAGCTTGGGGAAGATCATGACTTCCGTTTTAGATGTGCCAAATTTAGAAGTCCCTGGGATGTCCAGTTTGAAACATCTAACAGGCAATTTGGTGATAGGGGACTAAAGCTCTCAGACAAAATAACTGTTTGCATTGTACCTGGAGCGTCAAGGAGGGCACTTCTTACAATATCAACCAAACTATTGTCAAATCATCTTGGCTGGGACAGTGTTTTGTGTTGCGCCTATGTTATGAACAGGGAGGTCAACGGCCAGTAGATGCTTGGCCTCTTCCACTGTTTGCAGGGTTCAGATGGGGTTTAATTAGGATTTGAGTTCGTGCCTTTGTGCTTGCTACCTGACTGTTGGAGCTCATTTACTACACAGGGTCTCCCCTGAGTTCCAGCTCAGATCCTTCCTCTGCCCTCAGGTCCTCAGTGGCTGATCCAGGGCTTGCCTCCATTTCCTCTTCAGGCACTCTGTCACTGACCACTCTATTGGCACATTCCAGGAGTTGGCTACCACTCTAACGCACCTCCTGAATACTTTACTCCCAGTTCTTCATTTCTTTTACAGGTAGTTAACTTTCACGTTTGTATGTCTCACCTTCTCAGTCACCTATTACTTCCAGGACCAAATGGAAGATGTCCTGTTTGTCTTTGAAAGCTCTTCCCAATGTGGCCCCTTCCTAGCTTTCCAGTCTTCTTACGTTTGACTTCCCCCCACTCTACCGTCCAGCTATGCTGAACTATTCATTCCTCTCACACAATACTCCATCTCTTGACTTCACGTCTTTCTTCCTTTTTTTTTTTTATTTAAGCATTTATTTTTTTCTCTCTCCCTTCCTCAGCTAAAATCTCATCTTCTACAGGAACCTTTCCCAATCCTGATTAGTTCTAGAACCTTCCCTCTACTGATTAGTTCCTTTGTCTCCTCTCTGTAGCTTATTTGCACACAGTTGTCAGCATGTCACCTCCAACATTGGACTGTTACCTCCTTGAGTTCGGGGACCATATTTTCGCCTTTCTTTGTATCCCAAGCATTTAGCACAGTGCCTGGGTGCCTGGCAAGGACTTCATAAATGCTCCTTGACTGACTGGCTGTTACCTGTACCTCCCTTTCCCAAATAGGAATTTGGGAATTTCTCAACTCTTTTAATGACCCCTGTTGCTTCTCCCTGAAACAAAGCCCTTTCCTTTGGAAACTAATATTCTTCCAACCATGCTGTGTGGTTGTACCTTCTGCTCCAAAGAATTATAGTTGTCACTCATTCAAAGGACAATGAAGAAGTCTATGGTAGGTGTAAATGAACTGAAGTGCGTTACCACTAAGAGTCTGTTGGAAGTATTACAAAGAACTTTGTCAACGCAATGCATGACTAGGAGAAAAGATTCAATGAAGTGAGGACGAAAGTTAACCAAGAGACACAATGTGGTACCTGGGTGATGTTAAGATCCTTGGAAGAAGGCCTCCAAGCATGGAGGCCCTCTACTGAGTATTGATAGGATGGCATTGACTAGAGTAATACAAGATGAGAAGATGTGGGTGGGCTGTGAAAAGAACCACTGGGGGGGAATATCCCCATTGAAAATATCACTGGTTCACAGAAGCAGCATTTGGGTGCCTCCCTATTGAACTGTAAGTTCACTGAGGTCAGGGACCATGTTTTATATTTCTTTGTATCCCACACCCCACTCTCCAATATAGTGCTCTGAACTTAGTGGACACACTCATTAAATATTTTTAATGTTAATTCATCATGACGAGGAAGTTTACCAAAATAATTCAGATTAAGGAGAGACAAAAAAGAAAGACAAACTTTATTAGAGCCAGGATGGAATTGAGGAATGCTAGATACCCTCTCTCTTTCTCCTCCATCTCTCCACTCCACTCCATGGCACCAGATATCCACCAAGTGGGGTGTGTGTGTGTGTGTGTGTGTGTGGGTGGGTGGGTGGGTGGGTGGGTGGGTGTGACTTTCACGGTGGGAGGATCAGAGGATTAGAATTCTCAGCAGGCCCTGGACACTCATCTGATCCTGGCCCTTCAGGGAAAGGAAGCACAATTGGCATCTCTTCTTTGTCCAACATGAAGCGGGATGGGAGGTGGAGGACTTCTCCCAGGGGATCTGCCATCAAGTCAATATGCACAGGGAAGGCCACGAAGGGTTTCTTTTCCTGGTCACCTTCATCGTTCTCATCAACCAATTCAGGCAACAACTGGACAGACCCTCTAGGCCCCTCTTGTAGGGGCGCAGCGGTGGAGGGGAGGGCCAGCTGCGGTGGGTCTTGGTGTTCTGGGGGATGGCTTTCAGGGGCCGACGGTGGCTGAAAAGAGTAACACACCCAACTCACCAGGAGGCGCTCCTGAGCATCCCTGGACTCAGTGCCCTCCACTAAGCTACTTAGCTCTCTTTTAAAGGAAGATTTCAAGAGGATGCCTCTCAGGCCTTCCAGATAAAAAAGGCCTTGAAAACTGAAAGATAAAGAGTTTCTTCGTACCGCAAATGTATTGGGAGAGGAAGGGTAACTGTCTCTAAGCTGATGGGTAGCCAACAGGCCAACTCTGCACATCTCTTCCTGAGAAATGCTTCTCCCAAGCAGGAAGCAAAATAATAGAGACGACTCTTAGACCATCAACCTCCTCCCAAAGTAGTTGAGAGAAGCAAAAGAGACAGTCCATGTAAAGAATCTAGCAGACCTTAGCGCACTATAAAAATGTGTGACCTGTCAGGTAGTCAGTACCTGATGGGCTGAATAGGGATTCCAAGAGAGCCCTGGGTTCCAATTCTGCCTACGACGCTTACTAGCTACGTGACCGTGGTCAAGTCACTCACTTAATCTCTCAGTTTCTTCATCTGTAAAATGGGGGCAACAACATCCTAAAAGTATTCATGGCGTCATGGATAGAGAGCCAACTGCATCATTAGGATAATCTGAGTCTGACACGTACTGGCTCCACGTCCCTGGGCCTCAGCCTCTAGGACAGTCACGTCACTCCCAGGCAGTCAGGGGGAACCAGGTGCTGATCTCTCTTGTTTGAGGGAGTTTCCTCCCCCAGAGCTCCTTATGTGGGGAAAATCCCAGTTCTGGAGCCCCCCACACCAGCATATTCCTGATCCCTCCATCACAGGGCTGTTACACATTGAGTGCCCTGCAAACAGGAGCTGTTGGACAGTGTTTTAACAGGCACACAGCCCTGGCATGGAGGGAGGGTGAGCAGGGATTGAGATCTTTATCTCACCCAGGAGGAAACTGAGGCTCTGAGAGATTAAGTGACCTGCCCAATAAGGGCACCCAGCTAAGATGTGGCGGGGTCAGGATTAGCACAAATGCATTAGCCTAGTGTTCCTTCTGCTCAGAACAGCAGGGGCGGGGCATCCACTGTCCACCTGGGTGGGGGCAGGGCTTCTATCCCTGGCTTCCAGTCAGAACTGTGTCCCCTTCAGCTCAGTGAGAGCTTCAGCAAAGAAGAGAAGGGAGGAGGGGATGAGGAGCAGGGGTACATGGGAGGGTAGATGGCCACCTCCCCACTGTTTGGGGAAGACAAACTACTGGACTGAAAAGTACCTGGGTTTGGAAGAATTCACAGGTCCCAGAGACATGCTTATCCAGGTTCATTTTACTCAGAGAACCCCTGCAAAGCCCTACAGGCTGGAAAAGGGAAAAAAGAGGCCAGTGTTATAGAGGAGTGTGCCCACTGTGAGGGAGGGTGACGGGGGCTCTTGTCTGGTCTTGCTAGCATAGCCCCGGGGCCTCACGACCGCCCTTGAATGGATCAACGGTCTTCGTTTGTCTCCAAGCTACCATCCTGAATCTCCTTCTAGCCTTTCTCTGCGATGTCTCAGGAGCCTCTCCACCCTGGAAGCTCACATCATCCTTGAAGCCCCACACTGGAAGCACCCTTGGCCCCTTGGGCCTCTGCCTTTGATTGGCTGGTTCTCCTCAAGGAGGGCACCCATGCCAGCCATGACTGCAGGCTACTCTACCATGCCCTGCTCCTGGGACCTTCCTTCTGTCCCACCCTGAACCTTTTATGTGTTGTTTTCTCCAATTCAAGCGGAAGCTCCTTGAGGTCAGGGACTGTCTTTCATTCTGCTTATATTTGTCTTTCTAGCACTGAGCACAGAGCCTGGCACATAGTAAACGCTTCATAAAAGTATGTCGCCTAGACTCAATTACCCGTTTAATGATCTAGGTCATCCCAGCAGCCAATGCAAATTCTTGGAGGGCCCCAAGTCATTACATAAGATGGTGTTTTTCTTGACTCACTGAGATGATTGTGCATTAAACTCCACTGGGGAGAAGATCCAGAGTCCTTGGGAAGGAATTTACCTTGAAGTCAGCAGGTGGCTGCAAACATGTTTCAGAGCCTGGCAGGGATTTGGTGCAAGGAGCCTCGGTGACTAAGTATTCCACAAAATAGGCAGGGCCAAATACCCACTGTGGGGAGGGAGAGGAAGAGAGAAAGGGAAAGGGAATATGTACAGAGGAAGTAAGATGGGGAGGAGGCAGAAAGGGAGAAGATAGAACATCAGTGGAACCTAAACGCATTGTGGTGTAGAAGGAGGTATCAGAAGACCTGGGTTCAGATCCTGGCTTTGCCATCTACTCAGTCTGTGACCTATACATGGTCCTCTGAGATAGAGCTCACTGCCCTCCTAGGTACTCCATGGTTCTGATCTCTGTTACCCCTTCAAAAGATCCCCCAGTGAGGAACGCTGCTCCCTCACAATGGAGCACCTCCTAAAGGGCTCTGACTCATGACTAGAGTCACCATGGAATTGGAGAAGTACAGGACCCCTTAAAGACCATGTAGCTATACTTCCTCCTCCTGGAGGTGAAACCTATATGAGCCCCCAGGTCTCTTGGGGTGGCTTCATCATTGGGTGGCTGTGTAACTCTTTTGCTGTTCTGTTAGAGAAAGGCTGGCGGGTAAGGGATCATTGAATCAAGTAGACCCCCCACAAGCTAATCCATAAAGCAAGATGGTGCATGCAAACTGCAGAGAAAATAACCCCAGGACCCAGAAACAGAGACCTGTCTCTTCCCTCTGACCTCAGAGTAGTAGATAAACAGGTCACTTACCTGGAAAAAAGCTTGGGTGATTTGGAAGAGATAAAATTTCTTCCCCACTGCAATCTCTTTGTTGATTTTTTCCAGAGATTGACTAACAGCTTGAGAAAGCCCAGGTTCTGAGCTGTTGATGCGGATGGGTATGGGACAATCAGGGCACATTCTGACTATCTTCCTTCTAGAAACTGATTTTTTTAACAAACAGGGAAAAGAGAAGTTTCTTTGTGACTTCAAAATCATGGAATCACACATGATGTTATACTATATCATGTAGCCAGGGAATTTTCAACACACCAATAATGTCTTTTTTTCTAGTTCAAGAAATACGTTAAGTTCTTATTATATGAAAAACCACAATCTGCAGAACTAAAGGCTGCAGTTGAAGGCTGGAGAAAGGCAACACTTGCCCTCAGGGCAATAAAAAGGCAGATAAGTTTTTTGTCAGAGATGTAGGCAAAGGCAAAGAAGGAGTGCTCATCCAAGTTTTCAGATGACCCAAAGCCCAGAGGCTTGGCCAATTCACTGAATGACAGTCAAGATCCCAGAGCAACTTGACAACCTAGAGCATTCTGCTGAACTAGGTAAGACGAAATTCAATGGAGATTAATAAAAAGTTTAACATTTGGGTTTAAAAAAACTTTACAAGCAGGGTGGGAAGGCATGGTTAATCAATAGTTCTGGGAAAAAAAAATCTAAGGAATTTCATGGCCTGGGAGCTCAGTATAGTCAGAAGTGTGAAATAGCAAGACAAAAAAGGAGAATGCCCTCTGTGGCCACATGAGGGGGCTTTGATTCCAGGAGGGGAGAAGCCATAGTCCCTCCGTATTCTGCCCTCCTCACCCGTCAGCTGGAGTACTGCGGGCATTTCTGGGCACTACGCTTTGGGGAGGAGGTCAGTTAGTGGGAGAGCGCCCAGAAGAGGACAGCTACCATAGTAAAGGACATGGAGTCTGTCGTATGTCATGACATGACTGGTTGAAGGAAGTGGGAATGTTCCCCTGGGGAAGAGAAGAATCATAATCTCTCTCCACCCTTTGCTCCTAATTCTATTTTCTGGGGCTGACCAGAACAAAGCTAATTCTCCTTAGCCAGGACAGCTCTGCAGGCACAGCACTGCACCTTTGCACACTGTGGGGATTGTGGCCCACATTATCACCCCTTCCTTCACCGAGCCTGGATGCCATTTTGGCTGTCTTTGAGAACTAAGGGCAAAAACCAACCAACAACCAATGTGAAAACGATTCAGTATATAAGCTCAACAGCTCTGGGTCTCAGAGAACGGATGACAAAACACACCTCTTCCCTTTTTGGGCACAGGTGAGGAGCTGTGGGAGAGGAATCTTGCAAATAATGAGAATGTTCTAAGTTTGTCAGTCACAATAGATTGAGTTTTTCTTTACTTAAAGTGTAGCAGGAGGTGATCATGGGCCTTTGATCTGCTGGACTGAGGTATCTCCCTTCAAGTTAGACAAGTGCTCTGGTTCAAATCAAGTCAACAAGTATTTATTAAGTGCCTCCTATGTGCCAGGCACTGTGATAAGCCTTGGGAATACAAAGGAAGAACACTGTCCCTCATCTCAAGGCTCTCACTGTCTAATAAGGGAGGAAACATGCAGACAGCCATACATAAACAAACCACACACAGAGTGAATTGAAGATAATCTCAGGGTGAAGGCGCTAAGATCAAGGACTTCAGAAAAGGTTTCTTGCAGAAGGGGAGACTTTAACTGAGATGAGAAGGAAACTGGGGAAACTGGGAGCCAGAGACAGGAGGGAGAGGGAGCCAGGCACGAAGCTAGGAGTATTCTGGAAGGCCAGGGTCACAGGGAGATGTGAGAAGACAGGAAAGGTTATGAAGGTCTTTCAAAGTCAAACAGAGGATTTTAGGTTTGATCCAGCAGGTAAAAGGAAATCACTGGAGTCTGTTGAATAGAGGGGTAACATGGTCAGATCTATGCTTTAGGAAGATCAATGAAGCAACTAAATGGAAGACGGAGCATAGTGTACATTGGGAAGAAGGATTTTTTTTTCAGGAAATGATTTGTAGTGTAAAAAACAGCAATAAAGCTTAAAAACAAATGCAACAGACCAATCCAAGAAAAAGCGCCTCACCTGGACGAACAGTACAATTATAGGCAGGCAGGTATAGAATCCTTTTTGGCAAGTTAATGTAAAATATGGCTTTGCACTGGCCATATACCTAGGGTCAAACACATTCATGTTGTCATTGCAGAGAAAACAAGATGGAGCCATACCTCATTCCACAATTTTATCCCGAGAGGCTTCAAACATGATAATGGGGGATATAATGAGAAGGCAAGTTCTGTAATGAGATTTTCTCCACACCAAAAGAAATCAGTATGAAGTATTTCTCTGTAATATGAAATGAGGATTGAATATACTATGGAACAGTGGGATATCCAGCAGCATGCATCTAAGTGAAAAGGGAAACACTGATTGAAGTGTTCCTATATTTACAGAGCTGGAAGAAATCTTAGAGCCCATCTACTTCACCCTCCTACCCACCTCAGTCTACAGATGAGAAAACTGAAAGCCAGAGCAAGAAACTGACTTGTCCAAGGCCACACAGCAAGTGAGTGGTAGAGCTCCCCCAACTCAGTGTTCTTTCTGCTAGAGCACACGGCTTTTTAAAAAACAAAACTCAGAGAATCGTTTCCCTTTGGATCCCGCCTTCCTCTCTCAGAATACATTGAGAATAAATACTTACTGCTTCATGCAGATGCCTGGCAGTACAATCCTTCCATCTTTTTTTGCTGAGCACATGGCAGTCTGTCTCTAATACATCGAGGGTGAAATAGTACACAGAGCCTGAACCTGTCTGTGCAGAGGAGATGGAGAAAAAAAGTTGCTTCATGCATGGCCTGCCCCAGGCCGGTGATGCTATGCCAGGATCTGAAGAGAGGGGGGCTAGGAATGAAGAGGGAGGCTCTAAAGGTTTCCTTCAATGGAGCAGCTCAGAAATGGGATATATTTGAAAGACTATCTCCAGCCACATTCAGCAAGGAGATAACACCAACATTGACCACCATTTCACAAGATTAAAGGTTTCCCACCCAAGTGACCCTCCCAGGGATTAAGCCAAGAGGTGTTAGAGGCTTAACCTACCTTTCCAGTCTCACCTTACACTAGTTTTTTTCTCACATGCTCTATGGTTATCAAATGAGATTAACATATATAAAGCATTTTGCAAACCTTAAAATGCTATATTATCATCGTCATCATTAGTACATGATATGTAAATGAGAAAATTACATAAGGTTTGCAAACCTTAAAGTGAAATACCAACGCTGGCAACGGTGATGCTGGTGATGCTTCTTTCAAACGGGACTCCTAGCTGTTTCCCAAATCGGACGTGACATCTCCTGCCTTCACACAGGCCCTTCCCTCTGCCTGGCACTCCCCTCTCGCCCTTACCTTTCTTAATCCTTCTCTTCTTCTGGACTCAGCTTAATCAATCAGCCAATTACCAAGCACTCACTACGGACCAGACAATGACAAAAATGAAGCAATCCGCACTCAAGAAGCTTATATTCTGTCTTACGACCTAGCTCAAGGACCACATCCTCTGTGAAACTCAAAGTGATTCCTGTTCCTAACAGTGAGTGCTCTGTCTCCTGGTAGGTACCGTTAGGACCCTCTGGATCTTTCTTTGCTCCTGTTATTCTTTGCTTTGTACTCTGTTTCTCTGAGTACATATTGTTTTCCTCCTCCCACTACTTTAGATTGGAAACCTCAAGAGGACAGGCTTTTTTTTTTTTCACTCTATGTCCAACATGGTTCTTTGCACACATTTGGCGCTTAATAAATGTTTGTTGAATGAATAAAGGAATTAAATAAATAATTTCCAAAAAGCAGAGCATCCTAACATCTGTAGCTTTGAGCTTTCACAAACCATAAGAAGAGGAGAAGCCATGAAAGATAATCTGTGCCTGTACCAGACCCCTATGATGGGTGGTTGGGCTTTAGCCTCCGGCATCAGAATTGTAAAAGAATCCTACTGAATTGGGGATTTATTTTCACCTCATAACCAAAGTGTGGACCTCCCTTTCCTTTACGCTGGATTTGGGGGGCATGCACTCCCTGGGGTGTTAGATAAGGTTTCAATTTTTAATCAGAACCTGGGCAGACCAGATGGCAATGTCCTCCAGTAATGGAACTGGGAATGTTTATCCTAGAGAAGATAAGAGTCAGAATGGGGATGATGAGGGTCTTCAAGTATTGAGGGTCTGTTCCATGGAAAGGGGATTCAGCTTATTCTGCTTGGCCTGGGAGGGTGGAACTGAGAGCGATGTGTGCAAGTTGAGGGGAGTCCCATTTGGACTTGGTGTCAGGAAAAACGTCTTAATAATTAGAGCCTCCCAGGAGCACACTGGGTTCTCTTGGTAAGTGCTGGTTTCTTCCTCACTCTGGCTCTGCTCATTGCTGCCATTCTCCCTGTTTTATATTCTTCAGGGAGAGAATCACCAGTGGGGAACATTGCAGAAGGGATCCCTGGCAGGTCTGGGTTGGACCAGATGGACTCTGAGATCGGTCCCACGATAGCTCTCCATCTCCCTCAAGCATTCCTAATTTTATCTTTGAGCATCCCCCCTCCACTGACACAGTTTACAACCACTCTACAACTTAGAAGATGATCTTCGAGAGTTGTAGTCACCCGACCAAAATATCCATCGCCCTGGGGCCGAGCTGGGAATGAGCATCACCCAGTGCATTCACAAAATATAAGCTCCTTAAAGGCAGGGACTGTTTTATTTTTGCTTGTGTGTGGCCAGAGGCTCCCACAGTGCCTGGCACATAATAGGCACCTAATAAATAAATAAAGTCCTGTCTTTGAAACTTTTCTAGCTTGGCTGGGTATGATGGGGGAGGAGAAGAAGAAGGGAGGCAAACAGGGCAGGAGGGAAGAGGGTCAACTCTTGACCTTCAAAACATCAATATTGTCTTGCAAGCATGTTATCAAATGATTGGTGATTCTATTCATCTCTTAGGTCAACTGGTTTCCTTCAAAACTCAGTTCAAACGCCACCTTCTACATAAAGGCTTTCCTGTTTTCCCCCTCCACTTCTGCAGTCCCTTCTCGCCAGTCTCTTCCCCCCCCCCCACTACCTTATAGTCATTCTGTCTCTATTTTCTATTTATTTTTATATGTATGTGTTGTTTCCTTCCATTAGAATGTAAGCTTTTTGAGGGCAGGTACTGTTTCAATTTTATCTTTGTATTTCCAATGTATGGCCCATTGGAGGTGATTAATAAATGTTTGTAGATGAATCGACTGGGCAAAAGAAAACTTGCCCCCCTTTATACTGGGCTACATAAATTTCACAGGTAATTTGATGCTGGTCATTGCATAGCTAAGTGAGCTCAGGTTGTCCGTGGAGATGAGCAAAGCCTTCTCCCATCTCTCTTCAGGAAGGTTCCAAAACTCGAATCCACTTCTCGGAGTGTCTATTGCAATGGTGAAGCACGCCGGCTGGGGCCAAACATGCCCCAAGGGAATCTGACACTTCAGAGTGCTGGGGACTTCAAGGGCCATTGACTCTAGTCTGTACCTGAACAAGGATGTCCTCTGGGACATTCCAGGGATCGCTCTTTCAGTCTTTTCTGGAACCCTTCCAGCAAAAGAGACTCACTACTCCCTCAGCATCTCCTTCCACTTCTGGATCACTCCTCACATCCAGCTGAAATCTGCCTTGAAGATTTCCACTCACTGCTCCTTGTTTGCCCTTCTGGGGGTAGTGAGTTACAGACAGACCAATTAAATTTTTAAAAACCTATTACATTCATGATATCAAGCTAGGTGCTGTACGTCATCATTGTGGGCTGTAACAAACTCTGTCCTTAAGAAACTTACCTTCTGCTTGGGATGCACCATGGAAGCAGGAAAATGAATGTCAGCTCCAGAAGCATTACTAAGGACCTGAACGACCACCATGACCTGGGTTGGATCTTATCTTGTGGAATCCTGGCTGTGTGGTCCTGGACAAGTCACCTGAAATCTCAGCGCCTCCACAAGACTTCTGAAGACCAGGATACGCTGATCCACATGGATGAAGGGAGGTTCCTACCCAGGGAATGCCTCACATCCATGAAATCACAAGTCTGGAACACCACCATCAAAAGGAGGAAGGACTAATCAGCGCAAGGATTCTCAAAGGCTTACTATTTCCTGAAGGCAGTGGCTGAACTGAGCCTTGAAGGAAGCCAAAGGATGGCAAGAGGCAGAGCTGAGGAGGGAGAGCATGGCAGGCATGGGAGGCAGCCTGTGTAAAGTCATGGAGGTGGGAGATGCGTGGCCAATCCAGGGAAGAAAGCAAGTCAGTGTGGCTGCAAGCTAGACTGTGTGAGGATAAATACTGTCCCTGCTGTCCCCCACCCCACCCCCAACACCACCACCAGAAGACAGCATTATTTACCTGATGGTGTTCCCGGACATCGGCCACTCGATTGAGGCTGAACTTGTAACCCTCCTTCCGGTCATCGTTGATGCCTTGCAAAGCCAAGCCTGCCATGGACAGCACTCGAGAGTCATTACAGCTGAGGGGAAAGAGGAGAGGAGATGCAGGGATGGATCTACTCCAGCAGGTGGGTGCCAGGACCAAAAGGCCCAGGAAGAGAAAGAAGCTCATTCTGCCAGGCTGGCTTCCTTGGGCTGCAGCAAAGGGAGGCAAAGGCAGATGGTGATTTCTCCTCTAAGCTCTTTTATCCCCCTGAATCCATGCTGAGCTGGCTGATTCTGAAGCTATGGTCATGTTACCCCAAAACCTGCAGGCGATGATTGGCACAGCCCTCCCAAGTTGGGGGCAGGGCAGAGTTTGTTTCCATCTCGTATTTCTGGCCGATCTCCCCTCCAGATCACTGATCAAACAGCTTTGTTTTCCCAACCACTTCCAAAGTGATTACCCAAGAGCGAGTCATCTGGCCCAAGGTCCTGGCAATGAATCCACTGGAGTCTGGCCCTTTCCCCGTGTCCTCTCTATGTACCACATACACTGTCCCTCCATATGTTAAGTGGGTCCCATTATTACCAGAGGGTGATGTTCTTGTGATGGTAATTATTAGCATCTTCTTACTATTAGAGAGTGATGTGATTATGTTTATTAGTACAATGCCTGGCACATAGTAGGTGCTTAATAAATGTTAATTGATTGACTAGAATTCTGTTATTTCATTAGTTTCTATTATTATCAAAGAGTAACTTTGTCCCTGAATTCAAAGGGTCCCTTTGTCCCTGCTCTGTATCCCCCACTGCCCTGACTGAAACCCAGGTTCAAAGGTCACAGGAAAATTCATTCTGTAAAGCAGAAATTCTTGTCGCAATCAAAGTGTGCCCCCCGTTCGCCCTTACCCCCAAAGTCTACTGATTTCCCTCTCTCTTTTTTCCTGTGGGTTGGAGGCTCTCTACGCCAATGCAATCATAGTCTAGTCCATCATCATCATTTCAATGCATTCGCCCAACAGGATTATTCTAAGCCTCTCCCTCCATTTCCTTGCCATGCCACTATGCTCTGCCCTCCTTTGCAGACCAGCAGGCCTTCCAGCCCCCACCCTGGGCCCTTGGGTCCTAGTATTCCTGCTTAGTTCACCACACCTCATTCATCACACTGATGGGTCCTCCACCTCGCTGATGCTCTCCGGCCATCTGGCCGCCACGCCTCCATGAGCATGTTCCCCCACTTTCCACCTCTTGTTCCTTGTACAGTAATCAAATCCACGTTACTACTCCTGGAAAGGGCACATGCCAGTCAATTACCTTGTGACTCCACTCCCCAGCCCTGTGGCTCTCCTGTCCTCTGGGCCATCAATTCCCTATATGTTTTGTCTTCCCCAATGAGAATGTAGGCCTGAGGGCGGGCCTATCTTTTTGTATCTGTACACCTGGCATCTAGAATGCCAATTTGGCTAAAAACTAGCTTATATGAAGTGGACCTGTGTGGATTCAGTTTGGAAATAGGTTGAAGTCAGAATGCTTTAAATGCTAAAGGAAGAGTTTGGATTTTGTCCTAGAGGGCATAGGGAGCCTAGACCTTCTTAAGTAGAAACGTGACATGATCAAATTTGTATTTTAGGAGTATTAATTCGGCAGCTACATGGAAAAGGGATTAGAAAGGAGACTGCAGGCAGGGAGGCCAGTGAGAAGGCTAATGCGGTAGCCAAGGGGAGAGGTCGTGATTGATTTAAGGGAAAACCATTGGCTATGATTGAAAGGGCCAGTTTCTGCTATGGAAGTAAGCCGTCAGATAAACTATGATATGGCCACGCCCTGAGAAGATTTCCTGTCATCAGATCCTAGACTTAGCCCTAGAAGAAATCTTTTTTTTTTCTTAATTTATTTTAAACATAAATATAAAAACTTACGTACACAAGAAGAAAAGAAAAGAAACACATTATAAACTTAAATATGAAAACTTAAATACAAAATAGGAAAAGAAAAAAAAGCATTGCCATGTGCACAGCAGAGCGTAAAAGAGGATTCAAAATATATAGCAATAAATTTCCATTTCCAGAAAGCCTATATAATAAATACTACGCATTGTGTTCAGAGTGTACATCTTTTCTTTGTTTCCTTGTAAGTCTTCCTTTGTTCTCCGCTGTGCGCTTTTCACTTTGTTCTTTTTCCACCTTCCTCCCCCGCCCCCCCCACAGAACAGATCTTAGTGGAGGCCCAGAAAGGGTGGTGACTTGCCCAGGGTCACATAGGGCATGATGGGCTCCAGTCCAGGGGCAGTTCCCCTCCATACCCTGTCTCCAGTTAGTCCATTTGGCATCAGGCTTGTTTGATGTCCTCAAGCTAAATCATCACACAAACATGTTATTATTCATTAACCATCTGAGAAAAACCAATAGACACCCACCCACTCAGCTTCGATCCTGCCCAGGCAAGGCTTTCTGGCCTCAGAGAGCCAAAGGCCAGTGAACGGGAGGGCTAATCTGGGTCTCCAGCATTATTTGTTTTATTCATGGCCAGAATTTCAGCAAGGTCATGATCCATTCATGGAGGGCTGTTCCATTCCCCATTGGTCACCACATATGCCCCAAAGTCATATTTGGCCAAGAGCATGGCCAGAGTGAAGAACAGATGTACACATCTGGAGAACGTGATTGATTGGCATGTCCACACCGCGAATGCTGAAAGGTCCTGGACACCCAAGCATGGCCTGGGCTTTCAACACTTAAGTAGGTCAGGGCTTTCAGGTGAGGACTAGGCCCTTGGGGGCATCTTCAACTCTTCCCTCTTCCTCTCCCTACTCCCCATTCCCTCTACTATCAGTCCCCAAGTCTTACAACAATCTCAGTTCTGCCAAGATCATTTGGGTGATGTTGAACAAGCCACTTAACTTAAAAGCCTCAGTTTCCTCCACTGTAAAATAGGTGGGGGAAGTAGACTGAGATGCCTTCTGACTCCAAATCTAGGATCCTGCAAGCCCCTGACTCCATCCCTACTCACAGACAGCCCTCACCTGGACAATTGCAGTAACCTCATCCTTTTTCTCCAACCTCCCCTCAATCCCATCTTCCATTCCTCCGACCAGCTGACAAAGCAATATTCTTAAAGCCCAAGTCAGACCAGATCACGCCCTCACTCAAGAAGCGGTGCTGGCTCCCTATTGCCTCTTGGACAAAATGCAGTCTCTAAATTTCTTCCCAGTCTGGCTCTAGTCTACCTTGCTGTACTTTATACACCTTAGTCCCCTTCATGGACTCTATTCCGGTCAGCCAGGTCTTCTGGAAGCTCCTCACCCACAACATTCCATTTTGCTTTAACCCTAATCCTAATCCTAATCCTGACTCTAATTACAGCTCTGACTCTGGCTCTGATCCTAACCTTACGCATGGACTGCCATCCCACATGCTTGGAATCCACCCTCCCATCACCTCTACCTTCAGAATGCTCCCAGGAGCGATGTTGGAGATCTGTTTCCAGGAGACAGGATCTCCTGGCGTCTCCCACATTTGATCTGGGCTCGCACCACGGGCTCACTAAACATTGATGTGGACATGTGTTCTCCTCCCCACCCCCATCCCTGCCACAGAACTTAAACTCTTTGAAATCAAAGAATGATTCATCTTTGTCTTGTCTCCCCAGTACAATGTGTGGCACATATTAGCTACTGAATAAATCCTCCATGAATGGATGAATTAATAAAAAGTCAATTTCTTGTCCCTTTTCTTTGTTAAACAAAGAGGCCCAGATGTTGGAGGTTACAGGATGCTACTCAGTTTTAACCTAGGGAAGAGCAGCAGGAAGCAGCATGCTACAATAATGAGAGTGCTGAATAGGAGTCACAGGGCCTGGGTTCAAATCTTGCCTCTGCTACTTGTCTGTGACCTGGGGAAAGGCACTTAGCTGCTGTCAAACTAAGTTTCCCAATCTAACAAACAAGAACCAGGAAAATGGAGAGTCAGATTTAGATGCAATGTCAGGAAAAAAAATCTTAATTATCAGAACCCTTGAAAAATGAAATGGCTGCTCGGGGTGGCAATGGGTTTGTCCTCCTCATGGGATGGCCTCTTCCGTGAGAGGCTGTATGACCACTCATAAACCCTGTTGTGGAAAGTTTGGACCAGATACTGCTGGGAGTCAATAGCTCTGTGACTCAGTATCTTTCTCTGTAAAATGGGTGTAATAATAGTGAAGCAGAAGACATACAGTGCCCTAAAAGCTAAAAGCTTTTTAAAGAAACAAATTTTAATTAAGGGTTGTTTTTCCAGCACCTTGTGAGGCCTCTCCTGAACTTGAGGGCATCCTAGAGTCTCTTTCCCCTATCTTGAAATGCCATACAACTTGCACCAAAAGAATTTCCTTTGCCTCCCTTATCCTGCGTCCCATATTCTGTCATCCATCTTCCTCATCCTGTGTCATGACAATTTTTCCTCATCTTGACAACCATTTTCCTAAAAATATACCATTATCCTACAGGCTGTATAGCTTTCTGTCTATATGAGTCTGGATCCTTTCCTATATCAGGGCCTTTGTTTAGCTCCAGGCTAGCCTCAGGCCCGTGCGCTTTGGCGAAATAAAGCTCCCAATGGTTACAGAGAAGGTCTGAGTGAATTCTTTCACACCTGAACCAGCTCCCCCAACTCTAAACCTCAACAACAGCACCGAGCTCCCGGGCTGTTGTGAGGAAGTTCAAACGAGATAATGTATGGAAAGTGCTTTTGCAAATCTTTTTGATGAACCTGGCACTTTTGTAAAGTGCTGGATAAATGCCAGCTATTACTGGGGTTTTCATTGATTCCCAGCAGGGTGAGGCACAGAGGCAGGAAGGGAAAGAGTTTGAACCTGGGGAGCCAGGGAGGGCTGCACGTTGGGCCCTTGAGACAACCTGGGTGATCCAATTTAGGTTGGAACTCAGCTAGGTACTGGGCTCGTTTCAGGCTCCTGGTAATTTGGCCCCAGTAGGAGACTCGTGGGATTTAAATCCAGAGGGAACCCAGGAAGAATCTAGTCCAACAGCCCTCAATTCCTGAAGCCACTCTTCAGTGAATGAATAAGCATTTATTAAGTACTTACAGTATACAAAGCTCAATGCGTCTAAACCCTCTCTAGCTGTGGTAGGCTCCTGTCCAATCTGGACTATTAAAGGGGGTGCCCAGGGCAAAGAAGCAGTTTAACTCCCAGATTTGTGCATAGCACAGTGACCAGTTGGACTGGCTCTGCCACTTACCATTATTACCTCCCTTCATGATCTCCACCATGGGCCACAAGGTCAACAGAAGGCCCAGGATTTATGTGCTGGCACATGATAACTTCTCTTCACTCACATGACCACGACCCTCACACTTTAGGCCCGAATTACTGCTCACCTGGACTATTGGAGTGACCTTCTAATTGGTCTTCCCACCTCTGGTCTCTTCTCTACAAACCAGCCACCACCCAGGTGCCCTATTGGTACTTTAAAGCTTAAATCTGACCCCATCCCTAGATAACAGCCAGTGGCTCCCTCTTATTTGTTTTTTGAGGCATCGGGTTTAAGTGACTTGCCCAGGGTCATACAGCTAGTAAGTGCCTGAGTCAGAGTTTGAACTCAGATCCTCCTGACTTCAGGGCCCATGCTTTATCCATTGTGCCACCTAGCTGCTGCTGTCCCTATTACTTCTAAGGTCAAATACAAACTCTTCAGCTGGACTTGGAAAACCCTTCACAACTTGGCCCCAGTTGCCCTGGATCCCTGAGAGCTGGCTCTTCCACTCCCCCTACAAGAGAGAAGGGCTGAAGTGGAACCCCAAGCTCTTATCAGAACTCTGTGTGATCTGGGGAAAGTAACTGTAACTTTCCTGTGCCTCAGTTTCCCCCTGTGAGAGATGATCTCTGAGAATCTCTCAGGAATGAAGCCTCCTCAGGGAGTTAATTGCTTCTTGTTCTGTTGAAACACTTGCAGCTGGTTGACCTTGTAAAGAAACATGCTTTTCAACTTTATCAGACCTCCTCCTCCCTCTCTAAACTCTCTAAAACTATTTACTCTAAAAAGAAAAAGACAACTTCCTGTCTCCAGGCAAGTTGTAAAAAGTGTCCTTGTTCTTTGTTGCTGGGGTAGATTGCCATGAATAGATTGTACCTTCAGAGCTTGCATTAATGAGCCCTGAGGATGGGGGGGGGGAAGGGGATTGTGCTAGGACCTGTATAACCTGTTGATCTGAACACACCTCTGCTGTCTTCAGTCAGCACCAGTTTTGTGGCGTTTTGAGGGAGCCCTTTCTCGAGAAAGCTACTAAATGAAATTTTCTTTTTGCTAATATCTCTGAGTCACCGATTCATTGATAAGGGTCTCTGTACCCCACACACCCCTCTGTAAAATGAGGGGGTGGGATTCTGTGATCTCTGAGGCCCCTTAAAGCTTAAGATAGACAAGAGCTGCCATCTTCTACCACCTCATGGAGCCAACTCTTTTCAAGATTAGACCTGAATTTCTTTTTGTTTCTAGTTTAGGGATATTATAACTGAAAAGAAAATTAGCTCATGAAAAGAGAAAGAGCTGTAACTAAGGTGGAGTGAGCAGGGAGGTGGCCCAGGACTCTGACATCGCAGGGGGATACATGCTTCCTTCCCAACTGGGACCTTGCAGCCTTCTTTCAGCCCAGATCATACTGCAAACATCTCCACCCTCTCTTTAATATCTCATCCCTGCGGTTCCCCTCTCCTGAGGTCCACCTTCCCTGGTACAGGTAGAGGACAGGCCACCCACTCTATACTGTCCCCCATTGTTCCTCTGTTCCTCTTTGCTGTCAACACGAGCCCCCCTTCCATTCCCACTTTTGCCCTGGGTGAGAGATCTCTCAATTATAGCCCTGGACAGAGGATGCGGCAATAATAACAAAGACCCTCCTTGTAGAAGCTTTGTTTATTAAAGTAGTTTTCTTAACAGGAAGCCACAAGGTTGGCAATAGCACCTCTCAAATCACGTTTCTCTTTGCTGTGACAGAACAACCCAGAAGGCAGAGCATACGGTGACTGCCATCTCGTGTCTGTTGAGTGTTAAGGCAGGGCATCGGGATCCTTGGTCAGAATGTGGGAATCAGTAGCATTGTCCATCCAATGTGACTCTTCCTCCCTCCCCTTCTGTCTTGTAAGGTAGGGGGAAGAGGGGGAATTTTAGGAATTCCTTTTTTCTATGCCCCACAGCCTGAACTAGGAGAAATACCAAAGAAAGGCATTTCCTTCCTGAACTCCCACCCCATTCCCCAGTTTTGACAAAATGGCAGCCCTGTTTCCTATCTCCCTCTGCTAAGGTTGTATAGATAGGAACACTTGTCAGATAATGGTTTAATTCCAGAGCCGGGAACAAGGTTAGATCTTGAAATGCCTGAGCCTTCCTGGACATAGAGGGATTGCTGGTGCAGCAGGCCCAGGACCTGGTATAACAGGGCCAGACCCTTGGGCAGGGCCATGTTCCCCAGAGGCAGATTCAAAGGAGCCCACCCCAACAATGGAATGCCTGAGGTCATGATGGGGCAAATGGCTCCAAACGGGTTTTGCAGGGAATACAGGGTGTCGTCCAGCAGCCACAGTGGGTCCCACGGTGGGTCCTACTCCATCAGGTTGGGGTCCAGGTACCACAGGCTGGAAAACAAAAGCATACGATGATTGTGCTGGTCGTCAGGGCCATTGGAGATGTGGGGCAGGACCCAGGATGACTCTTACCTGCCTCACCCTCACATGTTGATGCCAGTGACTAAACAAGCCGGATAGCCTGGGTCATCTAGAAAATGAATGGCCAGGCAGCTCTCCCCAGCTGATGGGAGAGTGAGGACAGAATGTGAGCCCCCCTCCCCCAATCAGGGCAAGCAAAGTTTCCATTTTGTCTTTGTATTCTCAGCATCTAGCCCAGTGCCCAGCACATCACAGGTGCTTAATAAATGCACGTTGATTGGTGTTCAAGTTGTGGTCCAACCTCAGTGCCAAGGTTACCCCCTTCCCCTCCTGTCTGAGTCACGGCAGCTCCTCATCATTCCTACAGCCCCAAAGCATGGAGCCAGACCTGTCCCCTCCCGGTCACTGTCCCAGCTCAGTCTGTCGCCCTGCCCTCGGCTAACCCAGGTCCATAGTAACTGTGGTGGGCGTTTCTTGAGCTTTATACACCCCACTGCATTGATGCTCTCAATAACCCCCTGAGGTATGGGGGCCCTCTCCATTTCATAGAGGAGGAAACTGAGGCCCAGAGATAGGAAATGACTTGTTTGTGGTCACCCAGAGTCACAAGTAGCAGAGCAGATCTGAACCCAGATCCAGAGCCTTTTTCCACTTTCTCAACATTGGGTCACTGAGAGAGAGACAGATGTGTTTCCTGAGGTGCGCTGGCTGGACTTTGATGTTTCATTTGGTAGCACATAAATGCGCCCATCATCCCTAGCTCCCAGGTAACTGCTTGTCACTGAATCATCACCTAAGGATGCCCCCTGGCAGCCTCCTCATCACAGCTCATTTCTGGGATGCCCAAGGTCTCTTCTGATGTCTGTTAGCTGAGACCTGACACAACAGAGTCGCCTCAAAAGCCTCAATCCCCAAGCACAACTCTGGGAAATGGGTACCTAAGTGACACCTGACTTTGTGAGGGAGTCAAGAAACACCAGAGCTGGGGTTTCTTCATGGGTCAACCACGAGTGCCGCAGGAGCTGGGTTGAGGTGTGCAGATTACTGCATCCTCCTTACTGTATTTAAACTTCATGGTAACCCCATGAGAGAGGCAGTATGGTATAATGGATAGAGTCGGGCAGATCTGGCCTTGCTGGGCAAATCACTTCAGCTTCTGCGTGCTCTAGACACCAAAAACTAAAACTAACATTCCAGCAGAGGCTGCTACATGATCCTGTGGACAGAGCATTAGATCTGGAGTCAGGAAGACCTGAGTTTGAATCCTGGTCACCGGCATTTAATCACTATGTGACTCTGGGCAAGTCATTTCTCCTTGTTCTCTCCAAAAACAACAGACCCCGCTCTAAGATTCTTAAATGTGAAAGCCTGTGACCCTGTGGCTAGAGAATAAGTCAGCCCTTAAGAGCCACACCAAAAGAAAGGGGTCTGTATCTGGGCCAGCTGGGTTCCTAGTGCGAGGAAAAGCAGCGTAAGTGAGCTCCGCACATCAGGTCAGCCTGGAGAAGAGCACATGGATAGGTGTTGCATCACATGCCCATTTCCCAGATCCTCCTTGGGAGAAGTTAACAAAATCCACATCCTCATCATTACCAGGGATGGCTGGGAGAGTATGTAGGTGACACTCAACGTGCTACAAGTGAGGATAAAGATAAAGTCCGTACCGCGGTTCCAAAGACCGTACAGGAGGCTGCAACATCTTCCCCACCAACTTTCTCAGTCAGTGTTGCCTTGCAGAAACCATACTGTTTTCCAAAAGAAGGGAAAGGATGTCAGTGGTGAAAGACAGCCGGTCTCTCCTTCCGCCTCCCTGGGACTCCTCCCCGATTTCAAACCCAGATGGAGACACAAAGTGGTCTTTTCCATTTTGCCAACATCAGCTATGCTTTTGTTCTTTTCTGTCTCACTCTTTCTTGTCCCCATGGACCATGGGTACTCTGGATGGAGATGCTCAACTCTGACCCCCAGCTGGATGGGCTTAGCAGAAACATTCTGGGATTTTAGCTCTCGAGCTGAAAGAGACCATATCTGGTCCAGCCTCCTTATCCAACAGAGCAAGCAGAGCGAGGCCCAGGGTTCAAGTGGCAAGCCACTGGGTCACAAAGGGGGTAGCTAGAGGTGGAAAGAACCTCAGAGGTCAGCCCGTTCATACCCCCCATTTTAGAGTTGAGGAAGCTGAGGCCCAAAGGGGCTCCTATATAGTAGTAAATACCAGAAGCCCGAGATCTCTTACTTCAAAGGCAGTGAGGGCTCCCATGTTTAGAGTAGAAAAGCTGCTACCTGAACGAGAATCCTCCCTAAAACGTCAAAGTGGATTGGGCTGCCTGTGAGTTGAGTGTGCCACTCCCCTCACTGGAGAGGCCCCTTCCCAGCCTGGGACCCTGGGATCCAGTGGCTGAGGGTCTTTTCTAAGAACCAGCCTAGGAAAGTGGAAGGGAGTCATCAGTAAGATGGCTGCTGGGGGATGATTTGGGGGAAGGATGGGAGAAGAAACAGGAACCAGTGCAGCATCCCAGCTCCTAGAAGTAGTGAAGCCTGGCAGGAGTACTTCACTGGCACCATGACACCTCAGGCTGAGCCTAGGGCCGGTCATGGCTCCAGGCCAGGCCCACCGGACTTTCTTTACCTGGTCTGCCAGCAAGTTGCAGACTGCTGGGTCAGCCACATCTTTTGGCGAACAGTCAGTAGGTACAACCACAAACTCCACGTAGACGGAAGAATGGAGGGGC
This sequence comes from Vombatus ursinus, assembly GCF_900497805.2. NCBI lineage: Eukaryota > Metazoa > Chordata > Mammalia > Diprotodontia > Vombatidae > Vombatus > Vombatus ursinus. The sequence continues at coordinate 48,468,616 of NW_020954588.1, forward strand.
TGAAGACAGCAACAAAGAGAAGTGAAAACACCCATGAAGCCTGTCACAACAACTTCCATAATCACATAATGACCTTGAGAGGTGGGCAGTGTGAATGTTATCCTTCCTACTTCACAGATAAGGAAACTGAGGCCCAGAGCAGAAGAGTAATTCCAAGCTCAGAACTCTTTCCACTGCACAGTGGACCAAAGTAGAAAAGGTAAGAGCGGGGAATCTGGGAGGGCATCCCAATTCTTGGCAAAAGGGTCTCAAACCAGCTCCCTCCTTTTTTCTGGGCTGTACCTGTTGACAAGCCATTTCATTGCCTTATTTCACAGACTCATAAAGAGGGGAGAGATTCCTGAGTCTCACATCCTTTTAAGAATTGAGGTAACTGTGATTCACCCAAGGTCAGCTAGTCTGACCTGGGCCCACGTCTCCCAAGACCCACCTGTGCCAGGCTATGGAACAGTGATGGGGAGAAGACAAATATCGATGGGCACCAAAGTGTTGTTTCACAGAGAATTAAAGAATCATGGCAGCAGGATGATTAATATTAATAATGTATTATTATTAACACCAAACAATATAAATAATAAAGAAGAAGCAACACAGACCTGTCTGTGCAGCAGACTGGCAGAAAACCAGTCTGAGCAGAACAAAGACAGATTCAGCTCCTATCTCTGACACCCAACAAGCATTGATTAAGCACCTACTGTGTGCCAGGCACTGGTAAGCACTGAGGATACAAAGAGAGGCAAAACACAGTCCCTGCCCCAAGGAGCTTATAGTCTAATGAGAAAGAGCATATATAAATAACTGGGTGCGTAAGATAGATTATAGATAGACAGACAGAAAGAGAGACAGAGAGGGGAGGGGGAGAGAGAAGAAAGAGAAAAGGAAGGGAGAGAGGGAGAAAAGGAGAGAAGAGAGAAGAGAAGAGGAGAAGAGAGGAGAGGAGAGGAGAAGAAAGGAGGGAAAGGAAGGGCAGGGAAGTGAAAGAAAGAGAGGAAGAAGGAGAGAGAGAGAGAGAGAGAGAGAGAGAGAGAGAGAGAGAGAGAGAGAGAGATGGCTCTGTGTGACCCTGGACAAGTCATTTAATTTCTCCATAGCAGAGGCAACTTTCTAAGGCTGGGAAGTTGGAGGCGGGTAGATGAGTGCTATCTGCACTGGGGGAGGAGTTTCCTCACCAAGAGTTCTCCTATATCAATGAAATCTTAGCTTCTGTCCCAAGCTTATCTACTAAAAGGAAATATTTCCTATAATATTCAATCATTCATTATAATGGCATCATAATAATAATTCTATTAATAAAATAACAGAAATACTTGGGAGATATTGCTCACTAGTACCTCTGACAATTTAAGTCAGACCCACACACGCTTTAAGAAAGCAGATTGGGGAGGCAGTAATACCTAATGGCAAGAGTCCCAGCTCTGAAGTCAGAGGGCCTAAGTCTACCTCCCACTTGGGACACTTGCTACACATGTAACTTTTACCTCCCTGGGCCTCAGTTTCCCCCTCTGTTGAACGAAGGGGTTGATGTAGGATCTTTGGCTAAATTGACTCACAGCCTAAGTAATCAGACATCTGACCAGAAGTATCCCTAGGGTTGGTGGGACTCTCTCCTTACTCCCCAAATAACAGTCTCTGTGACCCCCCCCCATAGAATGTATCCTTCCTGAGGGGAAGGATTGTCTCCTTTTGTTACCTTCCAGTACCCAGCTCAGCATGGCACCTATCCCAGCACTTGGCATAAAGTAGGTGCTTAATAAATGTTTATTGGATTGGATTGCATTGGATGCCCCGGATCCTTGTGGCTCTCTGTCTACCAGGAGTCTTTTTTCTCTCTCACTAGAGCCCCTACCTCCCTGCCAGCTCCCACCTGAGTCACCCCCCATCCCTTCTTCATTCCCCTAGCCCCCCAGATCTGCTATAAACATGCATACATGCAGTGACATCCTATATATAATAGTGTCCACTGTAGTATACTATATAATATTGCTATATTGTAATATAGCAGTTATTATTTATGTAACTTTGTATAATATATATGTGTGGAATATATAAACATTGTATTTGTGTATCATTACATCATTATATTATACTATGTTATATATACTATGATATTACTATAGGCATATGGTAATATGTCTCTATTACCAGAACCAAAAGGTGTCAGTGTTCACCAAGGTTTGGCCAATCCCTGTGTTCCCGGCCCAAGCCTACGCTGGAACCCAGTGAGTCTTACCGCGAGCTGAGCCCTGGAGATCTCTAGCAGCTTGAAGTAACTGGTGTGGTTCTGGGCATTGAAGGCAGCCAGAGCAGCATCAACGGCGTGGAGCACCTTGGTGTCATTCAAGGGGGCCAGCAGGGCACAGTCCAGGCAGACTTTGCGCACATCCTCTGCTGAGTCTATCAGAAAAGAGAAGAAACTACATTTCATGGCTGGCCATCCCTTTGTCCTCTTCTACACTGGCCAGTTAGTTCTGAAATGGTGAAGAACCTCCCCAGGAGCTTCAGTCATCTTCTGTGCTCCTTGTTCGAGCTTATAGATGCTTGGGTTCCTCCCTTCCTTCCACCTCCTTTAGCATCCTCAGCTCCCTTCAAGACTCAGTTCAAGCGGAGCCTTGTACATGAAGCTGCATGACCCTGGGCCTCAGTTTCCTCATCTGTAAGTGAGAGAAATGGATTTGATGGTCCCTGAGATCTCCTTCTAAGATTCTGAGACACCTGCATGATTTTATATGTCATTTCAGCTTTTCACTAACTGGTGTTAGAAATGGTGGTTTTATTCTAGCCACTAGCATCATGTAAAGATTTTTCAAAGCCTTTGAAAATGAAAAATTATTGTTAGACTTTGGTATTTCTTCTTTCTCCCACTTCTTATGAATGTTATTCAGCCTTTGGATCCTTGCCAAACAATTGGCCAAAATCTGAAAATCTCCAACTCCTGGAAATCTAAGTATGGAAAGACCTCATCCCAGGACCCTTTCTATAGAGTTAAGAAAGGGGGCAGGGAGGTTGTACTTATTAATAGTAAAGCAACTTTACCAGAAACATTTTCTGGCCTCATTCTCCATCACTGGCCTCTAGAACCATACCTGGACTGGACTCACACTTGGCATTCAATACCACAAACTGGTTGTCGAGTTTCAGCACACTGACATCACAGTCTCCTTCCACAGCCTAGAGAAAGATAAGCCAAGTCACACCATGATGTGTGACTCAACTCTTCTCTCAAGGAGAAAAGCAGAGAAGCTAGGGGGAGGCCAAGGATCTTTCTCAGAAAGAAGGAAGGAAAGAAGGAAGGAAAGAAGGAAGGAAGGAAGGAAGGAAGGAAGGAAGGAAGGAAGGAAGGAAGGAAGGAAGGAAGGAAGGAAGGAAGGAAGGAAGGAAGGAAGGAGGGAGGGAGGAGGAGGAGGAGGAAGAAGAAGAAGAAAGAGAGGGAGGAGAAGAAAAATGAGAAGAAGAAACAGAAAAAGAAAAAAGAAACAGAAGAAGTGGAGGAAAAAGAAGAAAAGAAAGAGAGGAAGGAGGGGGAGAAGGACAAGAAGGTGAAAGAAGAAAACAATTTGGGGGCAGGAAGAGGGAGGAGAAAAGAGATATAGAAAGAGGAACAAGATCCAATATTTACTTCTGGTGGCCTGGTGCCCCCCCATTATTGAAATGAGAACCTAGAAAAATGCTGCCTAGGTAACTGGACCTTGCAAACACTGATGGGAAGCTTGGAAAACCTCTGAAACTGCCTCACCCTGAAGCCAGGTCTGGAGTGATGGGGGCACCTGGAAGTGAGTGTCTCAAAATGGACATTCAGGTAAAAAAGAATGGAGACTGAGCCCAAATTTCCCAGGGGGCAATGAACGAGCTCCTCTCTGCCTTCCCACCTTCCACAAACACTGGTGAAGGAAGTCAGAAACTCACGTGTTCTATCAGCTGTCTCACAGTGCAGTTTTCCAGTGGGGTTGGGTCCAGCACATGGCAGGTGGTTTCCAACAAGTCAATCTCCATTGAATACACTTCGCCCGCGGGCCTCTGCGGGAGGAACCAGTGAGGATGAAGAGGCACGACCAGGCACTGCCCCAACATTACCTGCCTGGTCAGGCAGGGACTACATAGTGTCTCTGAGAAAGAGAGGAATGTGGTCTCGAAAAATGAACCTCAAAAAGGGAAACTTTCCATTTCTCATTCTGAGCGCTCTTGGCGAGGATCAAAATGAGTTTTTAATCTGCCAAGGCCTTTCCAACCTGTCTCCGATCTCTCTTTTCAGTCTTGTTATCATGACCCTCCTGCTCTCTGCACTCTGGTCCCAAAGGCTGTTTTGCTGGGCCTCCCACGTGACGGCTTCTATCTCCATCCCTTGGAACCGGCTGTCCGCCATGCCTGCCACACTGCCCCCACTCACTTCCTTCAAAGCTCCATTTAAATGCTGCCTCCCACAAGGCCCCCCTTAACCCTGCCTTCCCTCATCCCATCCCCCAACTACTGGAATTACCTTGTATTTACTTTGCATATGCTCAAAGGCCTGTGTTGTCTTCCCTATAGAATGTAAACTCAAGGGGTGGTTTCATCTTTTGGTCCTGGCATCCTTGGTGCCTGGGACAGGATACTTGATGACTCACTGAAGGGTCATGTTACAGTTATAAGGGTGTATTACAGATTAAAAACTCGAAGTAAACAATGACATGAGGGCCAGAAAGGGTGAGAGTAGAATGGTCTCCCTTTGTCTTCTTTCTTCCTCTTGCCTCTTCCTCCTTCCTTCTCCCTTTCTCTCCGTCTTCGCTTTCTTCCTAAGCATCCAATGGTCTTCACATGTTTATCTCTATTTCCTGCCTTTTTGAATTTCCTCTCCTTATAGCCCACAAGCAAATTAACTACCTAAAGCCCTTGTAGCAGAGTTCATAGAGTACTGGGTCCAGATATTTGCTAGATACACGTGTTACCTTGGGAAAGTCATTCAGCTTCTTGTGTGGGCCTCACTTTCTTCATGTATAATGTGTATTTGTGTGTGTGTATGAGAGATTACCTGCAAAATCCCCTCCTTCTCTAAATCTCATGATTTTGGTATGTCTATCTTTTAGAAGCAGCATAGGATGTTGGGAGAGGGGAATCACAATTCTAGACATTCAGTTTGGAGTCAGAATCTCAGCTTCCTATAATTTCTGCAGTGGCAGGCAGGGACCTTAAGTAAGTTACCTCTCTCTGGGCATCATCAGTAAAATGAGTGGGGCTGCATTCTGGAAGTTGTAAGATCCCTAACATCTCTGAATTCAGCAATCCTGCCAGATTATAAATTCCATGAGGGCAGACCTGTTTCTTGCAAGGCACCTGTGTATCCCTTCTCCATCCCCTTCCCCCTGGGACCAAGGGTAAGGTCCTGCCTTTGGCAATCTTTAAATTGAGGTTTTTTGAGTCAATGACCCTCACTCAGATAGGAAGCCCTCTTCCAAAGTGGACAACAGACCCAAACAAACACTATGTCTCAAAGCCCAATTAACTGATCAATATCAGATGACTTGACTTATCTTTTAACAAAATTTTGAGCAATTTTGCCTTTCCAACTCAGAGAGTGGTTTTGTTGCACAAGCTTCTTATGCCTCAGAATAGAGCAAATTAGCCAGGAGTATGCTGGTATTTAACAACCAGCTCTCTGAGAAAAAACAAAAAAGACAAGATGGGCTTTTCAATTTAATTTGCATTATTAACATTTTCTACAATACTTTCTTAAGTTTAGATAATCAACCAAACCATAAATCAAGCCCTTATTTGTAGCTGATTTCCCAGGAGTAAATGCTCACACTGAAAATTGAAGCCCTGCCTGAGAGCCCTACCACGCTGCCCAGGAAGGCAGGCTGAGGTCTTTCCAGTGCTGTGACCCTGTGATTCACATGACAATCTTGGGAGCCCATAAGGCTGGCTCCAGCCTTGCCCCAGAATTTAGCCAATCACCGAGAGTCATGGCCCGGACGTTGATTTGTAGATGTCACCAGCAAAGACCAAACTCCAGGTGAATACAACCTTCCCTTTACAAAGCACCATCTTTGGTTCATTGTCTAATTTTTGGCCTACACACGCCTCAGAAACCTGGGGCAGAGATAGAATAAATGGTTTGCTGGACAGGGATGCTCTGGAGACAAGAACCTGTCTCCTAAATTCCATCCCAATTCTCTTTCCGATTGATTATTCTTCCCATGGTCTGTTGCCTTCAGTTAATCATTTAAAAGCAGCCTTCTGTCCCTTGTGTCCCTGACGGAATGTCAGATCCTTGAGACCAGAGTGCTGCATCCCCCAAAGCAAGCACAGTAGTAGGCACTTAAGGAGTCCTGTCTTCTGATCTAATGTGCTTTCTATGATCCAACACTTCCTGTGTGGGACCCGTGCGCAAAGAGAAAGACATGGATAAACTTGCCCCATTTGGAAAAGGATGAAAATGGCAAGGCAGATCTGGCCACAATGCTGTCCAGCTCTTGTAAATGGTAGTCAGAATTCCAACCCAAGCCTCTGACTCCCAGTCCAGTTCTGCTTGCTCTCCAACCAGAGTAGCCCCCCACTCAGGGCATGGGTCACTTACCCCATAGTACCCAGAGCAGCCCCCCCACCCAGGCCCCTAGGGCATGGGTCACTTACCCTCTGGTACACTCTCACTTTGTCAATCTGATTCAGAGTGTACTTGTATCCATGCCTGTGGTTGCTGTTGACATACTGCACGGCCGCCAAGGCAGCCTGTTCTACGTCTGGGTCATCACAGTTTGGGTCCCTCACTGGGGAAGGAAGAGGAGATCTGGCAGGAGCATAGCTCAGAAGCTGAGCTAAGCAGATGAAAGCTACCAAGGACCTCATGGCTCGGTCCAGGACAGACGCTGGCCCCCTCAGGTCTATCACTGGAAAGGTGGATGAGAGCCGAAGCTCCTGCTCATTTATACATTGGAGGGGCTAGAGGCATTGCATAAGGGCTGGCTGCTCTGGTTCCAAGAAACCCCTGCAAACAGCAGAAATGGAAAAGCAAACAGGGTCAGCACGTTGTCAGATGCCCGATGGATTCTGCCAAAGTCAACGTCCCCAGGGGTGGGGGGTGGGAGACGAGATGCTCCAAAGTCTGCTCCCAATGGGATGACTTCAGCACAAAGCAAAAATTCAGCATGGCAAACAGGCCAGCGAGGCCAAGCCCCCACCGGTGTGTTTGGTAGCAGAGGAAAGTGACAGTCATCCTGGGGAAGGGGGGCGTCTAGCACAGGATGGATAAGGATCTGGGATTGCCTAGCAGTCACCAATCGTAGGCTCTGTCACTGAGAGGCAGCAGGTGTGGTTGTAAGGACCCAGGGCTGAGTCAGGAGGGACTAGAGTTCAGACATTGTCCCCAACACTTGGTAGTCAGGTGTCCACGGGTACAAGTCACTCAGCATTTTGAGCCTCGGTGCTCTCTGGGGTAAAATGAGGGTAATGATATCTGCAGAGCAGTGAGATCAAACTCAAATAGAAGCAGATTCCTACAGCAGTCTACTGGCTCAAAAACCACATTTTAAACTTATTTGTGTTTTAATGTATTTTTTTTCTTTTGTTAATCATTTCCCAATGTCATTTCACTCTGGTTCAAGCAACACCAAGGAGTGTTGGAGGATGCATGTGGCCCACAGGCTGTGAATCTGACACCTCTGCCCTAGAGCATCCTTCTGGGGTTGTCATGAGAATTATGGGGTCACAGCACTAGAAGGGACTTCAGTCTGCCTTCCTGGGCAGCATGGTAGGGATAAGGGAAAGAGCCCTGACTCTGAAATCAGAGGACCCGGATTTCAATCCTGTCTCTGGTACGTATGACCTTGAACAAGTCACAGTCATCTAACTCACCATGACCTCAGTTTCCTCACATGTAAATGAGCAGATTGCCCTACATGGATGTTTAGGTCTTTTCTAGCTCTGACATCTAGGAGGATAGGATCAGGGACTCATCCAATCATACCTCAAAGGAATCCCCACTACAAGGTCCCCCTGACAAGTGGTCCTCTAGCTTGAAGACCTCCAAGGAGGGGGAAACTACCGCCCCCTTAAGTAGCCCAGGCCCACTCAGACAGCTCTGGATGTTCCAGAGTTCTCTAAGAGTTAATGCACAAAACACAGTCTCCCTGTAATTACTGAAGGGAAGGCAGATGGTCTTTACTCTGATCGAATGAATGGCTGCCTCACACTAATGAGTAACTAAGGACATCAACAATTATCCATTTTCCAATTAGTCCAAATTCTGGACAGACAGACTTGGTCTTCCTCCACAACCTTTCTTCCCAGTGGTCACTGAGAAGGCATCCCTCTCACCTCAGCCTGAACATTCTCACCTTCTATCACCAACTGCTTCTTGGACGCCTCGGACTGGATGTCCTCTAGACAGCTTTAGCTCAACACATCCCAAACAAAACTCGTTGCCTTTCCCCCAAACCCTCTCCTTTCCCCAACTTCCCTATTGTTTCAAGCTACCACCATGCTCCCAGGCCCCTGGGTTCCCAACCACAATATTCTCCTTGACCCCTCCCTCTCACTCCTTCTATTGATCCAGTCATTTGCCAAATCTTGACATTTCTACCCCCACAACATCTCTTGTAGACATTCTCTTCTCTCTATCCACACAGCCACCACCCAGCTAGACGCCCTCATCATCCCACATCTAGGCTATTGTAAGAACCTGCTGCTTGGTCTCCCTGTCTCAAATTTCTCTCCACTCTAATCCATTTTCCACTCAGCTGCCAAATTGATCATCCCGAAGTGCAGGTATGACCATGGCAGCCCTCCCCCACTCAGTCAGCTCCCTACCTCCTCCAGCATCCAATAGAAAGTCACCTCCCACTTCACTCCCTGCACACACACACACACACACACACACACACACACACACACACACACACGTGCGCGTGCGCGCGCGCGCCATGATCCGGGCCATAATGTCACCTGTTTGCTGTTCCTCACACATCACACCCACCTCCCCTCCCATGGCTCAAAAAATTCTTCTTCCTTGTCTCTGTTGCTTCTGAGCTTTCCTGGGATCCCCTGAGACTCAGCTCCAATCCCACCTTCTGCCGGGGACCTTTCCTGGTTCCCTCAGAGGATAATGCCTTCTCTTTTCAGATCATCTCCTATACTGCTCTGTCTGGGTGTGTGTGTGTGTGTGTGTGTGTGTGTGTGTGTGTACATAATGTATGTATGTGTTTTATGTGTGTGTATAATATATGTGTTTTATATAATGTACATATAATGTGTGTATAGTGTTATATATGTGTATAATATATGTATATGTGTTTATGTATTTATATATGCATATATTGTATATATGTGTTATATATGTGTATATAATATGTGTATTGTGGTGTATATGTGTTTCATGTGTATATGTAATATATGCATGTGTGTCATACTGTATATAGGTGTATAATATATGTATATGTGCTATGACTATACAACACGTGTATATGTATGTTACCTGTGTATAATATATGTATTGTGTGTTATGTGTATATATAATATGATTACATGTGTGTATGTGTACTGTATGTGTATGCATGTACTCTATGTATAGATGCACATGTAGTTATTTATACATGGTTGTTTACATATTCTACTCCATTTTATTGTGAGCACCTTCAAGGAAGAGATAGTTTTTGCTTTTTTTTGTATCTACAGAGCTTAGAATAGTGGCTGGCACACAGTAGGTGCTTAATAAATGCTTTTTGTTTGATGAGTCATTTGCCAAAATCTCTCACTATCTCAGAGCTGTGAGGGACCTTAGAGTCCATCGAATACAACTCACACCCGCGAAAGATGGCCCTTGGCAGCACACAAGTGACACCCCGACCTCTGTTTGGTAGCAGAGGGGAAATGCACGCACACAATGTATGTACATGTGTGTCATATGTACATATACGTGAGGGGAAATGCACCATTTCTCATAGCAACCCACTCCACTCACTCTGGGCCAGTTCTAATTGTTAGGAAGTTTATGGTAGGCAAGAATCTGCCTCCCTACGACAGTCACCAGCTGCTCCTAGTTTTGTTTTTTGGGGCCAAGCAAAATAAGTCCAATGTCTTTTCTCCATGATAGCTCTTCAACCCTTGAAGACCACCATCTTGTCCTCTCTCTTCTCTAAGCTAAGCATCCCCATTTCTTCCAACTAATCCTCTTCAGGCATAAACTTCATTGGTTTTAAAATCTCCAAAGCTAAAAGTGAACCTGACCAGCCACCCACACCACTTCAAATAAGGACATTACCTAGAAAATGCCTGGAAATCAAACATCCAGAGCGGTCTCTCCACTGTTGACTTTCATCCCCACTTAGCCAATGCTGATGTTATCTCTGGACCTGGCTTTACAAGTAAATAAGGAGTGAATGATTACTGTATTTCCAGTTAGACTCATTCCAGAGAAAGCTCAATCAGTGCAGAGATTGCTATCTTCTCCCTGACAAGGTTTTCCTTCCTGCTTTGTTATGTCCTCCAGAATTCCCTAGGCAAGGGGATGGCACGGGTCAGACGCAAAGCAAGGCCACGGCATCATCTGCAGCCTGACTCTTCAGCATTGGCTGTAGGTGGGCCAAGGAGCCAACCTTGTCCTCAGAGGACCTTTGCTCTGAAGAAGTTAATGATCTTCTCCAAAGGTGGTTTTCCTGCCAGGGCTCACAGAGGCCATTGGAGTCAATAACTGCCTGGACCTCCTCCAGCTTGAAAGCTGCCTTTCTCAACACCTCTACTGATGAAAAAAATATGCAAGTCCCAGGATGTGGGCTCCCAGCAGTGGGACCAAAGCAGCATCTTTGTGGGTCAATCAATTCCCCAATCAGTTGATAAGTAAGACCAGAGCTATAACTAGTGTGGGGAGACTGAGTCATTTCCCAGGGTGCTGAAATGCAGAGGGCCTGCTTTCTCTCCTTCCACTTCTGGTTACACAGCAAAGGATCATGGCTCTTTAGAAGCAAAGCCTCGACATTCTCAAAGAAACATGCAATCCATATTGACACAGAGGGGTAACTCTCCTAGAGATTCTTCTCTGAAGGTGACAACAGCTTGGCCTGTTTTTGAACTTCTGGGGTGTGGAAAATATTACTATTCCTACTCCTCTGAGCCCAGCAAGCCTCAAGAACACTCTTGGTTTCCGAGCTTCTTTCCTTCTGGTTTTGTTTTTTCTTGTAAAGGGAAAACCCCCAATATTTAAGAATGGCCCCAAAAAGACTTGAGTTCAAAGAGTCGGCTCCCTCTCATGACGAGGGAGGAGCCAGGCCCCCATGGCTTCTCTTGGCTCCGCTCTTCTAAAAAGCCACTTCAGCAAGAAGGGCATTAACGCCACAATCAGAGCTGGGGAGGCCAAAGGAGTGTGGAATACTGGAGAAGGGGAGGGGTGGAGTGCTCACGGACTTGGTCAGCACTGGCCCACAAGTTCTGCTTCTTCCCTTGGGACCTGCCCACACTTGACGTTTCTACCCCCACAACATCTCTTGTAGACATTCTCTTCTCTCTATCCACACAGCCGCCACCCAGCCAGGTGTGCTGCAGGAGGTCTACACATACCCTGGGGCTAAGTGGGAGAGATATCACCAACCCTTTTCCCACTATTCAGGCCCTCCCTTCCACCTCCAACATCTCTAGTTTGGGGATCAGAATACCATGAGTTCCTAAAGAGTGGGGGTTATCCTCTGCCTCTCTTTATATCCAGCATTTAACACCATAGTGGACACATTTGCTGTAGCTCAGTTGTTCAGTCGTGTCAGACTCTTTGTGACCCCATTTGGGTTTTCTCAGCAAAGATACTGGAGTGGTTGGCCACTTCCTTCTCCAGCTCATTTTTACAGGTGAGGAAACTGAGGCAAAAAAGGTTAAGTGACTTGCTCGGGGTTACACAGACAGTAAGTGTCTGAGGCCAGATTTGAACTCAGGAACATGAGTCTTCCTGACTGCTAGCCAGCACTCTGAGCACTATGGCGCCATCTAGCCATCCCTAATGGGCACTTAGAAGAGGCTTTTTTTTTTTTTTTAATATGTTGATCACTGTATTTCAATAGACTTGGTTTCCTTCGTAATACTGCATGTCTTGTTTTATGTATCTAAAGCATTATTCTGAGAAGGGTTCCACAGCCTTCACCAGACTGACTGTCCACATGAGTCCATGAAGGGGCAGGAGATGCCCCTTCCCAACACAATTGCACCCAGCCCTACTCATGGCTCAATAAAGGTGATTAATACCTTGGCCCAGAGATGGGCTACAGAGGCCTTCCCACTTTCCTCACCTGATAGAAGGTAAGCCAGTTACTTTTGTCTCTATACCCCCAGCTCCTTTCACAAGTGCTGGACGCATAATAGACCCTTAATAAATGTTTGTTTGTTTAAATAAATGATTGATTGATTGATTAAGTAATAGATTGGAAGGATGTATGGGGTGTTCAGGGAGGATGAGTACCTCTGGTGTGCGGGCTGCTGAGCCCTTTCCAGGGCTGTTCCTCCACCTATCACCCACCTCTCACCCATGACTCCAAGAAGCTGTAGTATGGTCAGTGGCCACACCCAAGTAAAACTGTCTTGGCAGATGGGCTAAACCAGGTTGAGGGAAATCCAGAGGCCTCAAACCCACCAATGAGTTAGGGGAGTGTCTGTCCCAAGTAGGTGAAGACTTGCCCCAGTGGAATGGGTGGATGAAAACAACTTGTTCCAATGGCCACAAGGTCAGCTGAAGCAGGCACTGTGGAGCACTTGGAGCTTGTTTGGACATCGAAGACTCCAAGGTCATCCACTGCATCCTGGGTCATCACCAGTCTTCCTGATTTTTGTCCTGCCACTGGACTTCGATGACTCTGGAAGAGAGAGTGAGGTTGATGACTTTGTCCAGTTCTGCCTCACTTAAACCCTATTCATGAGCAAGTCCAAGACATCACCCCGTGATATCTCTTCAAAAATGAAGGACAAACAGCAGTAGATTGGTCCAATCTCTCCCCGATGCCTTCTCTACTCCTTCTACTGCCCCACCCCAACCTGTGTTTGTCTGAACAATAACAAAAAAAACCCTAAATATGACTTTGATTGCCCCACCCTGCTCTTTCCCTAGATATCACCATACTGGGACAAAGCTCTATTTAACCCATGATCATTATGGCTCTGGGATATGGGTCTAGGGTCAGCCCCATCAATAGTTTGAGCACCAGTCAAGCTAAGGTCAGTAGTCTATCCTCTATCCCTCCTCTCACTAAAGAACCTCACCACATACTCTACCAAGAAAATGGAGGCTATCTGTGATGAATTCCTTTTTTTCCCCCTAATTCTACACCTCAACCCCCCTCAGCATCATCCACCATTCTTTCTTCTTATGCTCTAGTCCTGAAATGAAGTGCCCCAGTGTGCATCACCTTGCCAATGCTAACCCTTTTGCGCATGATCCTAGCCCATTCTATTTCTTCTGGGAGTTTGGTCTTTCAAGCATTCTCTCTCTCTTGTTTCTTTTTCTCTGTCTCTCTGTCTCTCTCTGTCTCTCTCTCTCTCTGTCTTTCTCTCTCTCTCTGTTTCTGTCTCTGTCTCTCCCTCTCTCTCTCTGTGTCTCTCCCTGTCTGTCTGTCTCTCTGTCTCTCTCTCTGTCTCTCTGTCTCTCTCTCTGTCTCTCTGTCTCTGTCTCTCTCTGTCTCTCTGTCTCTGTCTGTCTCTGTCTGTCTCTCTCTGTCTCTGTCTCTGTCTGTCTCTCTCTGTCTCTCTCTCTCTCCCTCTCCCAAATGATTCCTTCTCTACTGCCTGCCAACATGACACGATATCTCCCACTGTAAAAAACCCACAATCTTCGTTTGCCCGCACTAATTCTTTGAATTATTCTCCTTTGTCTCTCTTCCTCTTCATAGCCAAACTTCTAGCAAAGAAAGTCCGTGTTCATTGCCTCCCCTTTCTTACCTCCAGCACGCAGCTCAACCTAACTGCCTGAGATCTGACTTCCAATCACACTGCTCTACAAGATCTGCTTTTTCCATGGTCAGCAACAGCCTCGCTTATAGTCACTAAATGCTTTTCTCAGTCCTCACGCTTACTGACTTCTCCACAACTTTGACGCTGGTACCCACTCCCCCCCTGGATAATCTCGCCTCCTTTGGTTTTCCCGAGACTGCCTCTTTCAGGCTTCCTTCCAACCTCTCTGAACACTACTCAGCCATGTGCCTGATCACCCACCACGTGCCCTGCCGCCAACATGTGGGTGCCTCCCAAGACTCTTTCCCGGGACCTCTCAATACTCTGCCTCTTGATCACTTTGTCAGCTCCATGGGCCTGTTTAGAGGTAACTAGAAGATTATATTTATCACCCACAGCCTGGGGTGTGAATGTTTTCCGGGCATCTCAAAGTCAACATGTTTAAAGCTGAGCTCCCCTCTCCCGTCCATCCATCCATCCTCCTAAATTTCCCCTTTTTGTAAAGAACACCCCCGTTCTTCAGGTGGGTGAGTCATGCAGGCTCAGAGACGTTCTTCACTGGGTGCTCTCTCACCCTGCCGATCCCTCCGGTCACTTGCCAATCCCCGCACCCTCAGCCACCGCACTAGCTCACAGGGTCCTCATTCCTCTCCCGGGTTATCAGAGGAGCCTCCCGGCTGGTCTCCCTGGGTTAGTCGCTGTCACTGAAGGGCATGACCACAGCACTCCTGGGCTCGAGGCACCGTAGTGAATCTCTGATGCCTTTAGGGACCAGGGCACACTCCCTGGCAGGCATTTCACTTCCTTCAGTTTGGCCCCAGGCCACTTTTCCAGGCTGATCACATCACGCAGGACTTTTTGTTAGCTACTCCACTGCCCACCCAGACCAACCTGCCGGCCGTTCCCTGTATAGGATATTCTAGGTCCTGCTGAGAACAGCGATGGAATCGTGGAAAAGCAGGCATTTTTTTTTTCATTTTGTTCCAAGATTCTACAACAAACAGTCAAATCAATCCCTGGAAAAAGCAATGCATTGACCTCCCAGGGCTCGGGTTCCATTGGGCATCAGAAGGGCAGGTACTGACTGGCAAAGAGGTCACCCTCACTCCGGACAAGGGGAGTTCAGGTGTGAGGGAAAGAGACAAGTAAGCGGGCCAGGGATTCGTGATCTAGAGCCGATGGAACTTTGAAAGTCAACCAGTCCTACCCAGAGGGGAAACCGAGGCCCAATGAGACTGAGGGACTTGCCCAAGATCGTACAGGCAGCAAGTGGCCAACCTAGGATCTGAACCCAGGTCCTATGACTCCAAATCCCATGCTTGCTGCACTGCTGCTGTAGAAGGTGTCCTGGGGCCCAGTCCTCCCTCTTCTTGGGCAGCATCCTCCCCACCATGAAAACTGACCTGCCTCATCCTCTCAGAGATCCTCTTGGCTAGCTAATGAGATCCTTTTAAATGAGACGAAGATAGTCTTGGGCGATAAGGGCTTAATGAGCTTCCCCACCCAAATGCCAGTTACATTTTAACCTGCGCGTTCTGATCTTTAACTCTTTTAACTAAAGAGAGTGAGTGATGTTGGCATTTTGGGCAACTTGACTGATGCCTCAAGGGGAAGGAAGGAAGGGAGGAAGGGAAGGAGGGAAGGAAGGAAGGAAGGAAGGAAGGAAGGAAGGAAGGAAGGAAGGAAGAAAAGAAGGAAGGAAGGAAGGAAGAAAAGAAGGAAGGAAGGAAGGAAGGAAGGAAGGAAGGAAGGAAGGAAGGAAGGAAGGAAGGAAGGAAGGAAGAAAAGAAGGAAGGAAGGAAGGAAGGAAGAAAAGAAGGAAGGAAGGAAGGAAGGAAGGAAGGAGGGAAGGAGGGAAGGAAGGAAGCAGGGAGGGAAGGAGAAAGAAAATAATAGTAATGATAATAATAACTGACATTTTTGTAACACATTTAAAGTTAGCAAAAATAGCGACTATAAAAATAGACTTAAAAGAGACCTCCCAATGACCTCCTACTCCCTGCAATGGCCCTCAGAGGTCATGTAGTCCAGCTCTATCATTTTGCATTTGAGGAATGTGGGGACCAGAGAGGCTGAGTCACTTGCCCAAGGTCACATAGGTAACAAATGATGGAGACAGGACTTAAACCCAGGTAATATGACTTAGTCCTCGCACTGCACACTCATACATTTTACATATTTCATTTCATCCTCACACCTGACTGGGACAAAGGAACCTCAAGAATCATTATTCCCATCTTAGAGAAAAGGAAAGTGAGGCTGGAGACAGAATGTGAATTGCCCCAAAGCACAAAGCATTCCAGCACCAATTCAAACCCATTCTTTCCTGGCTCCACTATATCACATTGTCTCTGAAATACAGGCTCTCACCGGGAGCCCCTCACGTGCCCCCATCTAGGGGGAAGCCTGCCCTTTCTGCCACCGCTGAGTGGGTGACTCCTCTCCTTGAAGAGCTGAAGCAGAGTATTGGTGGGCACCCCAAGCATGATTTGCACTGTTCCTGCACCCTCCCCAGGTCCTGTCCACTAAAAGTTTGGCACGCTCGGCTCCTAGGCAGCTGTGTATCGTGTTTGCCCTGGATGCACGATATAAATCTTCCTACCAGGCTTGCCACTACAAATTGCTTACTTTATATGATTTTGTAAAAATGCTTTGGACTTTGAATATTTTCCTTCTTTCTGCAGACCATCAGAATTTAGCAATCCAGGTCAACCTCCTCATTGTACAGACTAGAAAACTGAGATAAAAAGGGAAAGGAATTGCCAAGCTGTTATGGGGCCCGTCTATGTGGGCACTGACCCAGACACATGGGTTGCTACAGCTCCACCATCTAGATCTCTTAATATGATGATTGAAAAAGTCACTCTCAGTGCCTCACTTTCTTCATCTGTAAAATGAGAAGGTTGGATGAGATGGTGTCTAAGGTCCTTTTTAATTCTAAACCTATGATTGATCCTACAATTGAGAGCTCACCTAGCCCAACCCCTACATTTTACAGATAAGGAAACTGAGGCCCCAGGGGACTAAATCACAGAATTTTAGAGTGTAAAGGAACCCCAGGGGCCACTGGTCTAATCCGCACCAGAACAATAATTTGGCATAGGTCATGCAGCTTCCGGGGAAAATCCAACCTCCCAAAGTCGCTCATTGCATTTTGGGACAGCTCTGATTGGATAGCTCCAATTTTTTTTTTATTAGCTCTGATGGCTAAAAAAAAAAATTTCCTATACATCAAGCCTAAATGTCTAATTTTGCCTTCTTTGGTCAAGCAGAACAAACCTAATTCCTCTTTCACACAAGAGTCATGAGATACTTTGAGACAACCATCATAGCTTGGTATAGTCAGACAAGCACCGACTAGAGTCAGACGAGCTAGGTTCAAATCCTGTCTCTAATACTTAATAGTAATAGCCAAGAACTGGCACTTATACAGAGTTTTAAAGTCTGCAAAACCCTTTACAATTATGATCTCATTTTATCCTCACAACGCCCTAAAAGGTAGGTGCTATTATTATCCCCTTTTTATAGAGGAGGAAACTGAGACAAACTGAGGTAAAGTGAATGAGGCAGGACCTGAACAAAGGTCTTTCTGTGGTGCAGTGCATGGAGCACTGGGCTTGGAATCAGGAAGACTCATCTTCCTGAGTTCAAATCCAGCTTCAGACACTTATTTAGTTGTGTGTTTGCCTCAGTTTCATCATCTGTAAAATGAGCTGGAGAAGGAAATGGCAAACCACTCAAGTATCTTTGTCAAGAAAACTCCAAACTGGGGTTCCAAAGACTCAGACGCAACTAAAACAACAGAACAGCAACACTAACTCCAGGTCCAATGCTTTATCCACTGGGCCATCTATGTGACCTTGAGCAAGTCACGACCTCCCTCATTCTGAGTTTCTTCTTCTGTAAAGTAGATCAGATTAAATGTTCTCTAAGATACCTGCTAATTTCCCCAGCTGATCTTTATATGTCACGATCTCCAGGCCCTTCTTCATTGGTCACTCTCGAACTTGTCGTCAATTTTATTATGAATATTGCTCATTGGCTAGGAGGTAGGTTTGATTTTTCATTAACTCTTTAAAGTTTAATAAAGGTTCATGATTTTCTTGAAATCTACCCATAGTAGATCCTTGGCCTCAAAAAGTGTGAAACTCCTTGCTCTGCAGGAACAGCCATGGGTTGCGGGTTTGTGGGGGTCAGCGTTGACAAGTCCTGACCATGGACAGGACCAGCAGCCTCTTTGTACAAACCTATGTTTTATCTACTTTGCACAGAAATTTTGTTTACTTGTTATGAATCGAGAACATATGGAATTCTTTGAGTGGGGAGAGGGACATGGGGGAAAGCAAGGCTTGTAGCCAAGTGAAACATGGGAGTATAATTGACTTAATGGGAGGGGAAAAGTTAAGGAGCAGAGTCTAAACTCAAAGAGCCAATTTGTAATCAGGAAACGGAGAGCTTGGCTTTTTTGTAAAAAGTCCAAAACCAACAGCCAAGGCCTAATTTACTTTCTGATGTAATGAAGTCCAAGTCCATGGTCAGCATATTATTCTCATAGAAACAAGGACGCACCCTGTCTTGTGGCCGTCGTGGTCTCAGATGAGGGGAGGAAGAGGGAAGGTAGTGGAGGGTATAGGCCTAATCCTGATGAGGTCGCTGGTTCCCTGAACCCAATTCTCCCAAAAGTGACCGTTGCAAACCTGCAGAGGGGCGAGTGACCACCAGGGTTTGACCAGTGGAAGAAAGTGGCTTTCTTCTCTACTCTTAGGCACTGGAGACTCAGTCACTACTAGAACCAGCCTTGTTGGGAGGTAGGAAAAAGGGAGAATCATGTAGAACACCAGTTATGGTAATTCTGTCCTAGCCTTCCCAGGGCAGGGCTGCAGTTAGGGCCTGCTTCTGTGTGCCCAGAGTCCCCTCTTCTGAGAATTCAGCTAGCATAGCCCTGTACAGAGCAGGCACTCCAAAAACACAGAGGAAAGAGCTCTGGAGTTGAAGGACCTTGTTTCAAATTATTCCTTTGTTACTTCTTACCTGTGTGAGCTTAGGATAGGTAGCTCATCTCTGTGGGTCTCAGCACTCTCATCTGTAAAAGAAGAGGGTTAGGCAACCTCTAAGGTCCCTTCCAGTCCTAAAACTGCATGACCTCGAGTGTCATAAGTAGCTGGGTAGCACAATGTAAGCTCACCAGACCTGGAGTCAGGAAGACCTGAGTTCATATCCTGCCTCAGACATTTACTAGCTGTGTGACCCAAGTGAAGTCACATAACTGCTTTCTGCCTCAGTTTCCCCATCTGTAAAATGGGGTTAATCATAGCACCTACCTCCCAGAGTTGTTGTGAGGATCAGAGACAATGTGGAAAGCTCTTTGTAAACCTTAAAGTGCTATATAAATGCTAGCAATTATTAGCTATGATTAGTGTTTTCTTCGGCTGTGCCCTATGCCTGGAACATTCTCCCTCCTCCACTCTGCCTACCGACCTCCTGACTTCCTTTAAATTCCAACCAAAATTCTGTCTTTTATTGGAAACCTATCCAACCCCCTCTTTACTCTAGTGCCTCTTCTGTTAATTACTTTCTATTTATTCTGTATATAACTTACTTTGTAAATATTTCTTTGCTTCTTGTCTCCTTCGTTTGAGACAGGGCAGGGACTTTCTTTTGCCTTTTTGTGTCCCCAGCACCAAGTACCTAAGTTCCTAGCACATAGTAGGCATTTAATAAATATTGACTGATTGATAAGGGCCAGGAAAGAGATGCCTGATGGGAAACAGGTGGTAGATTAGGACATTGGTCAGCAAGTGGCAATAGAGGTCAAGTGCACCTTGCAGCCCATGGCAAGGGAGGGGCTCCTTCAAACTAAGCCAGGTCAGTGCCTAGTTTGCTTCACTTTCTCAAGAAAAGAACAGCTAATCAAGACAATAAAGGAAGAAGCTAGGTGGTGTTTTGGATAGAGTATTGGACTTGGGTATCAAGAAGACTTGAGTTCAAATCTTGCCTCAGAAATGACTAGCTGCTGTGACCCTGAGCAAATTTCTTAACCTGTTTCCTCATCTGTCAAATGAGTGCATTGGAATCATCTGCTTCTAAGGTTCCTTTCAGCTCCAAATCTATGATGCTAAGACTAGCATCCCCCTGGCTCCGAAAGGCAGGAACAGCAATGGCTCAGGGCATGCCTGCTTTGCTTTTCAAGTAGATGGATTTCCAAAGGAATCTTTTCCACTCTCTTTTAAATTATATGTATGTATGTACGTATATATACACACATACATACATGTACATATACACATTTACGTATGTATGTGTGCATGTGTGTGTTGGTTGATGTTGGGGGGCTTTTTTCACATCATCATAAATTCCCCCAATATTCCTCTTCCCCACTCCACCCTTGCCTGAGAAACATCCCAAATAATAAATAGAATTTTTTAAAAGAAAGATGAAGAAAAAGAAGAAAAAAACTGACAAAATTGATCAATACATTAAAAAGTCTGACTATGTGTGCAGTGTACAACAATCAGGGACCTCCCATCTCTGTGTTTTCTCATATCTCTTCTTTTTGAGCCGTGATTGTTCCTTATAATTTTGCAGCACTGATTTTGATTTTTTTTTGGTGGTTGTTTTTCCATTTACATTGTTATAACCATTGTATATATTGTTTTCTTGGTTCTGCTGACTTCACTCTGCATCAGTTCATGGAAATCTTTCCATATATTCCTCACATATCTAATTTCTTATAGCACAATAATATTCTATTACCTTCTTGTACCACCATTTGTTTAGCCATTCTCCAATCGATGGACAGCTACTTTGTTTCCAATTCTTTGCTGTCACAGAAAATTCTGCTATAAATATCTTGGCATATGTGGAGACTTTCTTCTTTTCAATGGCCTTCTTGTGTATGAGCCTAGATACAGGATCTCTGGAGAAAAGAGTATGGAGATTTTAGCCGTTTTACTTACATAATTCCAAAATGCTTTCCAAAATGGCTGTGTTGATTCACAGCTCCACTAACAACGCATTAAAATGCCTATCTTTCCATAACCCTTCCAGGATTGACTATTTCCATGTTTGTCATGTTTGTCAATTTGTAGGGTGTGAAGTAAAAATCCAAACTTGTTTAGTGATTTGGAGCATTCTTTCATGAGGTTGCTAATGACTTGCAAATCTTCTTTTGAGAACTGTTCGTATCCTTTGACACATCTATTAAAGGATGGTTTTTGGTATACACACATACACACATACATATACAAATGTGTGTGTGTGCATATATCTGTTAATTATTATCCCAACTCTCATCAGAAAAATTTGATATATATATTTTTTTTCCAAAATGATACCTTCCCTTCTTGTCCTATGTGAATTAATTTTGTGTGTGCAGAAGCTTTTCACTTTTATGTAACCAAAGTTATCTATTTTATTTTGTGTAATATCCGCTACCCCTTGTCTGGTTAAGAATCTATCTCCTGCCCACGGGTATGAGAGATATATTATTTGCTTATCTTCTCTTTTTTCTTAGCATAATCATCAATATTAAGGTCATATATCAATTTAGAATGTATTGTGAAATATGGTGTTAGGTGTTGGTCTAAGCCTAATTTATACCTAGTTCTATTTCCTTTTCTGAAACTGGGTTGTTTAAAATCTCATGTGCTCTTTATTAGTTTGGGCAGTTTATATTTTTGGAAGCATTCCTCTATTTCTTTTATGTTCTCAGTTTGGTAACACTTATGATTGGTTCTGATAATCCTTTTTACTCCTTCTGGTGTTGTAATTTTACTTTCCTTATTTTCTATTTCGTTGATTTGGTTTTCTGACCTCTTCTTTTTATTCAGGTTGGCTAAAAGTTTATCAATTTTATAAGTCTTTTCAAAGAATTAGTTTTTAGTTTTAAATATAATTTCTGTAAGGTATTTTGTTTCCAATTTATATATCCTCTAATTTGGGAGGCAGCTAGGTGGTGCAGTGGATAGAGTGCTGGCCCTGGAGTCAGGAGAACCTGAGTTAAAATCTGGCCTCAGACACTCACTAATTGTATGACCCCGGGCAAATCATTTAACCCTGTTTGCCTCAGTTTCTTCATCTGTAAAATTATCTGGAGAAGGAAATGACAAACCACTCCAAAGAAAACCCCAAATAGGGTCATAAAGAGTTGGACACAACTGATACAATTTAACAACTTTTAATTTTTAATATCTCATTTTCTGTGTTTTAATTTATTTCTTGGCCTTCTAATTTTCCAAAATGCATATTCATTTAGATAATCTCTTTTTCTTGTATCTTTTTAGGGAAATTAAGCAATTTTAAATAAAAAATTAAGAGATTTTTCTCTTAATCACTTCTTTAGCTATATCCCAGAAGTTTTGGTACATTGTTTTATCATTATTATTTTTTACATAACTATTAATTATTTCTATAATTTTTTCTTAATCCCATTAATTATTGAAGACTTCATTGTTAAGTCTCCATTTACCTGGTCAATTTTTGTAAAAGTTCAATGTGATGCTGAGAAGTGTATATATATTCTTTTGTAATCCTACTTAGAAGATTCCATAAATCTTTTAGCTCTAGTTTTTCCAGAAATGAGTTGAGTTCAATATTTTCTCTTTAATTTATATTTCAGTTAAACTTATCCAAAACTGAGAGAGGGACATTAAAATCTCCTGACACTATTGTATTACTGGCTATGTCTTCTTGTAGTTCAGTTAGTGTTTCCTCTCTGGATGTAAATGCTAAGACATTTGGAGCATAGAAGATTAATATTGACATTGGTTAGTTTTTTGTGGTTCCTTTCAAAATAACATAGTTTCCTTGCTTATTCCTTTTTGTATTATGAATGTTTGCTTTTGTCTTATAATATGATTACAACTTCAGCTTCTTTGGATTAGCCTGATGCATAGTAAATTTTTCCTAGCCCCCCATTTTTATTCTGTATATGTGTTTGTTTTTTAAGTGTGTTTCTCATAAGCAACATATCGTGGTATTTTGTTTACTTATCTGATCTGTCAACCTTTTTCACTTTATTGGATTGTTTAATACGTTTACATTTACAATTACACTAACATTTAAATTTAGTGCATTAGGTTTATATTTTTCTCCACTTGCCTCTAACTTTCTTTCCAAATTAGGATTTTTCCCTTTTCCTCTATAAACATTTACTTTAGTTTAATCTATTTTAAGGCAGTCCTATTCCTAATATCTCTCTTTTTCTCACCCGCAAGCCCCTCCCCTCCTATTTTCCCTAATTTGGGGGTTTTAGTTGTTAGTTCTGTGTCTTGCTGGGCTTTACTTCATTATTTAATTCTTGTCCTCTTTTTCTCCCTTCAGTTTAGTCAAGTAAAATCCCCTTTCCTCTCCTCCCCTTCAACTTATTTTATTCATTAGTATTTATTTAAAAAATATGTCTTTCACTCTTCCTTTTTATTATTTTTCCTCCTTCCCTGTCTATTCTAGACTTCTATTTTTTTTTCATAGCCTTCATATTGATTTAGAACTTCTTTGGTCCTTGTATTCCTCATGAAATTGAAGCTTCTGAGGCACCTGTGTTGGCTTCTCTATTCTAAATAGTTTCTATGTCATTGTCTTTAAATCTTGCCTCTTGATCCCCTTTTTTCTGTTGTACCTCATTCTTAAAAATACCATTTCCTAGAGATGATAGGTTATTGCCCCATGGTAGGAATCTTTCTGTTTCCCTGATCTTGCAGTTCACTATTGACTGTTGCCCTTCCCTTGGTCATTTTTTTCCTCTTTGTGTTGAAATATCTTCCCCGGATCCATGACTTCCCTCCCACTCTCTGAGTGTCATTTTCTCCCCGTGAGTTGTGATTCTCCTTCTCCTCAAGCAGAGTGAGTGGTCTCTCTAAGTACTAAATCACTACTGGTTATACCCATTATAGGGTACCCAACCCCCTTTATAGAATATCTTTCTTTTCCTATGGGAGCATTCATCAATGGCACCTCACTCCCACCACTGAAACATGTCCCCATTTCTTAACCTTCTTTTCAATCCCTACATTTTCCTCCTCACCCATTTTCCTGTAGCCTCTCTTCTTCCTGAGAGATTACAAGAGTTATTTTTCCTTCATTGTTATTCTTCAATTTAACTAGGGTACATCAGCTATTCCCATCTGTCTTATTCCTCCTCTTCCCTCTTTTCTATGATGTCTCATTTTATAATTCAATTGCACCAAAAAAACCAAAAACCCACTGATTCACCTGTAGGCAAAGTGCTATGAGGTTTGGCCTATGATGTTTCAGGCCTCTTTCTCCACCATTACTTTTTTGACTTCTGCTTTCACTCTTGTCTCTTTATGTGTGTTTAGAAAGAAATCTCTTCGTGGTCTCTTTGTTGTTAATGTGTTTTTGTTGTTTTCCTCAGTTGCTGTATTTCCTTTCCCTTTAATGACCATCTCTATGCTGATAATTCACAAATCTACATTTCCTGCCCTAACTTCTCTGCTGACCTCTAATTTTCCACCTCCAGTTGCCAATCTCAAATCAAATGTCCAGCAGACATCCTAAATTCAACCTATCCAAAACAAAACTCATTGTCTTTCCCCCAAAACCCTCTCCCCTCCCACCTAGCCTATTACTGTAGAAGGCAACACCATCCTCCTAGTAGCTCAGGCTCCCAACCTAGGAGTCATCCTGGATTCCTCACTTTCTTTCATCCCCTGTATCCAAGCTGTTGCCAAGATCTATTGAATTCACCTTCACAGCATCTCTCAGACACATCTCCTTCTGTCCTCTGACATTGCCGCCACTGTGGTGCAGACCTTCATCACCTCACACCTGGACTATTGCAATAGCTATTCGAGTGTCTGCCTGCTTCAAGTCTCTCCCCCCTCCAATCCATCCTCCATTCAGCCACTAAAGTGATTTTCCTAAAGTGCAGGTCAGACCATCTCACCCACTCCCACACTCAGTAAAATCAAGTGGCTGTCTGTTGAATCCAGGACCAAATTCAAAATCTTGTTTGGTATCTAAGCCCTTCGTAACCTATTCTCCTCCCTTTCTAGTCTTCTTGCACGTTACTCCCCACCGTGTACTCTTCAATCCAGGGATGCTGGTCTCCTGGTTATTCCTCAAACAAGACCATCCATCTCTCAGCCCCAGGCATTTTCTCTGTCTGTCCCCTTTACCTAGAACACTCTTCCTTCTCCGCTCCAAGTACTGACCTCCCTGCCTTGCTTTAAGCTCCAACTGAAACCACCTCTTCTACAGGAAACTTTTCCTATCCTCCTTAATTTTTGTGTCCTTGCTCTGCTGGTTATTCACAGTTATTTATCTGGTATATATCTTTTTTGTACATTGTTGGTAGTATGTTGTTCCTCTACATACACACACACTCTGATTAGAGTGTGAGCTCCTTCAGGGCAGGGACTGTCTTTTGCCTCTTTTTGTATCTCCAGTGCTTAGCACAGTGCCTAGAACATAGTGGATGCTTAATAGTTGTTTATAGATATACAGACTGATTAGTCAATTGCAGAATTTGTTGTTTGTCAGTGGAATCATTCAATTTAGCCGCTGTGTCTTGGAGTTTGAAGCATAGGGTTTTTTTTTGTTTTTGTTTTTGTTTTTGTTCTTGTTTTTTTCTGGAGGTTTTCTTATCTTGGTTACTAACTCTACCATTCCTCAAGGCCGTCCTTTCTTTCCTTCTCTTTTTCCTTCTCAGTTTCTTGTCTCACCCATTCTGATCTTTAGATTCTTTGGACAGATACTTTGTTTTCTATGGGCCCAAGTTATGGATAGTTTTCTTGTATTATTTTCTTGCATTGTGGTATTAAGGTTTGTTTGTTTTTTTTATTTTTGTTCATCTTAAAGACCTACCATCTTTAAGTTGTCTCTGTGTATCTTGTCTTTACAATCAATATATCTTGCTTGTATAGAGATCATGCTTGCTTTTAATGTTATTACTTTTTTACTCCAGTTCCATGCATTTATATTCCCGATCCATTATCCTCCCTTTTGTTTCTTTAGTGAGTCTTCTCACCATGGATGCAAGTTTACCTATTTTGCAGTTATTCTGTTGTATAGGCATTCTTATTAGGCACCTAGGTGGTGCAGCAGATAGAGTACCAGGCCTGGAATCAGGAAAACCTGAGTTGAAATCCAGCCTCAGACATTTACCATCTGTGTGACTCTGGGTAAAGTTCCCTAACTTCTGTTTACTTCAGTTTCCTCAAGTGTAAAATCAGGATAACAGTACCTATGTCACAGAACTGTTGTGAAGATCAAATGAGATCATTAGTTAGCACCGTATAAATATTAGTTGTTATAATTTTTCAACCATTCAGGAGCATCCTATTGTGAGTCCATGCTTGGAAATTCACAGGGCCATCTGCCTCACCAAGTATTTATTCAAATGTTTCCTTTCTTTTATAATATTAATGCATAGATGTCTGGACTCTTTTACCTGATCTAGAGACCACATTCCTTGATGTTATCAAAATTTTTCCTCTTGGTTTATCTGCTTATGTTCAAGGTCTTTAATTGACTTTTTAAAATTTTTCTAGAGATCTTTAGTAATTTCAGTCTTTTTCCCCCTTTATCCTTATAATTCATGCTTTTCTTTATTACTCTTCCTTTGCTTTGATGGTGAGTTCTGTGATAGCTTGATCTCAAAGTCATCTCAGCCTTCTCCCAAAGCGGGCAATTCACAGTTGACCAGCCTCCATCTCTGCCCCCAAGTGACTTCTAGGAGGACAGACCTGGCCATAGTTGGATACAGGGCTCTTTTTCTTAGGCTTGGTGGAGTGCCACACTGTTCAACATGCCCAATCCCTTTTGTTCCCCAATGCTAGTTGAGCTTTGTTTTGGCACAGGGCACTTGGGTACCATTGTTGCATCCTAAGCAAGCTTTGTCCATTGGGATTTCCAGGGCTATGTGTATGGAGTAGGGAGTTTTAAGAGGAGTAGAGTTGGGGTTCCATTAAAAATCTGTGGCTCTGCAGTTGGGATACAGTACGAGGTAGGGAAGAAGATTTTGAGTTAGTGTGTTAGGAGTTATTGGCCTTCTCTCTTGCTAGTTCATCCAGCTTTTACCTCATTTTGGGCTTCTGGTATCCAAGACCAGAGGTGTCCAGCTCAAATAGAAACAGATCCCTGTGGGCCACATGTTGACTTAGAAAAACCACAAATAAATGTTACATAAATTGTTTGCATTTTATTTATTTTGTTATATATTTCCCTTTAATTTGTTTCATATTTCACTTATGAGCTTTGTAAGCTACTTGCAGCTGAGGGTTATGAACTTGATACTACCCTCTTAGACTATAGAGATAATTGAACTTGTTTTAACTCATTCATAATTCCTATTTTGGAGAGATTTGAGAGGTCATGAGGATCAAAGCTGTGCACAGTGATGGGTGAGACTAATAACTGAGAAGGAAAAAGGGAAGGAAAGAAAGGATGGCCCTGAGGAATGACAGAGTTAGTAACCAAGATAAGAAAAATCTCCGGAGTGTTTTGCTCTCATCTTACATGAGAAATCTGATACCTTCTTTGCCTCAGTCAAATACTTCCTTGGAGCAAGATGGCAGGATCTACATTTCTCAATCAATTATGTGACTGTTTTGACCCAGAGAATAGAACTAAGAATAATGGTTCAGATGCAAATTTTGCTTTTACGTACAGAAAACTTTCCTAACAATCAGAGCTGGCCAAAAGTGAAATGGGCTGCCTGGGGAGGGAATGGTTTCCCCCTCATTGTATATCTTCAAGCAAAAGCCACATGACCATCTGTCCCTGGGGACATTGTGGTGGTGATTCCTGTTCCAATAAGACTAGATGACCTCTGGGAGCTCTTCAAACTTGGAAATCCGTGATTATGATTCTCTGCCATATGCCATAGGAAATCACCTGTGAAAGAAATAGCCTAGTGGTCACTTATCATGTACTCATGGACATTACATACCCCAGTGACTGGTGGAACATGATTTTCCCATGATTTACTAACTCAACTGACAGACTTTGAAAGGAGCGTCAGCCCCAGATTTCTGGGACATTCGTGTCAGTCATCTTTTTTTCCCAAATGAGTTTCCTTATAACATAGCCTTATTTTTAACGAGTAAATTCTAGGACCAGCTGTCTAGGTAACCCAAGAGTCAAGAATCTCAAGTCTCCTTTCAGGGAAAAGCTTGGGTTCTAGGTTCTTACATGTAAGTGGTATGCACTTAAAGTTGATCAGATATTAGACACCAAAGTGAAAAAAACAATCACCACCAGTCTATCCTGGCATTATTCTAGACAGCCCTAAAGGGTCTAAACATGAATTCTCCATCATGCAAAGCCAGATTTGATTAACAGTCACTCAGTGGTATTTTATGTGAACAAATTCCTCAGTTTTCTCCTCTGTAAAATGAGTAACTTGAAGTAGAGGACCTGTGTGAGTCCTTCTGTTTCCAGACCTAAGCCTATCATCTTAGAAGTACCATTTGAAGGCTGAAACTGGGTAGAAAGGGCAAAAACTCTCCTATCATTTCCCTCAGAGATTCAAATATTCTTATCTGGCCCCAGAAATGAGATCCACAGATTGTCTTTAACAAGTACTGAGACTAAGAAAGCCTCACCCCCACCCAATGGTAGCTACCAACACAGCTGGCCTTATATTTATTTCTTGGGTGGTATCTAAGAGGAATATCCTGGAAAAGTACCCTGGCTCCAAGTCTCTCTCCCACTGGCCCTGCCACAACTACTAACTCAGTTTAAAGAAAGGCTTCTTAACCTAGGGTCCCAAACCCACAGAGGATCTACAGATACATTTCAGGGGGATCTGTGAAATTTGGGAGGGAAAAAAGCCTCCAGCTTTATTTTCACTAACTTTTGATTCTGAGAAGGAGTCCAAAGGTTTCAACAGACTGCCCACAGGGTCTGGGCCACCAAATAAAAGGTTAAGAACCCCTAGTTTAAAGGATCAAAGGCAACTGTTAAAATACACATATGATCATGGAAGAGCAACGTGGTCAGTCACAACTACAGTTCCTCTGAATTACTTTATTAGATTCCCTAGTTCTTTTCTTGGAGCCTTGAAGTAACGGGACGTAGAAAAGTTGAGTTTTGATTGGGTGAAGGGAAAGATCAGGAATACAAGCACTGGGCAGCCTTAAGTAAGGTGAAATTGGATTAAGGTGGGAGAATGCTGGTAAAGTACTTTGCAAACCTTAAGGGAACGTGATAAATGCCAGCTAATAACGGTAGCAATAGTAGTGATAATAGTAGTAGTAATTATAGAAATACAGCCAGAGTCATTGACAGCCAGCAGTAGTAGTATCAGTACCAGCAGTAGTATCAGTAACAGTAGTAGTAGTAGATAGTAGTAGAATTAGTAGTAGTAGTAGTAATCATCAGCTGACCAGGAGTAGTAGTGGTGATGGTAGTATTGATGGTGGTGATGATAGTAGTAGTAGTAGTAGTAGTAGTAGTAGTCATCAACTACTAGTAGTAGTATTAGTAATCAACTGACTACTAGTAGTAGTAGTATTAATACTAGTACTGGTGGTAATGGTAGTAGTAGTGTTGATAGTGGTGATAGTGGCAGTAGTGGTAGTGGTGATAGTGGTAGTAGTGGTGGTGGTGGTGATAATAGTAGTAGTAGTAGTAGTAGTAGTTTCCAACCATATAAAAGGAAAAGTGAAGGAGAGCCAATAGAAGAAGAACCCTAATTGAAAGCTAGAGGGAGGCACAGTTTGCTGTGATGCTTTCTTTACGGGTTGAAATGAGGGAATAGGACCCACACCTCTGATTTCTTCAGTAGGGGGATATTCCAGATGAAGAGACTTCCTCGGGGGCAGCTAGGTGACGCAGTGGATAGAGCACCGGCCCTGAAGTCAGGAGGACCTGAGTTCAAATCTGACCTCAGACCAAACATTTGACACTCACTAGTTACGTGACCCTGGGCAAGTCACTTAATCCCAATTGCCTTAAAAAAAAATTTTTAAAAAGAGACTCCTCTCCCAATGCAGGTCAGCACCTTTGCTGCAAAGTTTGGGTTTGAAGACTTTTCTAGAGGAGCTAAGGGACTCACTCAGGATCACACGGCCAACATGAGTCAGATGTAGGACTGGAACCCAGATCTTCCTGGCTTCCAGGTCAGTTCTCTGTTCACTAGACTGCATTGAAATTCATTTATTTAAGTGAAAATAGTTGCAGAGCTTATCTGATTAGTGGGACTGATGCTCCCTCACCCCAGTTACTCAGTCCAGAGAGGGCTGAGGAAGGGACAAACATCCCACCACTGGCTACATTTTCGTGTACACAAGCCATCATTGAGCACACACTTTAAATCTTTCCAGCAGTGGAGAGAACCACCAGACCAGCCCTGACCCTTGGAGCCCTCAGGGTCACCCCCAGACCAAGACGAAAGATTAGAGAAGCACATAAGTAGGGACCCTTCTCTGGTTATTTTTCATGAAATCACAAAAATGCCTGGTATGTTTTTCATGGCTATATCCAGGCACAAAAATCTTAAAATCTTTATCCTTATACCCAGGACAGCTTTAGATAAAATCTCCCCAAAGTGATGATACCCCTAGCTTGGCTTCCATCAACCAAGGGCTTGGGACTTTCCCCCCAACCCACTCTGGGGGGATGAGCATCAATCAGAGCACCCTTGCTCAACAGCGACCACAACCAATGTCTGCCTCAGTTCCACCTGAATTCCACAAGCATCTGTGTTCAGGTCCGGATATTGATTTGCATGACCCCTATGTGTTTCGTTATCCCTCGATGTTATCTCTTTGGAGAAATCCTGTTGAATGTCTTGCCAACAGGAAGCCATCTGACCACATATTGTTTGCTATAGGAATGAAGACCATTGAACATGATGGATGCCCATAATGAGAGGGCCAAATTACAGGGTAATGATGGACTTTGGTCTAAGCAGGGGGAGATAGAGGCAGCGTGACTTTCTGGGGTCTCCATCGAGCCCACTCTGAGAGCAGGAGATATAAAAAAACCATGAATGCTACTCAAAGCAATGACCTCTGTAACAGTTCACATTGGCCTTGTAATTCTTCGTCAAACATGATGAGTCAGGGCATAGATTTGGAGAAGGGATCTGAGAGGCTTTTGAGTCCAACCTTTTCATTTTGCAGTTGAAACCAAGGCCCAGAGTGGTGAAGGGAGGGTTAAGCCCCAGGTCACACAGTTAATAAGTGTTTGAGGTGGGATTTGAACCCATCTTCCAGACTCCAAGTCCAGTGATACACCCACTCGACCATACTTGGTCACCCCTCTTTGGCAGGAAGACCTCTATTGATTGGTCAGCTAAGGCATAAAGATGGCTCTGCTGCTTACTTTCTGTGTGAACTGGGATTCCACTCATCTCGAAACTAATGAACCAAGGGAATTTGACAGCTACCCTAAACAAAACCCCAAGAGTTCTTGGGGACGTATGGGATTTTTCAGAATATTACATTAAGGTTTACAAAAACAAACAAACAAAACAAACAGACTTTGGGTCTGAGCATTACTAGGCTTCTTGCAGCTCCAAAATCAAATGGTCCTGTGATGCCTGGCTGGATGTGGGTGGAAAAGGAAAGGGGAAGGGAAAAGCACTTCTGTAGTGCCTACTATGTGCCATAAAAGAAGAGGGGATTTTGTAAAATGAGTGTGTCATGTTTCATTGCTGTTGTTGTTTTTGTTTTTTGGTGCAGACTGCTGATTTGATTGGTATAGGTAACTCCTAGGGAGGAATGCTTTCTCCTGATGTAAGTCAACACCTGATCTGCAACTTTTACTGATGCAAATTTGCCTGGGGCACTGAGAGGTTAATAGACTTGCCCAAGGTCTCATGGCCAGCATGTATTAAGAAGTGAGATTTAAACTCAGTTCTTTCTGCCTCCAAGGACAGCCTTTGGTCCACCATGCCCAGCTGCCTCTCCACTTGGTATCATTTGGTATGACATTGAGTGTGAAATGATGGCAGAACATGCAGGTGGTGATAGCCAAGAGGGAATTGGAAATTTGAGAGAAAGGTCAGAAATGAATAAATGGATTTTACAGAATCATAGAGTTGGTAGGGATCTCAGAAACCACCTGGGCCAATCGACATATGTGCAGGAATAACCTCAGCAGCATCTCTGAAAAACAGTCTTCCAACCTTTGCCTGAAGCTTCTAGTGAGAACTAGCCCTCTCCCTCAGGGATGCTGGGAGGCTTAAAAGAGGTCATGAATCTGAAGCACTTTGCAAACCTTAAAGCGCTGCATAAATGGCAGTTACCATTAGCCAATGGTCACCGAGTCTCCAGTCTGGTGGTGATTCCATTCCCAGCTCCTTCTCTGGCAATCCTGCTAAACTCAAGCAATGTTTATAGAGCAATACAGGGCTGTGCTGGTAAATGTTTGAAGACAGGGCTTTCTTGAGGAAAGGAAGAAAGAAAGAAAGAAAGAAAGAAAGAAAGAAAGAAAGAAAGAAAGAAAGAAAGAAAGAAAGAAAGAAAGAAAGAAAGAAAGAAAGAAAGAAAGAAAGAAAGAAAGAAAGGAAGAAAGAAAGAAAGAAAGAAAGGAAGGAAGGAAGGAAGGAAGGAAGGAAGGAAGGAAGAAAGAAAGATAAAGAAAGAAAGAAAGAAAGAGAAAGAGAAAAAGAAAGAGAAAGAAAGAAAGAGTGAGAGAAAGAAAGAGAGGGAAAAGAGGAAGAAAGAGAGAGAGAAGAGAGGAAGAAAGAGAGAGAGAGAGAAAGAAGAGAGAAAGAAAGGAAGGAAAGAAAAAAGAGAGAGAAACTTTTAGGTTTAATCTGAATTATTAACAGTTTTTACAGTCTACAATCAACAGAACAATAAATCAATCCCTGATTTTTTTATTTCTGAGGTGTAAATACTCATACTGAAAATATAACAATCACTGATACATACTGATTAGAGCTGGCTTCAGCACATTCCTATTCTACCTTCTAAGAAAAAAAAATAGTTTATAGTGTTTGGTACACGCAGGTGTCTCTTATCCAAGTCCTAATAAATCCTGACTTTACAGAGTTTCGGAGATTAGATGAAACTAGACACATACAGGGTGATAGAGATTTCTGAGTGGACTATAAGACATCATCAAAGATGTGTACAACCAGGAACAGATCATATAGTGAGAACAAAAGAGAACAGATAAATAGCCCAAGGGCTGTACTGGTTTTCACAAAGTACTCGTGTAGTAGGCATGACCAAGGAGGAAGTCCCCAGGATATCACTTCCCATTATGCGTGGGGCCTTGAGAGCATCATTCACTGAAAGGCACTCCCTGAATGACATTCTACAGAAAGCTATAGACCCGGGCACTGAATGGTACTGTCACCGTTTGGCCACTCTGATTAATGAGGAGTCATCTGGAAGGGAGAAAGTTTAGAAAGCTGGGTCATTAAGGGCCATAATTTGTTGGGAGTAGGGGATAAGAGAGAAACAGAAAAATTAAGACATTGACTCTCATTGGAAAGAGAGACTGTAAGAAGTATGTGAAATGGTACAGACAGGGGTCACCCAGCCCAAGAGTCCCAGCAGCATTCTGATGACCATGGAGCTAAGCAAAGAAGCTTCAGCTGATGAACAGCCTAATGGAGAAGGCTTCTGAAGAGCTCCATGAAACAGACAGCATCGAACTCTACAGTTAAGCTAACTTGTCAGGACCTCAGTGTCCTCATCTGTAAAATGAGAGTATTGGACAGGGTGATTTCTAACATCTCTTCCAATGCAAAATCTATGAATCTATGAGCACTATTTTGAATATACATACATGACCCTTGGCGTATGTTACAGTAAGGACTCCTTTTACGTATAGGTTGGATTAAATGCCCATCAAGGTCCCTACCAAAAGTCAAATTCTGTGATTTATAAACTTCCCTTCTTCCAGAAAATTCCCTGTCAATCAAAGTCCTCACTTGGTGATGTCTCCACTTTGCATCTAGATTACAGTCTTCTGGGAAATGTAGTCCAGGCTCAGGGTCCAGATTGAGACCTATATGGATGTGGCCAATTTAGGAATTTCTTCTTCCTTGACTATGCATGCTTGTTGCAGGAGTTTTGTCTTGCTTTGTTTTGTTTTGAATCAAAAGATGAGGCATAAAGGGAAAAACAGATTTTTCTTTGTATGAAAAATAAAACTTAATTTAAAAAATGATTACAAGGAATTTCTCCTTATGAGCAATAGGTTCCAAATATCAGAAGAAATTAAATCGTGTGGACTATTTTTTCTGACCATGCAAATATTTTTTGAGAACTAGAGACTGAGTGCACCTCTTGTGAAGCACTCATGGTATTCTTAGCATCCATAGCCCTGCCTATGCTCTGCAGTTTACATGGCATGATGTCATCAGAGCAGGCTGCAGAGGCTCATAAAGACCGCACAGCCCTCAGCCAACTCCCTTGGACAAGGATTGGACAAGATGAAGAAGTGTGTCAGCACCATGGAGTGGAAAGGGGAACTGTCCCTGCAATGAGAGGATCTGAATTCAAATCCAGTCTCTGCTGCTTATTATCTGTGTGTCTTAATACAGATCCAGAGAGGTTCAGAGTGCCAAAATCTCAGTACGAAGAAACACGGCGTTCACAACAAGAAAGCAAAGCAAGCCGGCTTTGTTGAGAGGAAACAATCACAAAATGAAGGGCAATCAGAAAGAAGGATGGAAACAGGTCCATTGGGCCCCAAGGGGAATGGGGCACCCTCTTTGAAATCATTCAAGGCTGGTGGGGTTTGTAGGGTTCTCATCTGTGTGTAGAGGACCAGGAGTTAGGGGGAAGGAGACAGAAGCCTGAACCTGGAGACTAGTGCTATTGCCCCGAGGAGGAAGGCAGGGAGAAATGGCGGCTAGCTGACATTCAAATTCCCCAGAGGTGGTCAAAGGGGCTTTGGGTCATTTTGGCTGCTCCTACTCTAACATGGTGACTCGGCTCCTTTGTAAGGAGGGATAAGCACCTGCATTTAGCAGGCTGAGGAGACGACCGTACCCAACGGCGTGCCACAAATGTGCCCAGCTGCCAATACCAAAGTGAAAATGAAGTTACTAATAAAATCAAGTGAACATTCGAAGTCTCCAAAGTTAAACAGGAAAATGTTGAGTATCGACTGCACTTGCAAGACAATTTTCAGTTTAGTCTACAGTAGTACGTCATTAATATTTCTCCATCGCTCTCTTTAGTCTTGATAACCAACCAAACAATAAATCATGCCCTGATTTGAGTGTTTGTCACCTTCTGAGGTATAAATGCTCGCCATGAAAGTTTAATATTCGGCCCCCTGAGCTAGTAAGAGCTGGCTCTGATACTCCCCGTGTGACTATTTATCTGTGTATCTACTTCATTAGAACATTTTTCAAGGACTAGAAATGATCTCACTTTCCTCCCCTGTGGCCTCCTCCAGTTTTATATCAGCAGCAAACGCTCCACAATGCTAAGTAAAAACAGGCCACATTTGTGTCTCGTTGGCTACACTGGTACATCAGTCTGGAGGACTTGAAACTGTTCAGGAAACAATTACGCTTCCTCTGCCCCAATTGTATTTATTCTGGACCAAGGAGGGGACCCTCAGCTCCCATCAGGCTTTCTGCATGCTGATGACAAGTCAGCTCTTTGAAAAGAAACATACTCCTCTTGCTATTAAAATACAAAGACCCAACAAAACTGGGTTAAGATCCTTCATCAGGCTTCTTTTCCCTGCACTGAGGAGTTCCAAAGGTCTGTGGAGTTGCATTTAAGAAGAAAAAATAAGCAAGTGGGAAAGGGTAGCTCTTTCTCATCAGGGAAGTCCACTAACCTGGAGAGTCAGGGGCCCTGCGTGTGAGGCGAGGCTCCACACAGACTGTGTGCCTCTCCATGCGTTGTGAAATGAGGGGTTGGCTCCGACAACTTTCTGGTGCCACGGTCAAGTCAAAGTGGACCGCTCCCTACCTCTCGGGCATCCCCAGAGGCTTCCTCACTTCTGCACTTTGGCTCAAGCTGCTCCCCAGGAGAGGAAGGCCTTCCCCACCTCTGTGCAGTCCTGCCCATCACTCAAATGTCGCCTCTTCCAGGAAGCCTTGCTCCCAGTTGGAGACCCCTTTCCCTCCCTCCATTCCTACCACACACCCTGTCTTAGGCTTTTGTCTATGGCAGGTGTCCTGGCAGAGGAGCAAAGGGGAGGGAGCCTCTGTCCTTCCCGAGCTGCATTTCCTCATCTGTAAAATGGAGCCGCCACCTGTGATGCCCCCTCCCCCCCTCCCAAGGGTGCTGGGAGGCCCAAAGGAGAGACTCTAGGGAAAGTGCTTCATGAACATTCACGTGCTGGAGATTCGCCCATCATCATATTGATTATGGCATCCTGAGGGTCAGCCTTTGAGATCATCTGGTCCAAGCCGGTCCTCTTACAGATGATGAAACTTGGGCCTACGGGAAGGAAATCACTTGCCCAAGGTCACCCAGTCAGGCAAAGACTGAGCCAGGGTCTTGTGGCCACAGTGGTCAGCTGCCTGTCCTCACCCTTGTCTTCCCCGTCACTGGTATCTAGTAAGCACATCCAGGTTTCCAACCGAGCCCGCTCTGAAGTAAGTAACCAAAGGCACGGTTCTTTTATTCCTACTCCTCTTTCTGCCCTCCCCCAATCCTCTCCCTGCTCCCTTCTCTCCTCTCTTCTCTTTCCTCCCCTCCCCCTTTCTTCCTCCTTCTCCTGCCAGAATCTCAGAGTTCAGGAGTCAGGGGGCCCAGAGGCCGGCCGGTCCAAGCCTCACTCTGCAACATCACCACCCATAAAGGGGCCGTCGGGTGCCTATGCTGGGAGACCTCCAGGGAGCAGAGGCCTTCTGCCCCTCTCTTCTTATTCCTGCCGTCTTCTTTACTTCTGTCCTTCCCTCTCCTTCCCTGCTGTCCCTCTCT
>NW_020954588.1:48505722-48537174 GCF_900497805.2 Vombatus ursinus
CCTCCCCTCCCCTCCCCTCCTCTCTTTCCACAGACAGCCTCTAATCTTCCTAGTACTCCTCAGGAACACTGGTCTCCAAATTTTGATCTCATACTCCTATCAGTTTAATATATGTTTTTATTTGTGTGTATGCTATATATGCATAAATATAATGTGTATAGTATATATACATAAACATATATTATATGAAAATATATAAAATAAATCATATGTATACACATATTACTCTAACAACTATGTGCATTATAAAACTTCCACAAAAATATGAATTTTTAAAAGAGGAAATAATGTTTGATTTTAGAGTAAATAGGGAACCCTCAGAGTTTGTGGAGTAGGGGAGTGATGAAATCAGACCCAAGCTTTAGGAAAATCACTTTGTAATCTGTTGGGAGGATGGATTAAAGTGGGGAAAAGCTTGAGGAAGGGGGTTTAATTAGGAAGCTCCGGCAATTGTCTGGGGAAGAGGTGTTAAAGGCTGAAGTAGCATGGGTAGAAAGGGGACGGAGCTAAAGTGGAAATGACAAGATTTGTCAACTGATTGAAAGAGAGTGGGGTGTTGGGTTTGCAAACCTGGATGACTGGAAGAATGGTAGTGCCTTCTCCAGCAAATGGGAGGTTTGGAAGTCAATGGTTTGAGGGAAAAGATAACGATGAGGAGGGTGGTACAAATCCCACCCCATAAATGTCTGCATATCCAAAAAAAAAAAGCCTGGGACAAACTTATTCCCCTGAACTCTGTCTCTGAGTGCAGAGACTGCTGTCCAAAGCGTTCCCACTAAAGTGGGAGCCAGGGGTTATACTGGAGGCAGGGAGAATTTTCCCAATGGCTTCTGCTCAGCTGCTGCTGAGGGTGCCCAGGGGGTCTGTTTGGTTCTGACTGCCCTGAGGATCACAGAAGCTGCACAGAGGAGGGGGCAGTGTAGGAAGGTGGAGCAGGATAAGGGTATGTGTGACCAGCCCCACACAAACTTCCCAACCTCCCATTGGTTGGTCCCATAACCCTTGGGGTCAGGCCACAGCCCCCACTTTGAAGACCCCTCCCTTAAAACATGGAATAGTTCTCCACTTTCAAGCTCTGAAGCCCACTCTGAAATCTGTGCTCCACTGGATGACCATCTTTCGATGCCAAAATAGCAAGTCAGCTCAATGATATTGATGGGAAAATGACTCATACTGGGAGTCTGGCATCCCAAAGGTATGCTAAAGGCTGCTGGGTAGTATGGGACTACAGTCAGGAAACCTGAGTTCAAATCCATCCTGAGACAAATCAACCATTTTATCTGACTCATTAAGTAGTGAAACAGTTAATCTTTCTCGTTCCCTCCATGCCCAAAAATTAACGAGTTATTAGACTAAACTGGCCAAATCATTTAGTTGTCAATTCAAAGGTAGTGATGATGGGTTTTTTAGCACTTAAAGGTTGCAAAATGCTTTCCATATAGTATCTCATTTGCTCCTCACAACAATCCTAAGAGATAAATACCATTATTATCCCCATTTTACAAATGAGGAGACTAAGGCAGGCAAGAGGTGAAATGACTCGCCCAGGGTCACGCAAATAGCGAAAGACAACTAGGTGTTACAGTGGATAGAATTCTGGGCCTGGAATTGAGAATAGCTGTGTTCAAATCTGGATTTAGAGGCTTACCTAGCTGTGTGACCCGGGGCAAGTCACCTGACCTCTACTTCAGTTTCTTTATCTGGAAAACAGGGATAATAATAACCAGTATTATGATAAGGAGCAGATGAGACAGTATGTGTAAAGTACTATATAAATGCTACTTACTATTAAGTGCCTGGGGCTGAATCTGAGCTCCGTTCTCCCTGAGTCAGCACTCTCTCCACTAGGCCATGTAGCTGCCTCTAAGATATAGATATAGGTATGTAGACATAGATATGGATACGGATGTAGAGACAGAGATACATGTAGATATAGATGTAATTAAATATGGCAGCTAGGTGGCCTTCTGGATAGAGTACCAGGGTCTGGAGTCAGGAAGACCTGAGTTCAAATATGGTCTCAGAGAGTTAATAGCTGTGTGACCCTGAGCAAGTCACTTCACCCTATCGACCTCAGTTTCCTCATCTGTAAAATGAGCTAGAGAAGGAAATGGCAAACCACTACAGTATCTCTGCAAAGAAAACTCCAAATGGGGTCACCAAGGGTCAGGCACAACTGAAAATGACCAAAGAACAATGAATATATATACATATATATATATATATATATATATATATATATATATGTAGTGTGTGTGTGTGTGTATGTGTGTGTGTCTATGTATATATGTGTGTGTGTGTAGAGCATATATTTACTATATTCTAGGCACTGTGTTTAGCATGCACATGGGAAATGCTTAATAAGTACTCCCTGAATGAATGGATGGACATCTCGTGCTACTTGGAGGCATGGTCACTTAGGAATTTAGACAGAACCTGAATAATTCAGGAGGGAGTGCCTTGCTACCCCCTAGAAAACTGTAGCCTTCCCCTTAAACTTTCATCAGCAGTAAAAACTACCATTTTCCCCTCTCCCCACCTCCACCACCTCCATGTGACTCTTATTTATTAATAATGAAGAGAATGGGGGCAGCTAAGTAGCACAATGGATAGAGCACTGGCCCTGGATTCAGGAGGACCTGAGTTCAAATCTGGCCTCAGACACATAACACTTACTAGCTGTGTGACCTGGAGCAAGTCACTTAACCCCTTTGCCTAACAAAAAAAATTAATAATAATGAAGAGAATGATTTGTCTCTCCTTCCCCTGAACGTGCCTTTTTTTTTCTCGTTTAGAACAGAAATAGCAGCCTCTTAATGTTTCTCCCCATCACCGAGTGGCCTCACTGGGCTGGAGCTCTCACGGGAAGAGGAGCATTAAGGACGCCCAAAGAGAGCAGGGCTGTGAGCAGGGCGGGTCAAAGGAAGAAGGCCTGAGAAGGCTGATAGATAGAGAATGGTCTGGGGCGGGCAGACAAGAGAGGGCCCAGGAGGGTCAAGGACAGGACTGCTGAGAGTCCATGAAAGGTGGAGAATTCTGAGGTTTCGATTTTTTTTGTAGAACCTTTGTTTTATTTTAATTCATCATCATTTGTTTCCTCTCCCTCCTGCCTTGCCCCTCCTCCCCCCCAAAAAAGAAGGAAAGAAAGTAAATGCTAGTCACAAATATTCACAGTCCCGCGAACAACATCCGCCTGGGCCTTGACCAAAACTGTCTGCCTCATTCTGCATCTTGAATCGATCCCCTCTGTGTCAGGAGGTGTCAGGAGCTTCATCTTCCGTCCCCTGGAGTCGTGGCCAGTCATTGCATTGATCTTTTAAAATCAGGTTGTTGTTACAGTACAGATTGTTATCCTGTCCTGCGCCCTTCACTCTGCATCAGCTCATACAAGTGTTCCCAGGCTTCTCTGAAATTCTCCCTTTCATCCCTTTTGTGGCCCAATAGTTTTCCTTTACATTCATAGACCATTCCCCAGTTGATGGGCACTTCCAGCTTCCACCACAAAAATTCCATTCTTTATGCTTAGCATCCTTCCCACACTCAGAGGATCTCCAAGGTAGAAGGGTCCTCGGGGCCCATGCAGTCCATCTCACACATGAACAAGAGAGCCTGTCACAAGATCCCCGACAAGTGGTCATTCAGCCTCCGCTCAAAGCCTCCCTCCTCCCACGCAGACCCCCTTCACTTTGGCATGGCTGTCACCATCAGGAAGCCTTTCTTTACACTGAGCTGAAATCCACCTCTCCACAGCTGTTGACCTTCAAGAAGACACAAAATGGCTTCATGACCACATGGAAGGGATCTTGCGGCTTAAGAGACCTACACTACCAGTGACCCAGCTCTGGAAGGTCCTTCTGATCTGGACTGGCCTCAGGGACAGGCTTGCACATGAGCTTTCTGCCTGCCTGCCAGGGCCAGCCTAGCTAAACATGTACAAAGCAAGCTATAGAGAGGAGAAACGGGAAATTATCAAGAGACAGGAGACGCTAGAATTAAGATGAGAAGTCAAGGCTTCTTGTAGAGGTGGGATTTTAGCTGGGACTTAAAGAAAGCCTGGGAGGTAAGTGGTCAGAGTGGAGGAGGACAGCCAGAGAGAACGCCTGGAGCTGAGAGATGGAGGGGCTGGTTGGTGGAACATCCAGAAGGCCAGAATCATTGGATCAAAGAGTTCATGGTAGAGAGTAAGGTCTAAGAAGCCTGGAAAGGAAGGAGGGGAATGGGCTTCAAAGGGCTGTTGAAGGCAAGGAATTTTACACTGGATCCTGGAAGTCACAGAAACCACTGGAGTTTGTTGGAGGGAGGAGGGAGGGGTGCTGCAGTCAGACCTGAGCTTTGCCAAAATCCCTTGGGAGACTTAGTGGAGGATGGATTGGAGTGGGGAGAGCCTTGGGAAGGTAGACCCCCAATGGGGCTGTTGCAGGAGCCCAGGGGTGAGGTGGTGATGTGAAAGGAGAGAAGACGGAACATGCAAAAGGTGGGATGGACAGGCTTTGGCAGGCAGGAAGGCTAAGGTAGAATCTTGCCTCAGACGCTCATTAGCACTGACCAACTGCTGTAGTTCAGTCGTTTTTCCGTCGTGTCTGACTCCACATGAGCCTCTTTGGAGTTTCCTTGGTAGAGATACTGGAGTGGTTTCCTTCTCCAACTCATTTTACACATGAGGAAATTGAGGAAATCAGGGGTAAGTGACACAAGATGGTAAGTGTCTGAGGCCAGATTCGAACTCATGAAGATGAGTGTTCCTGATCTCAGGCTCTCCATTCTATCCGCTGCACCACCTCGCTGCCCTGGGGACAAGTCTAGAGACCCTTTAAAAAGCCAGATACACTCTTTAGGAAGGGAATCAAAGCCAGAGATAGCTCTCAGGAATGTAAAATCTGGGAACTGAGAGAAGAGAAGAACCCAGCTCTTGAAGCGGAGTCACCCCTCAAGTCTTACTGGAAGGGAGAGGATTTCTGTCTCCTCCTCTCATCTGATTTATGCCTTATAGCAAAGCCACTGGCCCATTTGCTAGAAAGCACAA
Source organism: Vombatus ursinus (assembly GCF_900497805.2). Lineage (NCBI taxonomy): Eukaryota > Metazoa > Chordata > Mammalia > Diprotodontia > Vombatidae > Vombatus > Vombatus ursinus. The sequence continues at coordinate 48,510,746 of NW_020954588.1, forward strand.
AGCTCTAAGACTGCAGTATCTCAGGATGGTCCCTGGAGACCACCCTGTGATCCAAAGATATGCAAACAGGAATTCACACTTGCTTAATGGTTCTCCACGTTCTAGGACCAGTCATTCTGTGGCACTGGGCAGTTTGCTTCTGTCCCAGAGGAAGCTGAGGACATTTCTGGTAGCACTGTCCCTCACGCACTCAGCCACGGGGCTGGAGCTCCCCTTAATCCATGGGATGTTTGCATGGACCAATTCCAGAAGGCTGAGCGAAGGCAGATAATGGGGAGCAGATGGATGGGATATGCCTTACAGAAGACAGGATTGCAGCTTCCTGCTGGGGGACATTTATGGGAATGCCACCACCCTCTGTCCCAGTTACAGAATGTTGGGAGAGGAATGGGAGCATTAGCTCAAGTCCGTGTGACTTGTGTGGACAGTGTTATGACTTCCGGCTTTGGAAACAAAATGGGACCTCCTGGCCCTCCCACTGGGTGGATTATGGTATGTAACCTTCATCTGTCTGCTGAGTCCATTACACACATTCTCTCTCCACCGAGGCTCACAATCACCCCGTGAATTTGGAGAAGGAAAGAACGGGGCGGGGCGGGGCTTGAATTTGTAGGATGCCTGACTGAGGAGAAGAGACTCAGGGACATCTAACGTCATTTCTTCTTTTACAGATAAGGAAACTGAGGCCAGGGAAGGGGAGTGGCTTAGGCTTCTAATATCATTCATCTAGAGTTGGAAGGAACCTGAGAAAGCAGGTAATCAAATCCTCTTATTTTACAGGTGAGGAAACTGAGACTTGGAGACGGGGGTGCTTTAGTGGAGGAATAAGCAATGACGCTCATTTAAATAACCATAATTTCCTTTCGTGGCCCTGAGAAGTTTGCGAAGACCTTCGTGTGCTTGATTTCACTGGAGCTTGGCATCAGACCTACAAGGTGGATATAGTCATTCCCATTTTTAAATGAAGGAATCATGGCTCAGAAAGGTTAAGAGATTAGCTTGGAGTCACACAGCTAGGAATGCCAGGAGTGGGAAGCGACCCAGAGTCTTCTTAAGCCACGCTCATAGGGTCCTTTCATCGGCACAAGGCGGCCTCTTGTCCAGTGACAGAGGGTGCCGGTGACTCAGTAATGACACATCCAGGGCTCCCTGGAGCCGACCTTGTCCCCAGGATGCCAGTTGTGTTACTCCGCCCTGGCTTTCCCCATTTGTGGAGGCTTCTCGGCTGTTTGGGGGACCAGGCTAAGAGGCCATGAGCGATACTGCCCCACGGGGCCATTTTGCTTCAGTCCCAGGACCGTTTTGATGGGAATCAGGTACAACTTCAACTCCCATAGTTTTGATCCTATTTTGTGCTCGGCTTAAAAAAAAATGCAACATAAAGTGTCTCTAGAACATTCTTTACTCTGTAGACTGACCTATGGTGGGAGGTCAGATGTGAGGCTGACTAACGGCTGCTCTTTACCCCAGCCTGGACTGTACGAAATCTGATCATGGTCGGGGCCCAACGATAAACGTCACGAAGATGAAGAGAACGATGACGACAACGGGATAAAACTTCTTTGTAGGAATTACGAGAGATGTTAAAAAAAATTTTCATAGGAAATACACAATTTGAAGAGTCAGGAAAAACCCGAGATCAAATCACAGCTACACAACTTTGGGTTCATAGGCAAGTCACACAGCTCCTCTGAGCCCCAGTTCCCCTCCTCCCACCCCCATAAAATGTGGGCTGTGAAGATTGTAATGATAATGACGATTGATTAGCAATACTAATGATGATTTATACTAAGGAGGAAGCTAGCTGACATAGAGATGGAGATGTGGTGTCAGGAGGATCTGAGTTCAGAAATTACCTAAGACACTTACTAGCTGTGTGACCCTGGTCAAGTCACCTATCCTCTCTCTCCTTCAGTTTCCTCATCTCTAAAATGGAGATAATAGCAGCACTACCTCCCAAAGTTGTTTTGAGAATCAAATGAGATACCTGTTGTAAAGTGCTTTCAAATCTTAAAGTGATATAGAAATGCTGGCTAGGGTTATGGGAATGATTGATTACGATGAGGAGGAGGATGGTCATCGATAACGGTTGATTGGCAATAACAACGATGATTGATAATAAGCATAATCAATTCTGTCGTTGTTTCTCAGTCATGTTATGACTCTTCTTGGGGTTTTCTTGGCAGAGATACTAGAGCGGTTTGCCATTTCTTTCTCTAGCTCATTTTACAGCTGAGGAAACTGAGGGAGAGAAAGAGGTTAGGCACCTTGCCCGGGTCACACAGCTAATAAATGCCTGAGGCCAGATTTGAACTTAGGAAGGTGAGTCTTCGGACTGTAGTCCTGGTACGCTAACCACTGTGGAGCCTCGCTACCCCAATCATGAGCAATAAATAATACTAATGATATAAAAATAATAACCTGAAGGTTTTGCCAAGTGCTTTCCCTCACCACCCTTAGCACCTGGGTAGCATGGTGGACAGAGTGCTGGACCTGAAATCAAAAAGACCTGAGTTCAAATTCAACCTCAGATGCTTCCTAGCTGTGTGAACCTAGGCAAGTCAATTCACTACCGTCTGCCTCAGTTTCCTCATCCATAAAATTAGGGTAACAATAACTAGCATTTATATAGTACCTACTATGTGCCAGGCACTGAGTTAAGTCCTTTATAAATATTATCTCATTTGATTTTCACAACAACCCTGAGAAATTAATAATAATGAACATTTATGTAGCAACTGTTACGTGCCCAGGCACGGTGCTAAGTACTTTACAAATTTTTATCATTTAATCTGCACAATAACCCTGGGAGGTAGGTGCCATTATGATCCCCATTTTACAGTTGAGGTAACTGAGGCAAACAGAGGTTAAGTGACTTGTCCAGGATCACACAGCTAGTAAGTGTCTGAGGCCAGATTTGAACTCAGGTGTTCCTGACTCCAGGTCCCGAGCTCTAACCGTGGTGCCACCCAGTGCCTCATATAATAAAGAGCCCCTCCCAGGGCTGTAGTGAGGATTAAATGAGATGTTTGTAGAGTGCTTTGCAAACCTTAAAGCCCTCTATCAATGCCGGGTTTTTGCTGTTAACAGTGCTGGGAGGTGGGTGCTATTGTCTCCATTTTATGGATGAGGAAACTGAGAGTCAGGGAGGTGAAGTGAATCATGGGAACCACAGGTAGGGAGCTAAGAGGGAGCTCAGAGACATTCTAGTCCACTCCCCTCCTTTTACAGCCCAGAAAGGCTGTGACTTATCCAAAGTCACACAGCCAGTCAGCAACAGAGCTGGGATTCAAACCCAGGTCTCCCGACCCTAGGTCCCTCTCCCTCCCTCCTCTGCCTTCCTCATCTTCTCCAGGTGGTGGCTGGCTTCAGTGTGCCGCCCTTGTCTTCCACTGGCCAGTCATTTCCAGTACAAAGGATGGTGGTGGGCCAGTCCAGGACGTGGAGTGTGGCTCGGCTCCAGCAGTGCATAGAGACTCGAGCCGACCCGTCTCTTGTTCTCTTTGCCCTCTAGAATGATGAGGTTCTGACCTGGTGCAGCAACAACCGCAGGTGTTCTCAGGTGAGCAGCTTCTCTGTGTACCAGCTTCACCCCTCCCTGTGTACCAGCTCCCACCCACTGCCCTTTGGTTTCCTGCCTTCTATCCTTCTCCCCTTCAGGGCTCCAGAGACTCACTGACCTGGGAGGGATTCCTTAGCAGAAGTGTGACTAGCATGGTGCAAATGGGGTGTTTCCCCAGGGTACAGATATTGGTGCAGGGAACGGTTTCCTCCTTAGGAGGGCATGCTTCCCCTCTGAGATGACTCCTGTCCCTGAGCCAGGCTTCCTGGGCTCCCATTAGCCCATACCTCATGGGGTTCCCTCCCTGGGAGGCATCCCTTCCCCCCAGGAAGATGAGGGCTAGACTGCCCCCCTCCAGAGTCAGCTGGTCCATTGCACCATCACCTTCCACCCCCGTGTCACTCAGCTATTTCCTAGTTCCAGCTTCATTCCTTAAGTGGAAGAGTATTCTCTTCAAGAAAGGGAGAGGTACTGAGATCAGGAGGCATAGATGGTCACTCAGCCTTCACCTTTTGTTGCTTGCGTATAGGTCAGGGAGAGATTGGGAGGAGCGGTGTGCAGAGGCCTAAACATCTGTTTTATCTTCAGTGGACATTTCACCATCAACATCCTCTACCAAGTCAGAATGTGGCCCGAGCTGGGGTAGTGGAAATCAATCAGTCAGTCAATCAAGGTGCATTTATTAAGCACCTACCACTGGAGTTCTTAATCTAAGGTCCACAAGCTTTGTTTATGCTGCATTTTGATGATTTTATCATTGGACTTCCTTTTGTAACCTTTTCTATCTTATTTTATGCATTTAAGAACATGATTCTGAGAAGGGGTGCATGGGCTTCACCAGACTGATTGCCCAAGGAGACCATGATAGGGAAAAATTGTTAAGACTCTGCCCTAGCACATCCCCATGCATTTAATTAATCCTGGTTAATCCTGGGATCATCAGATTTAGAACTGAAAAGGATTGTAGAGATCATTTATGCCAAGTCCTCTTAACTTGGGGTCTACAGATTGGTTTCTTCCAATATCCTAGTAGCTTTACTTCAGTAGAATTGGTTTCCTTTGTAATCCTATGTATTTTAGCGAATGCATTTAAAAACATTACTCTGAGAAGTGGTTTTCCAGACTGCCAGGTGCTCTGACTCTAAGACAAGTTCGCTTTCGCTCTGACAACCCAAAGTAACCCAGGAGAGCAAAGGCATCCCTAGAATTCAGCCAGCTGGCCAGTCAGCCCCCAACGTGACTTCCCCGAGAGATGTGCCAGGGCTGTCTGGATCTTCTCTGGGTGCCACTCTGCATCCTGGAGGCCGCTCAGCCTCTTAAATGTGACTCACAGGTTTTAGGACCACATTGGTTTCTCCAGAATGCTGAATTGCAACTTTTTTTTAACAACAAGGAATGTTCCTAACAATGAGGATTCTGTGTTCACGTTGCCTCTTTGATTAATAGCGTGGGAAGACAGCAGCACCTCTCGGCACCCTTGTGTCTCGCCAGAACATTTGCAAGAGGCAAGCATACACACCCAGGAGACCAAAGACCCTCAAGTGTGTTGCTGACATTTCAAAGCTGAGAGTTTCAAGAGCCCCAGCATTCTTGTTAAATTAAGTTGGATGACGATCTGATTTTAACTTAAGGCAGACTTGGAGTCTCCTGCATGGCTCTTGGAACGTCATCACCTTCCTCAGAGAAGCCCCCTTTCCCCCTAACCCCCACCTACTCCCCCAGCCAGGAATCACAGAACATTTCGAGCTGGCAGAGACCCTAGAGGTCAGCTCATCCACAAAGAAGTTCAATGACCAGCCCAGTTTTAGGGGAAGCGCTCTGGCCTTGGAGTTAGCAAACCTAGGTTTGAGAGCTAGCTTTGTTGTTGTTCTGTCATTTCAATTGTGTCTGACTCTTTGGGACCCCTTGGGTGGGGAGGGGGTGGTTCTTGGCAAAGATACTGGAGTGCTTTACTATTTCCTCCTCCAACTCATTTTTTAAACAAGTTTTGGAAATTTAAAAATGGGAAATGGACAACCAAAATGACAAGGGTACCAATTGTATTAATTTCATCCTGAAGTTAAACTAATATAATTTAATTGCTACACCTAGAATAATAATAATAATAAAACAATGATAAGAGCTCGTATTTATATGGGGCTTTAAGGCTGACAAAGCACTTTAAATCTGTTATCTCATTTGATTCTCATACCAATCTTGTGAGGTAAGTGCTGTTATTGTTCCTTTTTTACAGATAAGGAAACTGAGGCAGGTAGCAGTTAAGTAATTTGCCCAGGGTCAAAATAGATAGGAAGGGGCTGAGGCCAGATTTGAACTCAGGTCTTCCTGATTCCTAGTCCAGCACTCTACCCACTACAGCAGAGACTCCAGAGGTGGGGTTTTGCTTATGGTCTTAGAACAATCTTATGAGATGCTCCAGAACCTGGGAATACCGACCACCCTCTGGAAACCCAACTTAGGAGGGCAAGTGCCATTTGGGGGAGGAACCAGGAGTGAGTGGGTGCTCCATACATATAGAAGGCTGTAGAAAATGGATATACATTTTGGAAGGGAGTACACCAGCTACCTAGAAGGTGGGGCTTAAACTGAGCTTTGAAGGAAACCAGGGACCTCATTAGTCAGAACTGAGGAGGAAAAGCCTAGGTAAGGGTGGGGGTGACAAAAAGGCCTGGAGGTGGGAGGCTGAGCGTTCTGAGTGTGGAGAAGCAAGTAAGTCAGTATAGCTGGGGGAGAATTTTAAAAGACTGGAAAAGTGTGAGATTGTGACCCTGGAGGTCATAGGGAGCCCCTAGGGTTCATTAAATGAGGGTGGCCAGATCAATACCACTTTAGCAGCGATGTAGAGGACAAATAGGGGAGGGGAAAGGCTTGAGGCAGAAAGACTAAAGTAGAGGCTGTTGCAATAGTCCTAGTGAGAGATGATGAAGGTGTGAACTAGGTGGCCATGTGAAAGAGAGAAGGGGACAGATGGGAGAGACGTCTTGGGGGCAGAGAGAACAGCATCTGGCAACTGACAATGTCTGGAGGGAGGGAGAGGGTTAAGGGTGACGCTGAGTGACTGAGAGGGTGGCAGTGCCCTGGATGATAATAGAGAAATCGGGAAAAGGAGAGACTTTGGGAAGAAAGATAAGATTTCAGTTTGGGACATGCTGACTTGAGATATCTATGGGACGTCTAGTTTGAGATGCTCAAAAGAATGTGTGAGGTGGGACTCGGGAGAGAGAATGGGGTTGGACACATAGACCTGAGAGTTATCTGCCTGGAGATGATAGCAGTACTCATGGGAGGGGCTGAGGTTACTGATGGGAGAGCAGATAGAGAACAGATAAGGATCCGGGCAGAGCCTGAGTTCCAATCTTACTGCCGCACTGCACATGGATTGTTCTTACCAGCAGTCACAGGTCCCTCTTCATCTACAAATGCTGACGTGAGAAGGAGCTATGTCACGGTTTACCTTTAGAGAACAGCTCCTTAGACAAAGTGTTAGACATTGATGAGCTTGTTGTCTGCTCCATTAGACTGGGAGCCCCTTGAGATCACGGACAGTTTTTGCCATTCTTTATATCCCCAGTACTCAGCACAGTGCCTGACACATAGTCAATGCTTTAAAAATGCTAGTTGACTGACTGGATGAGGAAACTGGAGCTCAGAGAGGATAAATCACTTCCCTCTCCTCACGGTGACTAGTAAATGTTGGGGTACCTAGGTGTGCAGTGGATAGAGTACTGGCCTTGTCATCCCGAGTTCAAATCTGGCCTCAGACACTTACTAGCTGGGTGACCTTGGGCAAGTTACTTCACCCTGTTTGCCTCAGTTTCCTCATCTGTAAAATGAGCTGAAGAAGGAAATGGCAAATCACTCCAGTGTCTTTGCCAAGAAAACCCCGCATGGAGTCGCAAATAGTCAGACAAGACTGAGCAACACATCTTTTCCTCATTAGGATTCTTCTTGTTTATTATAAATTCAAGTCTTACCTCTGATGCCTGAATGAGCTGACTGTGCAGGGGTATCTCACACATGCCTAAGAAGTTTTTTATTGTCTGTTAAAATGTAGTCAGTTTCCTTCTTTGTGATGGTGTTTGGTACTCACAAGTCCCAGAACCCACAAATCCCTGTTTTTAAAAAGTGTTCATGTTATAGAGTTGCAGGGCTTCTTACAAGCAATAAGCCTTTGGCTTTCTTATTTCTTCCTCCTGAACCTTCTTGCCCATGTATTTTTCCCCATCCTCATTTTCCCTTCCTTCACATTGGAGTCACCAAGCATCAGTGTGGATATTGATTTGATTTGTAGAAGCTCATCATTTACTTCACACAATGTGGCTACCATTTTGTCTGAAACAGCTCCTGTGGGTCCGTAAACTGCAGTCCAACTCCCTCATTCTAACTCCCCAACTCTAATCCTATTTCCAAGGACTCACCCATGGCCACACGTAAGAACCTAGATCTGGAGTTAGAAGGGACCTGAGAGGTGAAGCCGCCCAATCCCCTCATTTTACAGAGGAAGAAACTGAGTCACAGGGTGGTCAAGGGACTTCCCCATGGCCACACAAGCAGTAAGCATCAGAGCCAAGAGACTTGGGTTCTGGCCCCCTTTGTACAAGTCACGTCATTTTCCCAGTCTGTCAAGTGACTTCGACTACATGGCTAGTCCCTTCCATCTCGGTCCCTCTGTGGTTCTGCGGTTCTCCTTTGAGGAGCAACATGTCTGAAGGAGGGGAGGACACAAGACAGGGCTGGGGATTTTCCACTGGACTCCTTCATCAAGGCTGATTTCCTGTGCATTGGAAGACTGGAATGTACATTCTGCATTTCAGAAAAGAAGGCAAATATAAATTCAGGGAAGCTGGAAAGCTGCCTGTCCCCAGATCAGTGAGGGAAATTGCTGATGGATGGGAAACCTCTTTCACAACTAGAGACCACCAGGGACAGAGCAGAAACCCCAGAGCTTTGCTGTCTCCTCCTCAATACGTTTGTAAAGTTGGTCTAGAATGAGGCTTTGAGAGGAAACCCTCTGGGTCTCTCTGCTCCACACTGCTCTCTCCGGCTCTTAAGGGTGGAATGCCTTGTAGATGATACGGAAGACGTGGAAACCTCCACGTCATGACCATTTTATTGAAAACGGGAATTGGAAGGTTCTGGAAATGACAAGTACCCCATCACATCAAGAATGAAACTGACAGCCTTTTACCAATGCCTGGGAGGATGGTGGTGCCCTCAGCATGACAGGGAAGTCTGGTAGAGGGCATTAAATACACCCAGCTGTCCCTCGGAAGGCAGGAGAGCAGAAGGAGCAGATGTAAGGAGGCCACCTCAGTGTCCACAGAGACACCTGTAGATTCCACATGGAAACATTCCCATAGTAGAATAATAATAATTAATAATGATAATTGTATTTATATAGTGTTTTAAGGTTTACAAAGCACTTTATATATGGTGCACCTCAACAGAATTGGGACTAGAGAATAGAACACAAAGTTCCATTCTTACAATGCAATATTCCAAAGCAGCACCAGAGGGCACCACAGCATGCAGAACACGGGGCCTGGAGTTAGGAAGCCCTGAGTTCAAATTCAGCCTCAGACACTTAGCCTGGACAAGGCACTTAATCATTGTCTGCCTCAGTTTCCCCCTCTGTAAAATGAGGATAGTAATAGCACCTACCTCACAGGGTTGCTGTGAGGATCAAATGAGATAATATTTGTAAAGTAATTGGCACAGTGCCTGGCACACAGTAGGTGCTTAACAAATGCCTCCTTCCTTGAAATGTTTGGAGTGGGAACCTTCCCCAGCCACACGCTTATCTCCCTCCATGCAGGCTTGTTCCGAGGTGGGATTTATTTTCCAGTGTCCCCCTTCGTGTTCCCTCTTCCCCTTTGGGTTATGGGTCAGAGGCACTCATCCCCTTCCTGCTTTTCATCTTTCTCACTCCACTGGGGCTTGGGCATCTGGCTACCCGGGGGAGTTCAGATGAAAAGCATCACCCCAGGCGGAGACAGTTTTAGCCAACATTTTTGCTGCTCGAAAGCAAAAGAAGAACCCAGCTGGTAGCAGGAGCAGTCTCTGCGTTTGGCCCCCATGCCCACAGTGGGAGCAAGGGGAGGGGAGGATACCCATGGCCCCGTAGCAGGCGCCAAGACCCTCATCACTATATACAAAATGTCATCTTAGACAGAGCCAGTATGATGTCCCTGAGAGACTGCCTTGTTATTTATACGACCAGGAAAATGAAGATGTTTTCTGAATTACCTAATAAGGAGGTTTGAGTGCAGAGCCTGTAGGGAAGTAGGAATGAAGATTAGGGAAATAGAGAAGTCAATCCTAATGGTACCAATCCAGCAAAAAGCTGAAAATGGGGGGCGGGCAATGGGTGCTCGAGCCACCACCGTCAAACCATGCCCCATTGACTCACCCAGCGACAGGCACGCTAGTTTAGAAATGGAAACCTCCCCCTTCGCTCCTCAAAAGGCCCAAAGTTCCACTTAAAGCTTTGCCTGTGAGGAGGTTTATGCAAACGTACAAATTATTCATTAGAGCTTATCATGGGCCCAGGAGGCCTCTGGGCACCAGAAGGAAAGGAAACTTCCCAGCCAATGAAATTCTGTAGAGCCAACCATCCAAAGACGTCCCCACTCGCACTCTCCAGAGGCAACCGCAGTATACACAGGCAAGATAACAAACAATTGTGAGTGATCACGATTTTATGTGGAATGGAGAAACAGAGTCAGCCCAAAACACAGCCAGCAAACAGATCTGAGGGGAACCCAGACAGAGAAGAAAACAAACCCCCTTCCCTCGGGACCCAGTCACCAGAGCCGACTCTCAGCTTCCAGCTCTTCTCGCTTGCTCTCGGGTCACAGCTGCCCGTTGGCTTTGAATTTTCTCCTAGAGGCAATAAGGAGCCCCTGCAGGCTCGTGAGGAGGGCAGTGACCCGGTCAAACTTGTGCAAGGGGAGATTGTTTTTGGGAGCTGGGTAAAGGATGGATTGGGAAGGAAGGGAGAGGCCAGAGGCAGGGAGGCCACTTGGAAGGCTATCACAATAATCCAGGTAAAAAGTGGTAAGGATCTGGATTATGGTCACAGCCGTGGGGTCCATCCTTCAGCAGGGTTTATGTCGATCATGGTGCACCATGTGCAGCCACTGTTCCTGTGAACATCCTGGCCACGTCTTCTTCTTGGACTGGGATGCTACTCTGTCACGTGTGACATCTTCACTGCTGCCCTCATCTGTAGGTGCCCGGGGCATGGTACTCAGTAGCCAGCCTTCTTCGTATGTTCAAGCAAAGCATCTTTATACATGACAGTTTCTCTCACCTCCATGCCTTTGCACAGGCTGTACCCCCTGCCTACACTGCTCTCTCTCCTCACCTTCTCATCTTGGAAACTCTAGCTGCTGTCAAAGCTCTATCAGATGCCTCCTCCTTCTACGGAGGCCTTTCTCGATCCCCATGTTGTTAGTACTTACTGCCCCCAAATTACTTTATTAACTTAGCTTTGCATGAGTTGTATCCTCCAGCAGAAAGTAAGCCTCTTGAGGGCAGGGACTATTTCCTTTTCCATCTGTGTATCTCTAGAATAATGGTAATTTAATAAATGCTTGTTGAATTGAATTGAACCAAACTGAACCTAATTGAATTCAAACCGTGAATGTTACAAAACCATCACTGGTTTCCCTCACAGGAAGCAAAGGTGGGAAGATGGGGAGCATACTGCCCTTCCATGATGACAAATCATGGGGCTTATGTCTGGCTCAACCACACCACCCCCTAGACGCCGGTCTTCTCCCATTCCACACCCTCCCTCTCTGCTACAAGCTCCCACCCTTCTTCTTCTGCACCCTTTGGACCATTACAACCCGGGGTTACCCACAATAGTGGCTGCATAGGAAACTATCCCCCCGCCTAACCCTGACCACCAGCACACCCATGCCCTTGTTCACCAGCTTCCTTTGAAGGGAAGGCTATGCCTCAAGGGAGGAGACCCATCTCCTTCTTTCCATTTCAGGTAAGACAGAGACAATCCCACGGGATAAGCTGACCTAGCCAGCCTGGCCGGCTTGCCGTATGCATAAAAGATCTCCTGATATTGTCTTACTCCCAATACCCACCCCCACCCAAACTTGCTAATGGCTCTCAAGGGCGCCACAGACCTTCCGGTCAGGCAAGTTCATACCTCAGCGCCATCTTGGCTTCTTCACTCTCTCACCTCACAAATTGAGTCAGTTGCCAAATGTCGTTGCTGTCTCCACAACATCTCTTCTGTACGTCCTTCCTTTCTACTGACACAGTCACCACCTTGGTCAGGCCCTCTTCATGTCTTGCCTGGACTATCACAATAGCTTAAGAGAGGATAAACAAACTAATAATCAGCAACTCGGTCAGCTCCAATGTCTCCCTCCCGACTCGAGGATGAAAGATGACTTTATCTTTATCTTGTCCTTTCTTCATTTCTATTTTTGTGTTCAGTTTTGTAATACGAGAATAGCTGGCATTGATCTAGTGCTTTCAATAGGTACCTGATTATTAGTACAGCACCACGCGGGTGTTATTTATAAATAAGTGAATAAGCAGGTATAAACACATTGGGGTGAGTGTTTGAAAGCTGCTCACTGCTAGGGATGCAAGATCAAAAACGTGTGAGGACCACTGCCTTAGACTCCCAGACACTGGAATACGCGGTAAAAGATTATGGCCAACCCTTTAGTAGTGAGGCGGAGTCAGGAAGATGGAGGAAGGGGAGCCAAAGGCCGGAATAATCCATGGACTGGGTTGTTGCATGAATCATGGAGAGTGGATGGCAGCAGATGAGATCCCCACCCTTCCCAGAATACCCACTTGAGAACCACATTGATGGTGGGGGCTGAGCAGAAAGGGGGGTCTCCCTCTCATCACAACAACGCATCTTGTGCCCACACGTTCTGGGACATGGACGATACTTCCCCGCTTCTCCCCTCTCCCTCTCCATAGGCTTTTCCTTTTGTCCCCAAATAGGAACACAAAATCCCCTTCTGTCCTCGGGCGATGGGATAAATGGGTTTCTGTTGTGCACAATGGATGGGACATGTTGAGGCAGCCTTGGGTGGCAGCATTTCATTCCTGCCCTGTGGTCTTCCGTGCTGGGGACTGCAGCATGATCCCCACTCCAACCTCGGACCCCGCCTTCCAGCTCTGTTTGCTCTATTCAAACAAAGCCTTCCTGAAATTCCTGTAGCAGAAAGGCCAACTGTTCGCGATGGCTCCGGCTTTTGTTATTGCTTTGTTTTCATAGAGAAATCCAGGGAGTCAGGATTAATCTACCATCTAATTATGTCTTTCAAAACTGAGGGAGAGCATGAGAAAAACTAAAAAAAAATGTAAGCCACTTCCTCAGGCGAAATGCCAATGGGACTGGCCTTACAACTTCTCAGCCCGTTGCCGTGTGAGGGGCAGGAAAGCAGGCAGGATTCAGCCGCCTCTCTAGAGAGGAGTTACAACTTGAATGTCGTGTGGTGCAGCAGGTAGAGCACTGGACTTGGAGTCCAGAAGACCCGGGTTCAAATCCTGCCTCAAACATGTATTAGCTCTGTGACCCTGCAGAAGGCCTCAGTTTCCCCGTTTGTAAAATGAGGGGATTGGACTCCATGACTTCTGAGACTCCTTCTAGTGCTAAGTCTACGGCCTCATGAGTGTTTTGAGTCACTTTACACAAACAGTGACAAAGACATTTTCAAAAGCACATCAGTCCCCTTTCTTGCCTTGATCATGGCGTTGTGGATGAAGCAGGTTGGACCCAGAGTCGGGAGACCTGGGTCGAATGATGCTGTATCACGAGCAGGGTGACTGATCCTGGACCGACCACAAAACCTCTTGAAGTTTCCATTTTCTCCGCCACAAAGCTAGGCGGAGAAACAGCCACCTCCGTTCTCCATCAGATCATGATGGAAAACACACTTTGCAAACACTAAATTACCACAGAAAAATGAAGAGGTAGTCATGGTGAAGTCACAATAGGAGCAGTGCAGTGAGTACTTCTAGGTAGAACAGCGGCGAGAACCCTGGACTTGGAATAAGGAAGACCTGAGTTTGAACCTCGCATCGCTCTAGGCAAGCTACTTAATCTCTCTGTGCCTCGGTGGTAGTAATAGCGCTTCCCTCCCAGGGCTGGTGTGAGGATGCTAGGAGATGACACCGGTAAAGGGCTCTGCGTATCTCAAGGTGCTCTGGAAATATGAGCTATAACTATTATTATTATTTGATTATTGAAAATCTTTTAGTGAATAAGGTCAGCCCTCTGAATATTAGCCTCCAGTGTTACATAACTGTGGGTGTAGAAGAGGGAGGAGAGGGGAAAAGAAGACTCTTTGTCCAACTGAAGGATAAAAGCAACTAAGGAAATAAAAAATGAAAATAAAATTCATAAAATAGCAACTGAATAGTCAAAGCAAGGGGGATAATATGAAACATTCTACTCATCTGCTTTTAAAATTAAGAACAAAGCACGTAAAACTCTATGTAATAACTTTTAACATTAATGACACCATATGGGCTTTGGTCTTATACTCTGTCTCTCCCTCTCTGATCTGGACCCACACATGCCGTCCAATTGGGCTCAATCCTTGGGGAACCTGGACTCTAACAGAAGGAGGTCAGGCTTCCTTTTCTCTGACTCTTCAGTTCATTAAACTTCCAACTCAGGGATGACTTACTTATAGCTTGGGTTTGGGTTCGTGTCTAATGTTTTCCCCAAAAGCCGGGGGTAGAAGGATATTCATTGAAGGAAAGAAATCAAATACGGTTCAGCTACGTATTTCCTACACACAAAAGATGTAAACACAAAACATAAAAGACATTCACAAATGTGTCTTGATAGTGAGACAAACTCAAAAAGCAGTCATGCTAACTTCTGTTATACCCAGCTGGGAGATTGTTGCTAAAAGCCAGCTAAATGCACAGCAATTTCTGGGATTCCCTACTAGACATTTTACATTTCCCCTTGGCTCTGCACCATTCAAACAACTCCCAGTACGTGTCCTTTGCAAAGTGGCCCAGGTTTGGGCCAGTCCTCTCTCTAGTGGGCATCTTCTCCCAGAGAACGGGAGCAGTTACCAAGGACTCCTGCTTTGGCACCATTCAGTCTGAGTATAATGACCTAGGACTTCACAAGGTCACCTCCAAGCCTGGACACACTCATCTTGATATAGATACAGTTTCTTTTTTTCTTTTCTTTCTTTTTTTTTTTTTTGTAAATTTATATTTTAAATTTAAATAGAAAATGAGAAAAGGAAAAAAAAACATTGCCATGTATACAGCAGAACATAAGAGAAGATTCACTATAAAACAATAAATTTCCATTTCAAGAAAGCCTACATAAGGTTATATAAGGTTTTCAAAGTTGCCCAGCTTTTCTTTGCTTCCTTGTCAGTTTTCTTCTGTTCTCGGCTGTGCACTTTTTATTTTATTTTTCCCCTTCACTCTCCCCCACCCCTGCCCTAAAGACGGTTACAATGAAGCACAGATATATATATGTATAGACATACATAGACATGGACATAGACATAGATATCTATAAACATACACATATGTGTAAGACTGGACTATGCTAATTTCTACTTGTCATCTGTTTTTCTGAAGGTAGGCAGCATCTTCCTTCGTAAGTCCAGGTCTTTCCAAATCAAGCAACTCATCATTTCCTACACAACAGCAATATTCCAACCCAATCACATCCTATCTGAGAGATTGTCTATGAAAGTTTCCCACAATTTTCTGCATTTCTTCTATTCTGGTCTGCAGAGGTTTTATTTAGACAAGAAAATTTCAATTTAAAGTAGTCAAAATTTTCCATTTTACACTTCAACAATGCTTTCACCTTTTAATATAATTTAAAGTGTACTGAATCTGCTTTCTTTACATCTTTTTTCCCCTGGTTTCTTTGAAATTCCTGACCTTTTGTTCTTCCAAATGAACTTTGTTATTATTTTTTTCTAATTCAGTAAGATAATTTTTAGTAATTTAACTGTGATGGCATTAAATAGATTAGTTAGATAAAATTGTCATTTTTATATTAGCTTTACTTACCCATGAACAATAAATATTACTCCAATTATTTAGATCTAACTTTATTTGTATAAAAAGTGTTTAATGTTTCTGTTCATATAATACCTGTGTCTGTTTTGACAGGTATACTTTCAGGTATTTTATACTGTCTAGTTATTTTAAATGGTCTAAAACAGTACTGAATAGTATTGCAGACACACAATATAGTTTCCTTATTTTTCTCTTTTGATTAAATCTATTTTAGCTTTAATTTTGTTTGAGATCATGATTACTACCTCTTGCTTTTTGTACATGATAAATTATACTCCTGACCTTTATTTTATCTGTGCATGTATCACTCATTTTTGTAGCATTTCCTGAAAGCAACATATTGTTGAATTCAAATGTTTAATCCATTCTGCTATCCATTTCTGTTTTATGAGTAAACTTATCCCATTCACATTCTAAACTTTAGTTACTTGTTGTGTATTTTCCTCCTTCCTATTTTTCCTCTTCATCCTTCTCACCCTATTCCTATCCCTCCTCATTCCTCTGCTTTACCCTCTACCTTGCCCTCCTATTCCTTAACCTACCCACCCCTCCAAGAGACCCTCCCTTATCCTCTCCCCTCCACTCTGTCCCCTTGCCCTCTTATTTCTTTCTGAATTTAGAAGACTTTTATACCCTTCTAGATATATAGATATATAGATATAATATATATGTATAAATGTTGTTCCCTCTTTAACCCATTCCTGATGAGAGTATGGTTCCAGCACTACCCGCCTTCCCCTCTAGCTTCTTCTTTATCAATTTTTCCTTTTGTGCTTCATTTGTATGAGATAATTACTCCTTTTTATCTCCCTACACAGTTTTGTTTTTTTAGAATCACCCCATCATATTCAGCTCAGCCCAAGTTGGTTTTTTTTTCAAACTATCAAAGTAATGACAGTCATGAAAGTATGGATATTTTCACATATAAGAAGTAAACAACTTGACCTTGTTGAGTCCCTTTAATTGGTCTTTAATGTTTACCTTATATTTCTCCTGGATGCATATGTTGAATTTTCCCTTAAGTTCTGCTGTTTTTGTCACAAATACTTGAAATTCTTTCAATTTGCTGAATGTCCATTTTTTTTTTCTTTCAAGCTTAGTAAGTTACCCTTGGTAATAACCCCAGCTCTTTCGTTCTATGAAATATAATATTCTATGGTCCTTCAATGTAGTAGCTGCTAAATCTTGAGTAATCCTTATTAAAGCTCCATGATATTTAAATTGTTTTTTCTTGTTGCTTCCAATATTTTCTCCTTAACCTGGGAACTTTGAAATTTGGCTATGATATTCCTGTAAATTTTCTTCCTGGGATCTCTTTCAGGTGGTGATCAGTGGATTTTTTTTTCTATTTCTGCTTTGACTTCTTGTTCCAGATTTTTAGGGCAATTTTCCTTGATAATTCTTGCAATGGTGTATCAAGATTCTTTTTTTATTGTAATTTTCAGGTAGTCCAACTATTCTTATATTATTTCTCCTCAATCTTTTCTGTAAAGGAGTTGTTATTCTGATGAGATGTTTTCACATTTTCTTTTATTTTTTCATTCTTTTGATTTTGTTTTATTATTTCTTAGTGTCTTAGAACATCATTAGCTTCCCTTTGCCCAATTCTAACTTCCAAGGAATTACTTTCTTCTTTAAGTTTTTGATTCTCTATTTCAAGTTGGTTGACTTTCTTTTCATAATTTTCTTGGATTGCTCTTAATTTTTTTTTCTAATTTTTCCTCCATCTCTCTTATTCGATTTTTAAAGTCCTTTCAAAGTTCTTCCAAGAACTCCTTTTGTGCTTGGGACCACTAGACATTTTTCATTGTAGCTCCATTTTCTTCTCCTGAGTATGAACCCAGATCTCTATCCCCATAGTAGCTATCTGTGGTTGGGATCTTTCTCATTTTTACTTCTTTTTGTTTTATTTTGTTTTGGGACATGTCTGGTCAGCACAACTGTGCTTGGCGCCCCTCCATAGTGGAAGGTCCTTCAGTCTTCTCCTGCTCAGCTGTCAGACCCCCACACTGTCCACAACATGAGAATTCCTAAGGCTGAGGCTACCTCCTAACCCAAGCTGCCCCCAGGGCTTATTGTTTGTTGATTCTGAAGATCAGGCTTGGAGGTGTTTGCCCTTCCCTCAGACCAAACCTCTGCCATTTCTGACATGCCGGGCAAGTCATTTAAGCAACTGTCAATTAAAGCAACTTGGGCTACTGTCTAAGACTCAGTTGCAGAGAAGGCAGCAATCTACATTAGTGGAGAGAGTTTTTCCACCTAGGAGTTCACTGTACTAGAGAAGTCTCACATCTAGTCCCTCTTCTATCCTAATGTTTTTTTTTTCCATGACAGACACTGTATGCCTGAGTAAGAGGATGGAACTAAAGTCAGTCCCTTTGACAAGCTTTATCATTCTGGCATGAACCCTTGAATAAATGGGTACTGGCATAATCAAAGAGGTCCCAATTGATGAAAGACTCATCCTTTTTCAGAGATAGTGGGATGGTTAGGAAGATTCTTCTCCACAGAAATCTACTTAACTGAAATCTGCTTATTGGCAACATCATCCCATCACTTCTGTCTTTTCCTTCAGGACACATACAGGCTCAATGTAATCTCCCATTCACATGCCAGCCTTTCAAAGTGTGGGAAACAGGGATTCTCTATCTGTCCTCCCTCGCATTACTCCAACCTAAATGTTCTCTTGTTTGCTCTACTCTGGTATGTTGTTCTTAGCCCCAGAAAGAAGTAGGGGTCATATATAGAAGTCACAGAGAAATGGATTTCAAGTTTTGACATCATAAAACCACTTTCTAACCACTGAGTAGCACACAGGAAACATCTCGTGATTAGCTGAGAAAATAAATTGTGCCCCTTAGATCTATTTAAACAAATTAACCATCTAGTAGTTGGACAATTCATCAGTTTGAGTCAGAGGTGAAAGAAAAAGAATCCAGACTCTAAAAGGGAATCACCCTTAGTGGAAGGAGACTTCTCTCTCAACTCTCCTCACACTGGCTACGTCATGTGTAGCAAAGCTACTGGGCCATTAGGAGACACTGTATCCAGCAGGGAGCAGAGACACACTTTCTAGACAGGCATGGACACAGAGAAACAGTCACTCGAAGGAGGAAGCACTTCCAGAAGTGGGACCGCTGGCAGTAGAGAGCCACCCCTGGCAGTCAAGAGTTGAGTGGTGGAAAGGAACAGACACTGGGAACTAAGTAACCCACGCAGCAGAGAAGCCTTAGCCAAGGGGAATGGAATCAGAACCCTACAAAGAGAGAAGAGATTGTCAGACCTTTCAATACCAGGAATTGTGATTTTGCTTTTGCCACAGGTGTCTGCCATATGTATGCTTCACTACTATTGTGCTCTGAGTTTGAGTCTACCCTTCCTTTGGATACTCTGTGTATCTGTGGGAAAGTGCTCCCTAGGTTTATGGGGAGAATGTTTTATAGCTACCACCTTTACTATCTCATCTCAGTGAATGCCTTTGTTAAGAATTGTGTCTACAAGCTGATTGTTCATGGCAAGCATGCTGGTGGGGGCTCATGAGCTCTGATGTTAGGAGTACAGACCCACAGGTTTACCCCTAAAACATGAACTAGCAGTCAGCCCTCTGGGGACCCAACCCAAGTACATAAGAAGGAAGAACAGTATATACATGTACTATAAGGTATACATGGGATAAGGTAGCATAAGATAGTGTATAGTATGCTAGAACTGGAGTCAGGGTGATCTAGGCTCAAATATCAAGATACTAGCTGGGCAAATCATTTCATTTCTCTGAGTCTCCATTTCCTCATCTACAAAATGGGGGTGATAACCATAGCATTTCCTTCACAGTTTGGGTTTTTTTTTCTAGTAAGGATCATGTGGAATGAAGACTATAAAAGAATTTTCTGAGACCTATATGAATGACAGTTGTTATTATTGTTGTGTGTGACTGTGTGTGAGGGAGAGAAAGAGCCAGAGAGGGAAAAGAGAGGGCAAGAGAGACTGGCAGAGAGATGGAGTCCATTTGTGCATATGTACAATTCTTTGGGGAAAGAAAATGACTTGTCCACTTTCAAACCCTGGCTGAATGTCCCTTTCAGCTACACATATACTCAAAGCTGAATAAACAGAGCTGTTGAATCACTGCTCTTTTTCTCTGTAAGTCACACACACACACACACACACACACACACACACACACACACACACACCCTGGGGTTGCCCCTGCAGCATGATTCCACCTCTGAGTCATAGCACTGCACAGACAGCATCTTACTGGGTCCCCCATGTCTCTGTTGGATTTGAGCAATGGGCTACAGACCAGAGGGACAGTCAGGCCCCTCAGCATGCAGCCCAGGGGCAAGGGTGGGTTGGGGGGATAGGACTTGGAGGAGGGAAGGATGGGTTGTTGGTGATAATCCTTCTATTTGACTTTTGCAGTGTTTGAAACCATGCAGAACCCTGGTGGATACCCTGAAAAATCAGTGTTGGGAGATACGTGCGGTAATTCTGTCCTTTCTCCTTTACATCCACCTCTGGCACAAGAGTGTCCCTGTGCTTGGAAGCTACAGCTGCTGGGCAGTACCAGCGCCAGTTTTTTTCTTATTTAGGCCTGACATAAGTCTGTGCCCTCTTTGTCTGTGTTCAGTCTCTCCAGTGACAAGATCAATGGGGTGGGGGTGGGGGTGCAGTGCAGCAGAGAAAAAGGAGGGGAGAGGCTCAGAAAGACAGAGAGCCAGGGGCTGGGGAAGAGAGGGAGAGAGACAGGCAGAGAGAGAAACAGAGAGAGGTGGCAGGGGAGAGAGAGAGAGAGAACAGGGGGTGGGGGTGAGGGGGAGAGGTTCATAGAGACAGAGACAGGGGCTAGGGAAGAGAGGGAGAGAGACAAAGAGAGATGGAGGGGACAGACAGAGAGAGACAGAGACTGAGTCTTCTCCCCAAGAACACATTCCACAACTGGGGAGCTTGACTGGAATGCACCAAAGTCCATCTCTCCCTGTTCACCACTACACTGGTTCAGTCAGCACCTGACTGAGCTCACCATTGGACTAATCAAATTCTGAATCAAAGGCCCAGACGTGTGTCTGTGTCAGACAATCACAAGATGTCGCCTACGTCCTGCCATTTGCTTTTATTCAGTGGGCAAAGTCTTATAATCTTCTCAATTTGAAGGAAGATGTATTCATGCCCAACTTTATCCTTTTGGTTGATGAATTGAGTCAATAGAAATGTCCTGACTTTTTATGATTAATTGAGAGGTGGTGGGGAAAGGGGGAAGACTTTTATCATGAAAAATGTATTCCAGGATCAGCCAAAACTGGGGCCAGGTAGGTCACAGACATAAACTAAAGGGGAGTTTGGGGGAGAATTTTTTTACATCTCATGCATCAGTTTTCTAACCATGGATGAACATGTCAAATATGTGCAAAGATTTCTTCTGAGCCCTCCCAGTCTCCCAGACACTAATAAAGGGGCTAAGTACTGGAAATGGGGAGTCACAGACTTAAAAAAAATTAAACCTCACCGTAGATTGACGGCTTCTCCTTTCAGATCTGCCACTTAGACCAAAAATTAAAATTTTAAAAATCCTACCAGTCAAGTCAACAATCATTTATTAAGCACCAAATATGTGCTGGGCACAATCAAACCCTCTCTCTTCCAAGGGGATCCCTTTTTTAACCTCTCTGATGCCTTATTCCCTCCTGACTTATATTATACTGATTTGTGGACAAGTCTTTCCCCAAACTCGAAGATAAGCCCCTGGGGGACAAGGCCTGTTATATGATTCTTCTATCCCCCCCCCCCCCCTCCACCAAGCCCAGGGCCTTCCACTCATTCCATCCAGTACTGGAATCCTTCTGATATCTGTTAAGTGGGGTAACCGTAGCACCTCCTATTGCACAAAATTGTTGGGAATCTCAGGGAAAGAACATGGGTAGTGTTTCTCACACCTTACGGAGCCATGTAAATGTCAACTATCATTATTATTAGGGGATTACTACGATTTCATAAGCCTAGGAAACCCCATTTACCAATGGAGTTTGGCACTTTCTTAGAGAGCTACCCAGAGCAATGGAAGGTCAAGTGAGTCGCTGAGGGCCATGGAGCTGATTAATGTCAGAGGTAGAATTTGAATTCAACTCTTCCTGACTTTGAGCTCTCTAAGCACTAGGCCTCGTTGCTTCTAGGAGATGAGATTATGATAATGATGATGGTGATAATGATAAAGATGATTATGACCCTCCCTCCAAAGATACCAATCATTCCATCTCCAGGCCCTTGTGACTCCTGCCCATGTCTTTCCATAAGTCTGCCGCAAGGGGGCCACCATGTGGTCTCTCCTCAGTTCCCCTTGCCTTTGGGTAACTATCCATGGAGCACAAAGGCTGTTATCAGTTAACCCTTCCTCTCACTACATGACTGGCCCCGCTTGCTTCCCAGCCATTCATTCCTCCAGTACCATCCTCACACCAATGGAGGGTCCCTCACGTATAGTGTTTAATAAACGTTGGTCCATGCATAGGACTCCTCCTTGAATGTCTCTGAGCAGAAGCTATGACTACTTGACCAGGACATCAGAGTAGGGTTTGGACTTGGGGGTGGGGTGGGGAGTTGGACAGTGTGGCTGCCAAGGCCTCTTCCAACTGTCAATGTTGTGAAGGCCCCGGCTGCTCAGCCTGAGTCTCTCACAGTACAAGACTGTCCTATCCCCCAGTCTGCCGTGCTCCAGGGTCTCCCTTCCAAAGAGTCTCGTCTTTCTCCTTGGGTTGCTGGCATCAAGCAGACTGTCTTTCACATGCAAAGCCCTTAAGAAATCTTCATTTAATTGAATGATTTCACCCTTTAACCCTCCTTTAAGCTGGCACGTTCTTCCCAGACTCAACATGAGTGCCTAACCAGCTGTGAGTTACTGAGGACCCTGACGACAGTCAAGCAAGGAGACTGCCCGCCCTCAGCCAGGGCGTCCAGCTTTGCCACCGCCTGTGTGCAGAGCTGCAAGGGGGGCCCTGAATGCCCGGGGAACAGGAAATGCTGCTCCAATGCTGGCGGGCACACCTGCCAGACCCCGGACCACATGAACAGAGGCAAAAAGCTGACACTCTGGAGCCTATCCTGAGTCATGCATGGATGCCCAGGGGAGGGTGGGGTGGACGATAGCCAAGGATACCGTGCCTGCGGCAGAGCTTGTGAACCAAGGAGAATGGGGCACGGCTGGGGAAGATGGGACACCAGGAGAGGAGAGCAGAGCAAGGGGCTGGGAGAGCTGGCCTACAGGCTCTGCTCAGTGTGTCAGGGGCAGCTCACCTACATCCAAAAATAATCTGGTATTTCTTCTCTCGTTTTTAGGAAAAGCTTGTTATTTTTTTTTAAATAATAAGTTAGTTAACACTTTTGTTTCTTTCAATCAATGAATACAAATAAAAACGTCCATTGTGATTTTCAATAAATGATTACCTTAGCAAAATAAGCAAAATTCCTGGGTGTCCTGGGTGTGCGCCCTAATGGTTTGGGTTTCACAGGCCGGGGAGGGCACCACTGCCCCTCCCCACTTGTGCAAGCATGGAGGCCAGCATGGAGGCCAGCCTGCCGGCCACCAGCCTTTACCTAATTTTCTCTCACCTTAGTCTGTTCCTGAGATTCCCCCTAGTTCATTACCTGAAAGAGGCAGCTTTCCAGAAGCTGCTTTGTCTCACTTCTAAGTGGAGACAGTCGTGAGCATGGGGACACTTTGAACACATCTTGTTAAATACCTGGGCTTTTTTTTTCTCCATCTTTCCAACATCTGTACAGAAATGAGGCACAGTGGCTATGCAGAAGCTTCCATATTGATCTCCGCACAAACAGCTCACAAAGCCTGTCACAGATAACCATGAAGTCTGGAACATCTTTGTTTTCTTCTCTCTTCCTTCTACTGCTTTGGCCTTCTCCCTTCCTTCCTTCCTCTTTCTTCACTCTTTCTTTCTTTCATTAATTCTCTTACATCATCCCTCCCTTCCTCCCTCTGTCTCTCCCTCTTCCTCCCTCCCTCCCTCTTTTTCTTCCTCTCTTTTTTATCCCTTTCTTCCTCCATTCCTCCGATTCTTCCTTCATTCTTTCCTTTCTTCTTCCATCCTCCCCTCCTCCCTCCAATCTTTCCTTCCTCTCTCCCTCTCTTTTGTCTTGCCTTCCGTCCCTCCTTCCTTCCTCCCTTCTTTCCTTTCTTCTTGCCTTCCTTCCTTCTTTCCTTCCTTCCTTCCTTCCTTCCCTTTCGGTCTGAATCTCTTTAACTTATTTCACTTCATTTTCAGGTGTCCCACTGAAGCCAAGAAAAGGCCTCACCATTCTGGAGAGATCTAGGGGAGCAGTCCAAGTTTCTTGGAAACCCAAGTCCAGTGTTTCCATAGAACCTGTGTTCTAGGTCCTGCAGAGCAGGTGGCACTGGGGGCTTCACCCCCATGAGGATGAAACCACCGAGTGGAAGGCAGTGACTGTGGTAGGTGTCCCTCTGCTTCTGACCTGGGTCTCCAGTCCCCTTCCCTTGACCTGCCACTGTCCGAAGCAAGGACAGCATCCCCTGGAGCCAACGTTCTTACCACCTCCTTATCTGGATTAACAGTGAAGGGGCAGAAAACAGTGTCTCCCTGGGAAGCTTGGCTTTAGACTACTTCAGAGGACTTTGCATACAGGTAACTTTGGATTTCAAAGACCAGGAGCTCCCAGGGAAGACCAGTGGCACCAAGGCATTCATCACCTGCTCTGCAACTTTCTTCTCTTGGAAAATTCCCTGGGTACACAGAGGAGGGCTTAGGGACTTTCCCAGAGTCACACCACCAGAATGGTCAGAGGCAGTAGTATTTGAATGCAGGTGTTCTTGATTCTGAGGCCCCTCTCTATTTGTTATACTGCGTCTCTAATATCTCTGACCACCCCAGGAAGGCCCCTTCCTTTCTCACCACATCCTAAATGCCTCTTAGAGCAAGACCCATACCTACAGGACATGACTTGTTCCCTGAGGGTCAGGGAGGACCCCTCCCCCATCTCCCTCTCTATCAGGGCTGAAGCACCAACATGAGATTCATTCCTTCAGATTAAGAGCAGTCCTATTTTAAAATGCAAAGAATCTGGGGACAGTAACATATCCAGTTATTATCCATCAGTCTTTTCCACTTTAACTTGAATTAGTTGATTAGCCCACATTCCTTGGACTCCTATCTGAGAGGAGAGCACTGCAGAGAGACAGAGACAGACAAAAACTGAGAGGGAGTCAGTGACAAATTCAGGGAGATGAAGGTGTGGCAGGCCTCCACGAGAGTCCTCCCTTAATGCCTCATCCTGGCATGGAGGCAGTCCTGGCTTCTCAGAGGCCATATAGTGAACACAATAAGCATTTATTAAGGGCCTACTAAATATAGGGCACTGGGTTTTGGGGACTGAGATTGGGCCTTCACTGGTCTATGGGACCACCAGGGATGGAACTTTCACCATCAAAGCAGATCCAAACCCACTGCATACCTTAGAGAGCTGCCTGGGGCAATAGTCCAACCTCTCATTTGACAGATGAGGACCCTGGGGCCCATGGGAGAGAAACAATTTGCCCAAGATCACAAAAGAAATGAGGCAGCTCAAACAAAGCTCGGGTACTCTGGCTCCAAATCTAGATCCCTTCCCCCTGCCCTGAGCTGCCTCTCTGGTGGGGGATACAAGGACAAGAAAGGACACCAGTCTCTGCCCTGGAGTTGATCTCATTTCGCTGTACAAATCATGGTTCTGCCAAATGGGAAAGGCTTTGACTCTGGGCCTAATTGTGTGTTGGTCATTAAAGCACCAGCCTGGCTGGACTCAGAGCCTCTTCTCCCCAGGCTGAAGGCAAGGTAGTGACTTTGGGGACCTCAGGCACTCTGACACCAGTTACCAAGGTGTAGAGGGGCCGCAATCTGCATTGTGAAGAGTTTTGTTAGCCCTCCCTACCCCAACACACACCTAGTGCTGGAGCAGGTGTCACCCCAGAGAAAGCCGGCCAGGCTGAGTTGGTAGGGGAGCAGGAGAGGAGACAGCTCTACAGGAAAGAGAGGGGATGGAATCAAGCGGAAAGAATTTTGGAAGACCAGCATTCAAATCCAGCCTCAGACCCTGGGCCTGTCGCTTACCTAGTCTGGCCTCAGTTTCCTCATCCATAACGACTTGGTGACCTCTGAATTCCCTTCCAGCTCTAAAGCAGTGATCCTATGGAAAGCTCTGGATTTCTGCCCAGAATGGAAAGCCATACTCTTATTTGCAGTCCAGAGAGGGCTGATGAGAGCTTTTCTTTAAAAAAAAGGAAAAATCAAAAAGGTTTTGTCTTGCCTTTGTTATTTCCCATTCGTATGACCCTGAACAAACCATTTCTCCACGAGGGGCCTCAGGTGCCACATTTGAAATATGTGGGTGGGGAGAGGTGGGGTTTGGAGTATGTGACTAAATGAAGGTCCTGTGCTTCCCAAAAGTCTAACAAAAAACCTGCTCGGCTGCTGTGGACCCAGGCAGCGGGGATTTCCACAGCTTCACTTGTAAGGCAAACACCCACAGCAGCGGTGCCTCCCGGGAGGCGGGGCTGGACGGGAATGGCACCTCCCCACGCTGGTTAGTGTGGGAAATTAGGGGAAAGGTGGACGTGAGGAGTCTGAGGGAAGGGGACAAATATCTACTCGGTTGTCTTGTGACAATCTGTGGCACTGCCACTGACCAAATGTGTCACCTTGGCCTTCCCAGGATGGGAAGGAAGGAAGAGAGGGAGGAAGGAAGGAGGGAGAGAAGGAAGGAAGGAAAAGAGGGAGGGAAGGAGGGAGAGAAGGAAGGAGGGAGAGAA